>NC_081295.1:69421515-69724545 GCF_030435805.1 Mustela lutreola
CACAGAAAAAAAAAGAAAGAAAGAAAGAAAAAAAGAAAGAAAGAAAAAACTCACATGGTCATCACAAAAGGTCCAGGAAAAAAATCACTTGATAAAAGTCAGCATTCATTCTTGGTAGAAAAAAATTCAACAGATTAGGAATACAAGGGAAATTCCTTAATTTGATAAAAGATAGCTACAAGAACAAAACAAATCAAAATAGAAAAAAATCCTATAGCAAACATAGTAAAATTCACAGTGAAATAGGAAAAGCCTAATCCATATCTCACCCTCATTGCTCTGAGTATAATAAACTACAAAAATATTTGCCATTAAATTAATAAACCAAATCAGAGAGAGATGAGAAATAACAACAGAGATGTTCTAACATAAATGGCAGATACGTACAAGGTAATGACCAACTAAATAAGGTATTCCAAAAATGTTTGTTGTATTATTTAATTAAATACACTCTGGAATTACAATCATTCTGCTCAGGAATAATGGCAGTTCAATTTAGATTTGGCTCAGCAAATTAAATGCAAAATTTGAAACAGGGCAATAGCAAATAGGTCGATTTATTTCTTGTGTATTCGTATTTGTTTTCACCTTGTCTTGAAGACCTTTTACTCAGTTACATCTAAGAATTTAATTTTATATTCTTAATTGCATGTTACTACTGACTTTTTGGTTTTCTTGGTAAGTTACTTTAAGTTAGTCGTGGAAGTAACCCCTGAAAAAATAAGTAAAAAAACAAATAAAATAAAACTTGGTTAAAGCAGAACTCAGCTAACAAAGTCACTCTTTTTAAGGTCTCAAATTTTCTTATTGTGAGAAAAATATATATATCTAAATAACACCATATCCTAAAACATATTGTTATTTGCCATTTAAAAATAGTTATTATTATTTTTAATTTAAATTCAATTAGCCAACACATAGTATAAAATTAGTTTCTGATATAATGTTCAATGATTCATCAGTTGCATATAACACCCAGGGCTCATCACATCACGTGCCTTCCTTAATGTCCATCACCCAGTTACTCCATCCACCCACCCAACTCCTCTCCAGCAACTCTCAGTTTGTTTCCCAGAGTCAAGAGTCCCTCGTGGTCTGTCTCCCTCTCTTGATTTCTTCTCAGTTTTCCCTCCCTTCCCCTGTTATCCTCTATACTATTTCTTATATTACACATATGAGTGACAGCATATGATAATTGTCTTTCTCTGATTGACTAATTTTACTCAAAGGCACTCAAAATTTAGATACCTGAATTATCAATAAGAATTCTGTTTAGACTTTACTTTAGTAGACATGATAGGGAAGAGCAGAGATTATCTGTGAACAAAAACGACTTTCTAAAGAAATATGACAGCTATTAACACGGGACATTATCTTTCTGTATTAAGTCTTTGGAGGTTCTAGGTTATTTAAAGTATGATGAACCTGGGGCACATGGGTGGCTCTGTTGGTTAAACATTTCCCTTTGGCTTAGGTTATGATCCCAGGGTCCTGGGATTGAGCCCTGCATCGGGCTCCATGCTCAGCAGGGAGTCTGCTTCTCCCTCTGCCTCTGCCTCTTCCCCAGCTTGTGCATGTGTGCTCTCTCTCTCTCTCAAATAAACAAAATCTTAAAAAGTATATATATATGATGAACCTTTCCCTGCAAGTTAAACCTTGTAGTCCACATTAATAATAGATAAAGATGATAAGGTTGCATTCCAACATCAGATTCTAAATTACAAACAACAAAATTTTGTACCCATTCGGCTTAACCCTTAAAATGTTTCCCCCCCCAACATTAAGACAACTCCCAATGCATTATGTAACAACTATGCAAATGATATGAGTTCCTTTAGGGAAGGAGTTGTGTTAGTTAATTGGCATTGGTTAGGCACTCGATAAAGAGTTGTCAAACAAATGAATCAGGTTTCATTCATTTTATTCTAAAAGAGAAACACCAAAACATGATTGTTACAAAATAAAATTAGCTTAGGAAGGTAATAACTACCAGTAGAAAATATTTCAAACTGTGTTAAAAATAAGCAGAACATCTGATGATGGCATCAGATTGAGAATTTGCCATGAACCAGTCACTTTGTATTTGTTATCTTATTTAATCCTTACCAAAACTCTGTGAGGAAAATGTGACTAGAATACACAGTTTACTGATGGGGAAACCAAGGTTTAGAGTTACATAACTTGCCTGAGACACATAGTTACAAAATGGTAAAGCAAGTATTTGACCTCGAAGACTCTGTCTCTCAGATTTACTCTTTTAACCACTACGTGATCCCATCTTCAATTTTGTAAACCACTTTTCACTTACAGTATGTAGTCTTTGAAAGCCAATGAGGGGGAGGGAGCACTAGGCAGACTCTTACTTTCTAAAAGGAGATATGAAACATAATGAAATTGCTTATAATGGCACGTATTGGAGCCAAGATGGTGGTTTTTAATAAAACTGAGAAAGGCTGGATTGCTTTCCCACAGAAATTGTGGAAACACAGATGCTGCCCAACTTTAAAAATGTAAAATAGTTCATGTTTTTGATCTCTGGACCAAAGGAAAAACTACAAATTCCACTGTTTGGAACATTTCATGGAAGTGTTTTAAAGGAAACCATTATTATAATCATGGTACCCACCAGTGCTGTGAGAGTCCAAGCTCTGTCAACATTTTCTTTATAAATTCGCTATTAGGACTTTCTAACTCATCCAGTATTATGCAGCAAGAGCTTAAAAATCTGAAATATAAGATCTTAAATGGTGAGTGATATTGTTCCAAGAATTAAGGAGGAAAATGGATATCATGTGATACAGACACAATAGAAAAATGTCTGGCTTATGCAGCATTTTAACAGGTATTAGCTGTCTTTTACTTTGTTTTTCTTGCTTGGGAAGAAGGTTTAGGAAAGAGGGTGGGTTGATCTGGAATAGAAGGTTATATCGCAACCAACCATGAACAAAATTTTCAGTTTTTAGTATGTTACAAAGAGTTCGATAAACTCTTAAGAAAGCTAGATGTTGGGGCGCCTGGGTGGCTCAGTGGGTTCAGCCTCTGCCTTTGCCTCAGGTCATGGTCTCAGGGTCCTGGGATCGAGCCCCGCATGGGGCTCTCTGCTCAGTGGGAGCCTGCTTCCTCCTCTCTCTCTGCCTTCCTCTGCCTACTTGTGGCCTCTCTCTGTCAAATAAATAAATAAAATCTTAAAAAAGAAAGAAAGAAAGCTAGATGTTGTCTCCACTTTCTGAGTCTGCACAAAGCCTTGGAATCTCATCAAGAGAGATTACGTTTAAGAACTCTGACACTTTGCTTTTAGTCTAAAGCATAAAAAGACTGAAAGAGCTGTCATTTCTAATCCTGTCTAGTACATTCCAGCTAAATGGGAGCAAGAAGACATAGAGAAAAAATAATTATTCAGTCATAGTTCAGAACTTCAGCAAGTGTTGAGCTAAACTCCTTTCTCAATAAGGGTTAAAGTTGAAGGGACGGGATTCCTCGGAACATCCTTCTCTTATCCCTACTTTCTGTATCCCCTGCACTGTTATTTTCTCATCTTCCTTCCTTGAGATGACTTGCCTTTAATATGAAATCAAAGGTGAAAAAAATATATAACAAATCTTATCTTACAAAGGCAAGTGAACTAAATGTTAACAACTCATTCTGGGATGACACTTCATGTCACCATTTATCATGCTCAAAAACCATAATGAATGGTTTGTAAAATCACATGGGATGGCTAAGTCAGAAGACAACCAATCAAACAATGCAATCCACTTAATTCATGATGGCCAATCTACACAGTCACAAAATGTGGAAGAAACCAAAAAAGATTAGGTCCCTTACTGACACTGGGAAAACAACAAAACAAAACAAAACACAGTGCATGGCTCAAGACCATCCTATTTACTGGGAACCACACAAACATAACCATATGTGGCTTCCTCTGCTAATCTATCCAATTAGAGTTTTACTTTATAGATCTTTAAAAAAATACCATCTACATGAAGTTTCAAATCTAAACTCCCCCAGCCTTCTAGGATTACTAAAACTCGGTTGGTTGATTATTATAGTGTGAAGTGATCTAGATCTATTTTTTGGTGGGGTCTGATATTCCCTACCAAAAGACTCAGCAGGCTGTTTAAACCAACTTGGGTTTTTTGTTTCTGGATTGATTTTACATAGTGAATTTTCACATCAAATATTCACTTAATGAATGAAGCCTTTTATTAATAGACCCATCTCAAACTGTCCAGTAAGTCTCAAAACTTTGACAATTATGGCTCTTTCCACTACTATGCTTTATACCTTATGAGTCACATAATTTTCTTATGGACCTTTTTTTGGCTACAAGCACATCCTAATACCAAACAAAAATGACTGAACAGTAAACTGATGCATGTGTCAGCATAATCTAAATATGGAAGGCATCTCTTATAAGCAGAAATGGTGCTAAAATTCTGAAGTTAGAAGGTTTACTGTAAGTAAGAAGCCAAAAGTTCAGACATTCAACCAAAGTTGATCCAAACCTCTTGGGTTGGAAACATCACAAAAGCAGGCTTTTCCACGAAATGGCCTGTATTTCCTGTTTTTAGCTAAGCTGGAAGCGTAATGGGAACAATAGTTATTATGGCATGGCACTGCTTCTACTTTGGGTCTGAAAACACCAAGCAGACACTGTGAGCGTGACGAATCCAAAGAAAAAAAGTTGAGTGGAGAGGTGTTCTGGGCTATGAAAAGGAGAGTTAACCGGGACAGAATTTCCTAACTTGACCACCAGTTAACCATAGCTTGGACGCCCAGTGTGCTGTGAGTCACTAGCAACTTGCTCCAAAATAACACAAGAACATCTTGGGCTAAATCATTACTGGAGTATATTGTTAATAATATTCCCAGAAAAAAAACTAAGCAGAAACAATTATTCAATGGGTAAGATGGCACTCACACAAATTCCTTTTTACAGAATAATTTGGAAATGAGATAGTGTAAGAAACCTGCTAGACAGATAGTCTGATAATGTGATTCACCACATGCACGTAGAAATTTGGGGCAAAAATCACAGCTCCCTTCAACAGGTTGATAATAGCTCTTCACAGGAAAAGCGTGGAATTGTTAAAGACAGAACACGAGTTGAATTTTCAAAAGCAAAGCCTCCAAAGTCTTATGGATTGTGAATATAGAACTATGTTTTGCATCTTCCGAAAGGCCACTTATCGCTGTTGTCTCAAACTTACTTTCTTAGCATCTTTAAAGCTAAAGCTTTCTAACTGACAAACTCAAACCACTAGTATTCAACCATTTAGTTAGTATGATTAGAGAGACCTGTGCATTATTGATTATGCATCCTCAATTAAGAATGCAAATTTGGGAGCTATAGCTGCTTTCTACGTGATCGCTCCATGATAAACAGCAGCCCCTCAAGTTGGACAAGCCATCGAGTAATGCAATCTCTCAGTATCCTCTTCTATAACCTGGAAATACGATTACTCCCTAATAAATCAATCCCCAAAGCTGAAGCACAAAACTCTACAATAAGAAAAAACAGGAGAAAAAGAAAATGAGTGTTTAGGATTTGCAGCCAGGACCAGATAGCCTTAATAGGAGAATTTATCAACACCAACCTATAAAAGAGGTTTATGAAGCCTTACAGAGTGAAAAGTAAGAAAACAATGAGACAGCTCAACTGAGACATGGGTCTAGGGGTCACTAGCTTCCCCTTCCATCCTTCTGTGAAGGTCATTCCTAGCACCAGAAGCAAGCCAAGCCTAGTGGTTAGGGCAGTAGAGTGGTAGAGTGACTCACCAAGGTCCAACAGAAGAGCAAAGGATGCATTGCTCAAAACTCGCCCTGGGGCAAGTTCTCCACCAAGGTCAGGGTATGAAGCCAAACAGGGCAACCGTCAGTAAATTCTAGAATAGGCAGTTATGCCAGAGTTCCAGGCAGAAGGATGCTGAGAGGGCCTAGGCCTTTGGAGGGAATAAAGATGACAGGCCTTGCACGTGCATTTGGTGGGTACAGTCAAATGAGGACTTGCCCTACCGTCTGGGGCAAAAGTCCTGCACGGGTGTGTGCTGCTTTGCTCCGTTCCTGTGTTCTGTTTTGGCAAGCTCCATTTTGCCACAATTCCTTCCTTCCCTCTTTGCATCCCTGATACCTTGTATGTATGTCTCCCTGGGTTTATACTCCAGGCCTAAGTAATACTTCACATGAAAGCAGATTAATCAACGGCACATACAGTATGTTTATTATTCATTTTTAGGACTGGGTTAATAATTCAGCAATTGTAGCTAATGGCTATAAAAAGAGAGATAAAGGAACAATGGGCCCCTTGTACCAGGGCAGCCAGGCTTCCTCCCTGGAGCCGTGCCACTGGCGGGTGGGCTCTGAAACAGGCCTGAACTCTGCTCTGGGGCCACCTTCAGTTGAGGCCTTCAGTAGAGCCTGGAGGCGTGTTCCTGGACTTGAATCTCGCAGACTACGTGTATTCGTTTGTTCAGCTTTGATCCCATGACAAAAAAATAAATAAATAAATAAAAGAAGAAGACTGTGTGTGATTTCATGAGAAGGACTGGCCTGGCTGACGTAATCCGAAACAAAGGGAACTAACTACACAGAAGCAAAACAAATACATACACGGTGGCTCTCCTCGTTTAAAAATGACATGACAATGAAACCCTAAGAGTGAGTTATGCACTGAGGCAAAGGTGGCATCTCATTTTCTGTGTCCCAGCACTGGAGGGCATATGGCACATGGCAAACATTCTATTAACACTCTGTGAACCTAAGTGAACCGTGTTGCTTCCTATCCCCACCGCCGGTCTCCTTTCATCCATTCAGTTAACCAGCTGCACTCATCCTCAGCTTAGCCATCACTTCCTCAAAAAAGACCTGCCCAGACCTCTCCAGCGTGAACAATCCCCCCAAGAACACTATTATGCACACTCCTTCAAAGCACCTATCAGCCGTAATTGTACATTTACTCGCAAAGCTCTTTGATACAAACAATACAAACCATAAACAATAAATTCCAAAGAGGCAAGAACTGTGCCTTTTTGTTTTTCGCTCATGCAGTAAATGTTGTTTCTGTTGGCACTCAGTAAATATTTGTTAAAGTAGTGGACCAAGAACCCATAATTTTCATGGTTTCCTCTCATTCTAATAATACTCACAAGACCTCAAATAATATGAAATAAATTATCCAACACACACTCACATAACAGTCAGAGCTGGGAAAGCAAGTGTGCAATGCAGAGCCAGCCAGTGAGGAAGAATTTTAATAAGGCAAAGGAAAAATGCAAATATCTTTCATTATAGCTAGAAGTTAAGTCTCCATTCTGGAACATACCATTAAATTGCTTATGGGGAAATGTTTACTCTTTTACAGGCATCTCAGTTGTCTCATTTTTTAAAGCATAATCCACTAAATTGAACCACTTGAAGGTCAAAAACCCTCAAATATTGTCTATTTCATATGGCCTAATCTAGCAGACAATGTATGTTTGCTTACATAGTTTAGTTTAGACATATGTAAGCAGTTCTTCTGTGAAATTGTTCTCTGTACGTTGGAAATTAAAAAAAGGAGGGGGAATGCTCTGCTGTTTCAAAGTATAATACTGAAGAACACGAGCTATGGCAAATGACAATGCTATTTTCTATTTGAAGACAAAAAAGGAGCAGAAACTGAAACTTAGCCATATTTAATCTAATATCTGAACATTTACAATAAACCAATATATCCAATTATTCTAGTCCACAACTTATAAGTAACATTCCAGCAGAATAATTAAGAGGCAAAAAAAGAACATCAAACAGGGCTATTGCTCCAACTGGACCATATTTATGTGGCATCCCTCGGGGGTCAGCGTACTCAGAACAAAAGATTCAGCAGTGAAAGACACAGATACAGACCCTGCCCTCAGGAACTTACAATCAATGCAAGAGGTCCCAACAGACATGTGCCAACATGCTCAACATCTCTCAGCATCAGGAAAATGCAAATGAAAACCATAATGAGTTAGCACCTTACTCCTGTCAGAATAGCTAAAATCAAAGAATTAAGGAATAACCCATGTTGGTGAGGATATGGAGAAAAGACATCTCTCATGCACTGCTGGTGAGAAGGTAAACTAGTGCAGTCCCTGGGGAAACCAGTATGGAGGTTCCTCAAAAAAAAAAAAAAAAAAGAAAAGAAAAGAAAAGAAAGAAAGAAAGAAATACCATACAATCGAATAATTCTACTACTGGGTATTTACCCAAAGAAAAGGAAAAGATTAATTCAAAAAGATATATGCTCTCCTATGGTTATTGAGCATTATATTCACAATAGTCAAAAATTATGGAAGCAACCCAGGTGTCCATCAACAGGTGAATGGATAAGGAAGATATGGTAGATATATACCGAGGAATACTATGCAGTCATTAAAAAGGATGAGATTGTGCCATTTGTGACCACATGGATGGACCTAGAAGGCATGACACTAAATGAAACAAGTCAAGATGGAGAAAGATGAATACCATATGATTTCATTCAAATGTGGTATCTGAAAACATCAAATGAATAAATGAACAAAAAGTAGAATCAGATCTATAAATACAGAGAACAAACTGAGAGGATGTCAGAGGGGAGGGTGGTGAAGTGTTGGGCAAAATGGGCAAAGGCAAGTGGAAGATACAGGATTCCAATTGTAGATGGAATAAGTCACGAGAGTAAAGGGCACAGCCCAAGGAATACAATCCATGGTATTGTAATAGTATCCTATGGTGACAGCAGCCACACTTGTGGTGAACACAGCATGATGCATAGACTTATCAAATATGCATTGTGCATTGTGAAACTAATGTAACACTGTGTGTCAACTATACTCAAATTTTTAAAATCATTTGAAAAACCCTGAAAGAGGCCTCAGGGTGTGTCTCACACACTTCACAGCTCCTCAAGCTTCATTTTGTTCCCTGAGCTAAATGCCTGGCCTTCAGCAGGTCCATAAGGATGGTCTCCTTCCTCCATAAGGAATCATTCTCTTCAGGAAGCCACAATTTTTGGGGGGTGGGCAGGATTATTGCACCAAATTAGGGTTCAATAAATATTTTTAGGATAGGGGCGCCTGGGTGGCTCAGTGGGTTAGGCCGCTGCCTTCGGCTCAGGTCATGATCTCAGGGTCCTGGGATCGAGTCCCGCATCGGGCTCTCTGCTCAGCAGGGAGCCTGCTTCCTCCTCTCTCTCTGCCTGCCTCTCTGCCTACTTGTGTCAAATAAATAAAAATTAAAAAAAAAAAAAATCTTTAAAAAAAAAAAAATATTTTTAGGATAAGTTAGAGGATAAATTAATTAATACCAAGAAATATAAGAGGGAGATCTGTACAGTGGAAGCTGGGTGAGAGCATTTATGGTTTGCCTTCAACAGAGGTCAGGTCTTTCTGGCTTGGCTCTGATCTCCTAAGCTTTTGAGTATATTTCTTGATGGCTCTTCTACCACCTGGGATAAAGAAATAATTTTTATGGCTGACTTAAAGTCAGCCTTACCCAAAAGTAAAAGTTTGACTTTTCTTCTTTGACTATGTAATACGTGCAGGAGATAGCCCCAGCTCTTTGAAGGTAGAAGAATCTCAGTTCTGTTGCTGTGTAACCGTGGGAAAATTATAAAACTTCTCTGTGCCCAATTTTTTTTAATCTGTAAAATATGGATAATTATATGGAAATTTTCTGAGAATTAAATGAGACAATACATGTAAAGTACCTGGCACAGTATCTGGCTTAGAGTAAGCATTCAACCAATGTTGGCATTATGATCAATACTATCATGTTTACTGTAGTATTATTATTCCACTACTGATCTATGTTTTATTGGGGAAATCAAAGTCCTGGTTAGACTGAAGAGCTTTGGTAAGAAATTCAAAAAAAGACCCAGTAATTTTTTTTTCAGTCATTCCACAAATATTTATTTGGTTTCTGCAAGTATCTAGGTTGACCAGCTCCTGAGAGTCAAATGGGCAACTTACTAAGGGCTTAAAAGGGAGAGGGTAGAACTGAGAAAGAATAAGTGAAGCGTAAGTTAATGGGACCAAACTAAAGTCCAAACCTGTATGAATTAGGATACATAAAAGGGATCAGGTGCAGAAGTGAGTGTTATATTAACCTTTAACAAAAGGAGAGCCTAAATTTGGAGAAACTTCTTACCCATGACTAGACCCTACTTAACTTAAAATGTTAAAAAAAAATTCCCCATCTTAAATGAGCATAAATCTCATCAGAGATGGTTTGTTGAGTTACTGGTCATAATAAAAACCAATTAGAATATGGTCACCTTAGCAAGAATCATCATTCAAAAATGAACTGGAAGTCTATTCAGAAATGGAAGTCTACACTGAGCTAAGAATGAAAATCCAGCCTAGTAAACAACAGGAAGGATAATTTCTGAATGTGTTGAGCAATAAGTGGGAAAGTAAAAGCAGCTCCTCGGACTCAAGACTTAAATCCCAGGTCGCTCCGAGCTGGTCTTACAGAGACTGAAGTGAGCAGTGCGGAAGTAGCAACGACTTATCTGAAAGTCCCCAAAGGCTTTACAGGGTCATTATTTGCTTTCCACCAACTACATATCTGGTTCCCTCAGAAAGGCTAGAGTATCCTGCTAGAAATACACAAGACTCAGGAAACTGGGTGCACATAGTCTCTAAAGGTCTTGTGAGTTTTTCTGATGTTTTGTTTTGTTTTGTTTTGTTTAATCAGGCCAGAGATGAGGTGGAGCAGCAGGAAGATGCCTCGTGACCCGTTGGAACTGTGAAGACTATTTGCAAGCTAACACTTAGCACAGATGCTGGAAGAAGACAGGACATACCTGGGTCAGAGAAAATGGACTTTGCTACTCACAGCCACAGTGCTAACAGGGTATTAGCCTCTTCCGGCCCTGGGTCCCAGAATGCCAAATAACACAGCAACACAAAAAGGGTCAGGTGGCACCTGTACACTGAGTGAATATTATAGGAGAAGCAACCTGCATTTAGGGAACCTGAATCTTTTACGCTTGTCAAGTAAGCATGCCTCCCTTTTGCCCTGGACGGAGCCATTATCTCCATTTTCCAAGGCTGTTCACTTGTATAAACATTCCCAAAATGATAGAATGGAATAAAGTGAATTAGTTTCTCTGCTCACCAAACATGTGGAAATGAGACACCTATTCCGAGAATTGTCTCCCAGCATGACCTTGACACTAAGTGTGCGCATGAAAAACATGCTTAAGTGCTTGACATCTTGCTGGTTGAACAGCTTAAATGACAGTGAATATGCAAGGCCCTTTCTGGCTCAGAATGTCACCTAATCTGGACAAGCCATTATTGCAAATTTCCAAAAACATGTTCCTGAGCTTCTCAAACCACCTGCAGGTAGCTATTTCCTTCTTTTTAAGGTCAGCACACATTTCTAATACTCATCTTTTACCATTTCCCAGAAGGACTTGGGGATTCACATCGTAAGACGTCTTTGTAATATAGAATAACTCTCTTCTACTAGTTCCAGAACGGTATTCAAAAATATAGTCCGGAGTGCCTGGGTGGCTCAGGCATTTAAGCATCTGCCTTCAGCACAGGTCATGAGCCAGGGATCCTGGGATCGAGTCCAGCACTGGGCTCTCTGCTCATCAGGGAGCCTGCTTCCCCCCTCCCCTCTCTGCCTGCCTCTCTGCCTACTTGTGCTCTTTCTCTCTGTCAAATAAATAAATAAAATTTGGGAGGGGGGAGTTTAGTCTATACCTATCATGGGTTTAAGGTAGGCACATGCCTCTGCCAACCAGTCCACCAAGCCTCCTAAGTAAGGTCGTCAACGCTGCATGATGATAAAGGCCTATGTTTGATGCTTATTACCTGTTGCCTTGGATCAATCACTTCTTCCTCCACCTTAATCTCTTCATTGCGAAATGGGGATAATAACACTCACTCTTCCTACTACACACCATTTGAGAAAATCAAATGGCGTAACATCTGGGAAAGCATTTCATAACCAAGAAAAAAAAGCTTTAAAGTGATTTAACATTAAAATTAGTATTTCCTCCAGCTTGCTGTGTCTCCAGGGATGCCTTCGGTGCAGACATGTGTAAACCAAGTCTGGTCATTTTCTATGCTCAGGACCTGAGTCACTATCGTGCATCAAGCAGAGTTGTGGGGCAATAAGTTATCTGCAGTTAGATTCATGCGTTATTGAATGCCAAGGAGATACCTCTTTACCATCAAGGACTTGGGGAGATGCTGTGGGGTCAAATAGGGAGCAGGAAGGAGGGAACACACTGTTATTTCTAGGTCAGAAGCCTTTTCCAGATATATAAAATAGCCAAAACTGTATAATACCAAACAATGGGTTTGCAAATCAGTGAATAGCATAGAGATAAAATATATTATCACTTTTGCTTAAAATCTTCATAAATATGTCTTCGTATTGTTACCTTTTCCCAAGGCACCAATAAGACTCCTATAAGAGTATATTATTTCCGCCCCCCAACAGTGTCAGGGTGGATCTACAGGCAATTCACGAAAAGTCTCAAGAAAAATAGTTTCAAAACCCAGAAAAGATGCCTTGCAGCTGGTGAAGCAGTTTTCATGGTGCAAATTATGAAGGCTTGGGTCCAAAATTCTGCTCTCTGCCTAACTGTACAGAAATGGAAAACCATACAGTCTTTTAATACAGAAAAAGAAAAAAAAACAGCAAAAAGGAACACAGCACTGTCAAATAAAAAGTGGGAAGCAAGAACAGGAGGACAGAAGCTGGTAGGGATCTGTTACTGATGCAAACAGTTTTGAAATGAAAACCAGAATAAGAATAAAAAAGAGCTAAAACATGAAAGTATGAATACATTTTTATGACACTCTATAATTTCCTTAAGGAAAAGAGCTTGACCTGGATCAGTCCTACCCTCCAGAACCTTGTACTCTATTCTCTTTCTACAAGTTGTCAAACATTGGCAAAGATAACCACTTAAAGGAGACAGGTTTTCCATTAAAATTAAAGCCAGCAAAATTATGTCTTCCCTGAATTGCCTTGAGTTTCAGAAGCTTTGGGTCAGCAACAAAATTTGACATATTGGAGTATGTTTCCAATTGCATCCAATTGTCTAGATGTGTAGAGCTCCACAGCATGAACTCTCCTTTTGGATGACAGAGAGTTCAGAAGTCCACTTTGGGTATCACATGTTTTCTATGCACTAGTCTGTTTCTTCCATTCTTTTTTCTCTCTTAGCTTATTCAACCTGGTCTTCCAGTTTATTAATCCTATGTTCTGATGTGTTCACTCATTTGTTCAAAATATCTAGAGTTCTTAGTGTTATATTTTTCATTTAGAGAAGGTCAACTTGATGAATTTCTATAGATTCCAGTTCTCTCCTAAAATTATTCATCTCTTCAACTACCTTGGTACCTCCAGTGTCTTGGTCATATTACCCATAGCTACTTTAAAGTCCCTATCTGATAAGTGTAATCTCTCAATCCTTTATGGGTTTATTGTGGGGTTTTTTTTCCCCCTCTTAGGTTTTGGTTATTTGGTCCTGTGTTATGGCATGCCTTGTAATTTTTTTATTGAATATTATGGAAACTCTGAATAATATCTTTCTTCAAGGAGAGTTAAATTTTTTCCTGGAATTTAGGGAAAAAAAAATTCTTGTACATCCCCTTAATAGGAAGCTCCGCTAGCTGTTGTCTATTTCAGTTTTCCCAGAGTAAAATCCCTAGTCTTGGGACTTGATAGGCAGGCCACCAAAAGCCCGAGATTGTTTACCAACACCCCTCTACATTGGCAGCACTTAAAGTCAAATCTCTCCCTGAGCATCATGTGGCCACAAATATCCCTGGTCAGATACTTGGCCATCAGATGTACCTTTGTACTCAGTCTTTTGAGGTCTCTAGCCTGTTTATGTGCAGGTTAATAGTTAGCAAATAAGCAGAATTTATGTGTATATATTTGGGCTACTTTTCCATGGTGTCCTCCTCTCCATAAATGCACCCCTCTATACCTAGCCACTTTGGCTGCCCCAAATTCTGACTTCTTTCTACCTAGTAGAGGACATAGTCACTTTCTTCTTATACTTTGTTCATGATATGGACATCAAAAGAGAAGTCCAATCCCCTCCTTAAGGTTGGTAGATCAGTAAAGATAGTCTGACATAGGAAAATGAGGCTAGCCAGGATTCATGGTATGGAGGTGGACAGCCTACTTAAAATACCATGCAATAGAAACAGCCTGATTTACTGTAGCAGACAAGGACAGGCACAGTCCAATGTGAAAGTGGCAGAAAATCAGGTGAGCACTCACTCCGGGCAGACTAGGCAATCCTCAAAGTCCTGAACTTCCACTATGAGCAAGGCATTGAGAAGGCCAAGAATCCTGACGTGAAGCCTGGCACAGCTACATGGCCCTCTGGGGTTCCACTTAATTCTCCCTGCCGAAGGAAGTCTTATTTTGTCTAGATCATGGCTAATCAATCAGACTAGATCACTGAGAGGCGTAAATCAACTCTGACTAGTTCCATGGTGACCGTGGCCATTGGTAATTATATAAGGAGATAGATTTCTATCAGGAAATCTACAATTGACCATGATCTCCTGAGGTTCTACAAGAGAGACCCCCACACCCTCATCAGTCACCCAGCCATCCAAGACCACGGGACACCAGCTCCCAGCCCATGGGAGTCGTGACTCACAGCAATAACTAAATAACTAATTTAAGAGAAAATCATTCTTTTAAATAAAAATATAAAATGAATCAATTACCATGCGTTTCTGGTATACATATTATATTTTACCACGAGCAATGTGATATTTGATGACTACTATTTAAGACTGAAAGAATCAATGTTGTTAACACAATTTTTATTTTCTAGTTAAGCAGCTGTAAGAGATATGGCATTTTTTTATGTGTTTATCTATATTCCTCTCATACTTACTCGGGAAAAGACAACATGTTTATTATCTTGACATTTCCAGAGCATAGTGCCAACACGCAGTAGGTGAGCGATAGGTGAGTAATGATTTAGTCAATTAAACATTGAGATGGGTTTGTACTAATCCAAGGAAATGCCCTTCGTGCTGATATCAAGTTAAATGGACTTTCTGGTCAGGTATAGCTCTGGAATAAAAGCAGAAAAGAGAAAAGAATCGGGGTTTGTCAGGGTTCTAAGTTACAGATTCGTCGCTAGGAAGGATATAGTGTACAACCAAAAGAACAGAAGAGGAGAGGGTTTGTTCACTCCCTGGATCTGCCACTGTCTCTCTGACAGTGTGTCTTTGAGTATGGCACACAATGCCTCAGGATTCTATTCCCTCGCCTGTAAAAGGAGAGGTCTGTCCTCACTCTGCAGAGGCTGAGCTCTGCCAGGGTGCTAAGCCAAACTCTACCCCTCTCTCTTGCAAGAAACAAGTTAACTTCTTTTAGTTTCTATAAATTATATTTGTGCCATAGGTACCATGAAAAGTGGAAGACTACACGATCCCAGAAATTTTCCCAACCCTGCAAGTTTTTAATTCATGTTTAACTAGATGAGGAGAAAAGAAAAAGAAAAAGAAAAAAGAAGAACCTGTCAACTTTAGGGGCACCTGGGTGGCTCAGGTGCCCCAAAAGCCTCTGCTTTTGGCTCAGGTGATGATCCCAGGGTCCTGGGATTAAGTCCCACATGGGGCTCTCTGCTCAGCAGGGAGCCTGCTTCCCCCCTCCTACCCCTGCTCCTCCGCCTGCCTCTCTGCCTACTTGTGATCTCTCTCTGTCAAATAAATAAAATTAAAAAAAAAAAAAAGCTGTCAACTTTTATAATCAGAACCAAAAATAAAACTACTTTCATGGTGCCCCAACTAAGCACTTCTAAGATAAATTCCCAAGATTTCCATAATTTTTAAACTTGCATATTTAATAAATATTTAATTCATGTCTTAAACTCATTTTCTCAGAATTCATCACATCATCTGAGAACAAATGCCACATCTAGAAGGACTTTCTTTTCAGCATAAACCTGAAGGTTCAAAGCAAAATAATTTAATTTGGTAACTAAGCTGTTAATTGCTCTGGTTTATATAGTTTTTAATAATTGAAAACATTATTCTTCAGTTTCTCATTTATTAGGCTTTACCATGTGCTAACAATGCTTAGAAGAGAAATCACTGGAACACTAAGATACCCTTCTCCAGAAAGTGAATTTCTACTTGAGCTACCGTTTAGTTAGTATTTTAATTTGAGAGAATATATCTTTCCTGTTTCTTGATAATATTAATTATTAAAGTAAATATAATAGTATCTAACAGTTGGGGGGGCAATTTCATAAATATCAATGCTATAATAAACACTTTAAATAAACTACATTTAGCTGAATTCTCCCCAGTGCAAAAAGTAGGTTCTACTCCATTCCCCATTTTCTAGAAAGGAAGCTGAGACAAAAGCTGTCAAGTGAATGGGAGTCTCACCCAAGTGATCTGATTCCTCAGCGCATTTTTTGGAGACACTGTGATGCATTGCTACGCAACAATGTCTACTACAGGGCATCAGTACCCTGGGAATGAAAAAAACCAGGATGTTGAAAATTGCTAAAAAACAACAGCAGTAAGCTAAAATTCATTTTATGCTTTTCTGTTTATTTTTATTTTCCTCAGGATATATTATCCTACCATAAATTAAATAAGACAGGATGAGGTAATGAGAAAAAAGAAAAAGCAATAGAGACAGAGCTCAAGTCAGGAAATGCACACTTGACATCAGATCTGCCACTGGCTATGTGGCTTTGGACCAGTCTCTAAGGATATATTCCAAGCCTGGGCACAGGGTGGGGGAGACTTTCATTTTAACTACATAAAAATTCATAAAGGCTTTAGGGAGTTATGTCAGTAGTATTATTAATCACCAAAACTGATGTGATCATTCTTATTACTAAAGGAATAACTGCCAATAAGAGTCCTGTGTTAATTTCCAGTATATTATCATAAACTGAGCTTAAAAAAACTATTCTAAGATGGTTTAAAAATGGTTTCCTTTGTTTCGTGGAATGTTCCCTATAAATAGGAGTAAAACTGTCAGTATTTCCTGTGTGACTCTTCTTCGTTACTCTGCAACATTCTAAAGACAAACAGAATTAAATACACTCTAGAGAGGCCGTATTTAGAGGACAGGGCAATTAGCAAACACTTCTTAAAGTTCATTTATCTTATAGGAGAGATGCCTTGCCTTTTGTTTTTAAGAAAAAATAAATTAAAGCACATATTTTTGCTATATTTAAGTCAAATAAAAATCTAGTCTACAAACGGATATACTAAATGGTAAGATTTGGTCAGTATGTAATCATAGGTTTGAATTTCCACAGGTACAGTTCTTTTCTTGTACTTTACCTTTTCCATAGCAGGGAGTCAGGCTCTGTCTGTCCCTTCATCCTGTGACCTGAAACCAAGAGACACGGTATTAATCTTCATGACAAGCTAAAAAGAAAATCCTATTCCTAAATGTGCTATTTGTATATAAAGTAGAAATTACATTTCCCTCCTATTCCGAATTTGCCCATGTAACAATACCTGCGAACTTCTATGTATGTAGAACTTTTATAACTGTTCAGATCAAGTCAGCTTTAATAATCAACCCCATACAATGTGTGGGTTAAATAATTCTAACATCCTTCTTAAAGGAGGGTGAGGAGGGAAGGTAGAAATTTAACCTCACTTCACATTTGTTTTTTAATTTTTGGTGAAATATATGCAGCAAGAATTAGTCCACAAAAATCAAATGAGTATAAGATCGTTATTTTTTTTTTTTTAAAGAGCCATTAATTTTAATGAATTTTCATTTTGGTTTACTTTCAATTAAATGTTTTAGGTTGGTTGGTTGGTTTTTTAAAGACATTCATTCACCAAATAGTGACTCTTAGATTGTTTTACGCATTCATCTTCTAATTCAACTGTTGGTTCTCTTGAC
Source organism: Mustela lutreola (assembly GCF_030435805.1). Taxonomy (NCBI): domain Eukaryota; kingdom Metazoa; phylum Chordata; class Mammalia; order Carnivora; family Mustelidae; genus Mustela; species Mustela lutreola. The sequence goes on from NC_081295.1 coordinate 69,439,414, forward strand.
TGATAACAAGCGCCCACCTGCGTAACATCCAGACAGTTATAGAATTCTCTGGGTAGTGTTCTCAATGATAATGAGTCCACTACTTTCATCCATATATAAATAGACCACATAAAGACAAGCTATTAACATAATTTTTTGATTTATATATCAATTATATATTTATATATTTTGACATATCAAAATTTATTTTGATTATAATTGATATATATTGATACAGTCTTATATATATAAATATATATAGATACAGATATATGTATAGATCTATATGTAGATCTATCTATATATATATCTATATATATATTTGAGAGAAGCATAGCTCAGAGTTTACATTTCTACAAAACTCCAGATACTCTAATCTAGAGTGAAGGGAAGAGAAATCTAACAGGGCTGACTTATTGAGTCTGGAATGTCCTATGTTACTATCCATCCATTTTCCCCTCTTTGTGACCATCTGAGAGAATTTCCAGGCATTAGATAGAGTAGAAACTAGTTGCACACATTAGTTAGTGAAAGAATACTCCATCCCTATGCCTTTAGGATACCAGCTGACTCAAGAGTAGCTTGATCCAATCAAGCTAAATTCACACTCATTAATATGCAAAAGCACTCTGCTAGGGATGTGGAGACATTTAAGATAAGCATAAGACGGGCCTAAGTAATTTCTAGGAAAAATAATACAAATCCGGAGAAACAAAAATCTACTTGTGCTAAAAGTAATTAGCCTTCCATCTAGTTTTAAATTTTTTTAGGGGTACCTGGGTGGTTCAGTGGATTAAACATCTGCTTTCCACTCAGGTCATGATCTCAGGGTCGTAAGATCCAGTCCCCACACTGGGCTCAAGGGAGGCTTCTCCTTCTCCCTCTGTCCTTCCCTCACCCCAACTCATGCTCACTCTCTCTCTCATTTATTTGAGAGAGAGAGAGAGAGCACGAGCAAGAAGGGGAGAGGGAGAGCGAATCTGAAGCAGACTCCATGCTGAGCATGGAGCCCAACAGGGGGCTTGACCTCACCACCGTGAGATCATCACCCTGAGATCACTACCTTGAGATCAGATCCTAAGCAGAAACCAAAAGTGGACACTTAATTGACTGCTCCACCCAGGTGCCCCAAGTTTGAATTTGTTTTAACTTCTCTTCCAAATAGGTTCTGAAAACAGAATGACATCACTGCTATCAACTGATCCAAGACATGTGAGATGCCTGTATCTTCCAAATGTATAATGGCCTATGTGTTCATATAAAGTAAATAAGCATATTGACCTTATATATAAATTCTGTTTATTCTCAAAAAGTTCTGGTGGGAACTGAAAACCCCCAATCAAATAAATAAAGATATGATAGTAGATTTCACTGTGTTTGTTAACAAACAACATTGCCAAGTTTTTGAAAAATATTTTTAAACTATTCAGTCCATATTTCTAACCTAATGATAAAATTATCATTTGATAGGGGCGCCTGGGTGGCTCAGTGGGTTAAGCCGCTGCCTTCGGCTCAGGTCATGATCTCAGGGTCCTGGGATCGAGTCCCGCATCGGGCTCTCTGCTCGGCAGGGAGCCTGCTTTCTCCTCTCTCTCTCTCTGCCTGCCTCTCTGCCTACTTGTAATCTCTCTCTGTCAAATAAATAAATAAAATCTTTAAAAAAAAAAAAATTATCATTTGATAGACTGAAAGGGTCACCAGTAGGGTTTCAACAAGACACTAGAGGCATAATAGAAGTCCAACACCAACAAAACACGTGTATGTCCCCTCCATATGAATAGTAACATATTAATGGTACCATATTAATGGTAAGAGGAATTTCATTTTACATTTGGCAATTGCATTTTTGCTACTTTTCCATTTTTCTTTCTTGTTGGCTCATCTCCATTCTCCAAAGTGTTGTAATTCTGGTATTCTTTGGTTTGGTTAGGTCTCTGAATACAGTATTAAAGCTGAGTGCCCAGTTCCACGCCAGAAGTCTGACAACACCATCATTAAAGATTATATTTGTTCTACAAACACTTACTCAACAAACTCCCGTCAAGAAACATTTATAAACAAAGGTGCTGGACTTGGTACATCAGGGAAGGAGGGAAAAGATTCAATTCTGCTCTTGTGGAACTCTGTCTGGTAAGGGATACAGGCAATCCACTGCACAGTTACAGCAAAGCTATGAAAGGGTAAGCCCTAAGCCAGTCTGGAACACCGAAAGGGAAAGTGGCCGGTGAACTGAGAGTTGAAGAAAGAGTAAGAGTTGGCCAGCCTTTCACAAAGGCATGAAAGCATGAAGCTCTTGCTAAAGTCATCATTAGACTACTAGACCTCATGTTAGCACAGTGTCCAGTGAGCACACCCATTCCTGAGTGAATGGATGAATGAAAGAATTGGTGAGACACCTTGGCCAACTAATATTCACTCTAGCCATGTTTGTTCCTCATTAATATAAACATTTGCAATACTTTAGAGTTATTGGATGTCTACTGTGTATAAAACATCTTACCAGAAATCATGGAGAATCATAAAAAGAAAAAAGATAATCTCTGCTCTCAAGAAAGATGCATTAGTTCAACAAATATTTATTGTGCTTTAAGTTTTCTCTATATGCTTGGTATTCTGCAGGTTGTGGGGAGAAAAAGTAATATATACTATTTATTGAAGCAAGAAGAGAAACAGACGCATAACAATTTTAGCATTACGAATTCTTAGTTTTTGAGAGCCTCTTAGTTTTACTTTATAAATCTGTAAATGTCATCTTAAAACTCTCTGATGAACTGATGAACTACTACACAGTGAAGTAACGTATGTACATTCCAAAAATTAGAGGGCTCAAAATAAAACTGGTGCATTCAACGTGAGAGTAAAAGAAAGAAATTAGGATTCTGGTTTTTGCACTGCACTCCTTTCCTTACTCCTTCCAGCTCATCCCCATGTTAGCTCAGATCAAAACAACCCTTCTATTCTCTTCCATATATGCCACAGCATTTAGAAAGCCAAGACTGTTCACACAATTCTGAAGGTCTAGAATGTCCTTGCTGCTCCTCTTTTCCTTATCCTTTAACCCAGTTTATGTCCCTGAAAAGTCACGCCAGGTTTCTCCATGTTGGTTACACTTCCCTCTTCACTCACAGGGCACTGAGAGCTCTATCCCCTCCGCGTCCACTTAGTGCCTTACCACCAACCCACTGACACTCGAGCAAGAGCTCTTACACCTGATAGCATGTGATCCTATCAGAATCTATGCTTCAAAGTTCCTCAAAAGTTTTAATTTCAGAGTCATGGAATATTATACCATATTACTCCTTCAGAGTGCCCAGTGTCCTGTGGGTTCTATGTCATACAAATGTGAGATCACTTGGTTTAACTCTTGGCCTGCGTCTGATCTGCTTCTGTAAATAGATTGTGTGTGTAACCTCCTTGTAAGCAAGAACTAGGTATAAAACAATGTTAGAAATGTAGCAAATACTAAAATAAATAAATATATATATATATATATATATATATATATATATATAAATTATTTATTTAGCAGGAAAACAACAAAATACTGATTGACTTTAATTTGGGTTATAGGAATAGATTTATCAGTCTGGAATAGTTTCCCACCAAGATCTTCTTAGACCTTAGGTTTGGCAACTTTAACAATTGTATTAACTTTTTAAATTACATGAAGCAGCCAGTCAGTCAGCAACTTTTCCTAAACATTTACTAGTGTTCTACTCAATTTCATAGAGAATTATTTACCTTAAAAATTATGGCTTGAATAAATTAAACGCTGTAGTCCCTAGTATTCTAAAAAACATAAACTTGGGGCGCCTGGGTGGCTCAGTGGATTAAGCCGCTGCCTTCGGCTCAGGTCATGATCTCAGGGTCCTGGGATCGAGTCCCGCATCGGGCTCTCTGCTCAGCAGGGAGCCTGCTTCCCTCTCTCTCTCTCTCTGGCTGCCTCTCTGTCTACTTGTGATTTCTCTCTGTCAAATAAATAAATTTAAAAAAAAAAAAAACATAAACTTACCAGATATGAATACATGAGCCTCAGAAATTTTATTTATATAATCAATAAATACAAAATACCCATGAATTGATATAAATATGCTATAATATAAATCACCATGTTCCAAAAACTTTAGTAATTATGTAATTTTAGCTAAATATGGAATATTTGTAGAGTATTTTAAAGTTCAACTTAGTTCCCAAATTTTACATAGGAAATTTATTCAACAGTGGATTTGTTTGCAGTTGATACTATGTGAGAAGTTATTCACAAATACTCAGAAGTCAACTTCCATGAAAAACCTTAAAATACCTAGAAACTAAAAAAAAAAAAAAAAGATAGCAATTTGCCAGTAAGTTCTGCTATGATCTTTGCTATCTTTAAGCAAACAATTTCTTTACCTTTATCATTCCAAAATTTTAGAAATTTTAGAAAGTCTTTGCTCTAAAATTCATTAAAATGTTATCATTTTCTATGTGTTCCATTATGTTGAAGAAAAAAACAAAAAGGCTGAAGAGCAAGCTCTAACCCAATACCATGACAGAATTAGAAAATGTTGTTATTACATAAGAAAATACAAATGTAAAAGTACAAATGTATCCCTTTCACACTGAGGAAGTCTGTATTTACTAGAACATTTTGTAAGTGTAATATCCAGAAACAGTATCTATTTATCTATCTGTCTATATATAGTGACTGATAAATAAATAAATATGTGTGTGTGTGTGTGTGTGTGTGTCTGTGTATGTGTGCGTAATATCCAGAAACACACACACACATATATATGTGTGGATTCAATGTTTGGGTTCAATAAGACAGTAAAATAAACTTAGAGATCAAGACCAGCATTTTTTTTAATAGAAAGAAATCAGTTTTAACATATCAAAGGTATCACCTCTAGTAACAATAAATATTGTCTCTCTAAAATTTGTTTCACTATGTATGTGTGAGTGTAACTGTCCTGAACCAAATCTGAAATGAGCTCTTACTACAGTCAAAAGTTGATCTGATGTAAACCCACCTTATAGCTCCTCCACAGGTTGGCCGAGCAAGAGGAGCAGAGTTGTAAAGGCATGAAATACATGAGAAAAGTGTAAGTCACTGAAACTAACTGGAGCAAAATAGGAAATGAAACACAGGGAAGAGGGCAGGAGTGGTAGGTAGTGAGACATGAAAGTGGACAAGATAGGAACCAGACATGGGACCCTCTCGTAGGGGCAATGGAAGCTGTGAGGATTTTAAGCAGGTTGAGTAAGCACTTGGCATTGATAGATTCTTCAAGAAGCAGCAAAGGGAATAAACTGAAGAAGGCAGAAGAACAGTTAACAGAAAGACAAATGCGGTGATTCAGACGAAAGTTGCTGATGGCGAAATATATTGGGAAGATAAAATGAAAAGGTGGAGTCCACAGAGCTTTGTGACTGATTAAATATAGGAGGGGAAAGAGGGGGAAAAAAGAACATCCAACTACGTACAGGCTAATATGGAGTGGTATACTGTTCCTAATCACTAAGTCTGGCAACAAATTAAAGGGAACAGATTTGGGGGTAGGGGGCATAAGTTTGCTTTTGAATATGCTTACTTTAAGATCCATGTAGGCCATTCAGATTAATGTCCTGTACACGGAACAGATGAACCCAGAAAAATGTTTCTGGTTGAGATCCAGAGAGCAGAGAACCATCAACAATGTGGTAGTTACATAATAACACTAAGTAAGAAAAGGACCAGCGACAAAAGACGATGGGGCATCCACATCAAAGGGAAAGGCAGGGGTAAATAAGACTTCAAAGGAGATCAAAGGAAATGGTCAAAGAGAAGGAGAGAGAATGCGACCCTACGCAACACCCACAGAGAGATCAAATTATATAAGAACCGAAAAGAATCCACTGGATTTAGCAACAAAGAGGCTGTTTGGTGCCAATTTACAGCACTAGAGTCAGGAACCTTATTGCAGTAGGTCGAATGGTAACTGGAAGGTAAGTATTTGGCAATAATAAATACAGAGTGTGTGTGTGTGTGAGTGTGAGAGAGAGAGAGAGAGAGAAAGAATGTGTGTTTTAGGAGCTTCAGAGTAAAAAGAAAAAAAGAAGAGCTGTATACGAAGGGATGTGTAGGACAAAGGTTGTTTTGTTTGGGAGCTTTTCTTTTTTACGTAAGAGAAATGTACACATCATTACAGGCTAAGAAAAAACTACAAGGAAAAAAAAAAAGAAATTGAAAGACCAGAGAAAGGGAAAAGAGAGAACATGGTTACAACAGACAGAAGGAAGTGGGACCAACAGAAGTCTGTCTGAATCTTTGCTGACCAATGGAACTTGCCACAACAACATCAAGCATTACCACACCATCTAGTATAGTAGCCACCAGCCCTACATGGCTACTGAACACTTGAGATGCAACCAATACAACTGAGGAACTGAATTTTAAATGTTGGCTAATTTAAATTTAAATTGCTACATGTGACCATTGGCTGTGGAACTAAACAGTGCAGCTCTACGCTAAAGGAACAGATACGAAGCTGAAGACCCATCAGCCCTGGGAAGGGCACCTGAGTTGGTCTCGTGTAGGCAGGAGGGCTGGCCTGCTAAGAGGCGGGGGGCAGGGTAGGACCCTTGAGGGAAAAGGTTTGGAAGGAGGATAAAGGAAAAGATAGGAAAGAGCTGACCAGAATGAGGAAAAGCACAATGCAGCAGAACTGAGGGCCCAGCTGCGACTGGCTATAGTTCACAGCAGGCAGTATAGGAACAACTAAGACAGGGGGCTGGCTTGATAAAAGGTTGGGAGGCTGAATGCCAGAGGTGCTAACAAGAGACTGTTGACATAAAACATGGTGCCATGGACAGGTAAGGAAGCAAAGCCTTGAACTCAGAAGAAAAGGAAGGCAAAGAAGAAGGAGGAGGAGGAGGAGGAAGAAGAGGAAGAGGAAGAACAAGGCGGGGGAGGAGAATGAGGAGGAGAGAAAGGAGGAGAAGGTGGAGGAGAAGGAAGAAAAGAAAAGGAAGTGAGCAAGAGATCAAGGTCTCAATTGGGTCAAACAAGGGTAAATGAGTGAGAGAGAGAGAGAGAGAGAAAGCAGGAGAGGATAGATGGTTTAGGACCCAGGGGATGGAGTAGTTCTAGGTAATGTAAGGGCTTGGGGCAAGTCCTGGTTGGCTCAAAAGAAGCAGGCAACAAGAACACAGAAATAAGTTTGGATGGTTGTTCTGATGAGTACTGGAAAAACCCAGGATGGTGGCAGGGGGTAGGGTTCAATGAAAGAACATAAGCCAAGTGCAAAGCCCTCAAGTTAGAAAATCAGTAAACATGCTATACTGACACACATGAAGAAATCCCCTAAGAAGAAGAATTTTTAGGACAGGGTTTCTGTAGAACCCTGCACCAAACTAGAGAAAGAAAGGGAGGTCGAGGGTGGGAAATGTCTCAAATGTGGCTTATCACAAAGTCCTGAAGAAAGAGTTTCTGGGAAAAGCCGAGAGAGAGAATGAGGGCTGACCACAAAAGTTAAAAGCAAAACCAGCCATGACCCCGTCACACACAATGCATTGGGCCTGTGGGTCCCAAATAGACAGCAGCACTTCTGCCCAAGTGAGCATACACAGCCTGCGACCTGCTTAATGCCAAGTCAACACACCTTCACCTCAGACTGACAAGGGCTCACACTGACACACTTCCCCTCAAATTCCAGCCCCTGTGCTCAAGTTCGTGCCCCAAAGCAGGCATAATTATAACAGCAGAACGAAGCACCCCAAACAGTGACCCTAATTTTGTGGTAAAAGCAGTGTGCCAGGCTGAGAACATCTTCAACAAGCACATCAATGAATAATACATGCAGTATGGTTCTGGTTCCTAAAAGAAGCAAACCTGGGAGAAATAAAACAAGAAGAAACCAGAGAGGGAGAAAACCATAAGAGAAACAAACTGAGGGTTGCTGGAGGGGAGGTGGTGGGGGTGATGAGAGAACTGCATGACGGGCATGAAGGAGGGCACGTGATGGAGCGAGCACTGGGTCTTATAGGTAACTGATGAACCACTGACCTCTACCTCTCTGAAATTAATAATACTGTTAATTAATTGAATTTAAATTAAAAAGGAACCCTCCCCTCCTCAAAACAAACAAACAAACAAAAAAAAAAAAACAACCCAGAAGAAGAAGGAAGAGAGCTGACCTCCTAACAAGAAAGGTTCATGCTGGTATCATAAACAACCTGCCCGACCTAGAAGTTTCTCCATTTAGCTTCCCTAGGACTTCGTGGTGCTTCACTTTTCCTCAAAGAGGCAGAGGAAGTAACCGCATTTGGGGCCACTACTATTACAAAATCAGGTCACAATTTTTGCAGCTATTAAGTACATTTGCATTATCAAAAGATATTCATTTTTTACTTGTGCTATTCTGTTTTGGAGTTATCTAGCTATTGAATTTCATGGGTTTAAATGTCCCCATATGTACCGGGGGGGGGGGGGGTATCAGTGTCATCCACATTGTTAAGCCATGTCACGTTCTTGTATCCAAGTCATTCTCATCCTCATTTTACATCTTAACAGTTACTCTGGTTCTTTCTCTCCTTCTCCCTCTTTCATTTTATGACTTGTCAAAAACTAGAAACTTAAAATTTCTCCTCTCTCCTATAGTGCCAATAATGCCCACATGCACACACGCACACGCTCACACACGCATTCCCCTCTCCATGTCACAGAGAGACATTTTCTAGGCACTGTTTTTACAACGATCACAAAATTATTAAACCTAATATGGAACAGTGGCCTAATTTATTATTTTATCATAAATATTTCTCTTTTCTCAAGGGTATTAATATCATCTGTTTAGCTGTTTTAGATATGGCCATTCATTCCTAATAATTGGTATCGAATTCCTTAAAACAGTATTATTTGCTTCTTTCAAGAACTTATACTCCCCCCTGTGGCAATTTGATGGAAAAAAGAAAAAAAAAAGAAAGAAGGAAACCGAAAATGGGATACTAAGGACAGAATCACAATTCATAAATCATTCACAAGTGACATAACAATGGTATGTGTCTTGCTAGCAAAAAGCTGTCAACAGAAAGTCACAGCATTCTTTTCATCCTGTGTAATTTGCATAATACATGACCCCAAAACCTACTGGGCTAAGGGCTAATTTTTGCCAAATGCTAAGGCAGAAATTCAGTATCTGAAAATATTTAGATATGAGCTAAAAGGAAAGTTTTATTTTACTTTAGCAAACATTTTTTGAGTGCTTACTCTGTGACAAGCACTGTGCTGGGTACTTTACAAGACTTTTGGTATTTAATCCTTACACATTATCACATCAATCTTATGCGATGGGTATTGCTAGTATCTCCAAGTTGAAAGGAGCCAGCTAAGGCTTAAGTAATATTCCTGATGGGTGTCACACACTTAATAAAAACAGTGAAATAATAAAACAAAGAGGAAGGAAGGAAAAGAGAGAGGCAGGAAGGGAGGGAGGGAAAGAAGGAAGGAAGGTAGGAGAAAGAAGAGTAAAAAGGCAAGGTGGGGCAAAGCAAGGCAAGGCAGAAAGATAGATATAAACAAAGAAAAGACAGAAGGAAAGAAGGAGGGAAGAACTCTCTCCTGAAATAGTCAAAAAGAGATACAAAGTACAGCAAATTCTATATTTAGGCCAATTCTATGCTACTGCTATTAATAAAACATTAGAAATCAAGGTAACAAAAAGTTGGTCTAGCTAAATCCAAAACAGTGGCTAGTTTTATGAAATGCTTTAAACTACAGAATTAACTTAAAGTAATAAAATGTCATTCTAGAATATCAAACTCAAACTGTTGAGAATCTTGTTTAATGAAATATGAATCAAGCTTATTTTGTCAGACTTCATTCTTGAGATCTTGAAAATGTAAACAACTATTTTTTTTAAAGATTTCACCTATTTATTTGACAGACAAAGAGATCACAAGTAGGCAGAGAAGCAGACAGAGAGAAAGAGGGAAGCAGGCTCCCTGCTGAGCAGAGAGCCCCATGTGGAGCTTGATCCCAGGACCCTGGGATCATGACCTGAGCTGAAGGGCAGAGGCTTTAACCCACTGAGCCACCCAGGCGCCCCACAACTATTTTTTTTTAATGAACTATCATCAATGTCCTTTTTCACCTTTGCTTTTCCAGGCCCAGCCTAATTGAACATTGGGTTGTGTGCTAACACAGTATTTCCCTACCACCACCACTGCCAGGAAAGGTGAGAAGTCCCAAGTGAAGTGACCCTCCGAGTGCTTCTCTAAAAGGAGGTCAGGTGAGACACCGGCCAATGCATTTGGGACACAGGTGCTGCTTTGGGTCACCTGCCCTCACATTAGTCTAACAGTCCAGTTATTGTAGACAAAGCAGGTTCCAGATTGCCCTTCATACTCAACACAAAGTCATTTTATTTTCCCTTCTTAAAAAATTGGATGGGATGCAGGAGAAATATAGGAGTTTGGAGTTCCTGAGCCCTCTTTAGATTTAAACCAGGCATCTGCTGAATGAGGTGAGAACATCAGAGAGGCAGAAGAGGCAACACCACACTGTACAACCCACCTCCCCCCCAACACACACACACTTTGGCAGCTCCTTCAGAAGCTAGCTGGGGAAAAAATCTGCTCGACTGGTGAGGGAGAGGCCTGCCTGGAAAGTAGTCAAAGCCAACAGGGGATACTGTGGCTGTGGCAGTGCCCAGCCCTACTGCGAAGTAAAATTGGTTCAAAGTCTAGCTGAAGCTGGACCGGAAGTTTGCTTGCTCACCTACAGAGCCGAAAACACCCGAGTGTCGAAAATCAACCATATATGGAAGTGGCAGGGCAAAGCCCATGAGCAAGAAGAATAAACAGAGAATGGTCCGAAATGATGAAAATCACCACAAAAGATTCACTTGGACAAAATCAACTTTCATCATCTCTCTGTGAGAAATAGCTTAGTGGTGCAATATTTCCAGACATTAGCAAGTCTATGGTTATATGAAACTTTTTCCTATAGTTGTTAATTTTCACATACATGCATGGGTCAATAAGAAAAGTCCCTCATCATAAACCTGCCATTCCTGGATAATACTCTTAACCACGGCTCTGGGTAGTTATGACACAGATCTCAGTCCATTCACAACATGAAATTGTCATAATTCAAGTCACATTATTTCACTGTGAAAGGAGAGAAGGGAAAAGTGAACTACAAACTGTATTCAGGCTCAGGAAAGTGCATTTTCACTGAAGAGGAAGTTCACAGAATAAGCGTTATGTTACCAGCATGCCGGACCATGTCTATCAAGGGATACTCGGGAAAAATCGATGTTAAGGATGGATGTTGCTTCAGTGCCAATGGCCTGAGGCTCTATCACGATATTTCATCATAAGGGTCACTCCTCAGTGAATGATGCTCTCTTTAAAGAAGACTGTCACAATGCCTGTGGTTGGTCTGAGACTTAGTCTAAATAAGATTGCACTGAGTTAGAGACTGAACGTTTTCAGTGTGGGCTGACGCTGATGTCACCCTGGTACACCCATCATCATGGTTCATTTTTCCCTTTCCAGTTACATCAGTTCATCAGCAGATCGCAAGCAACACATCTGTCTATGCAGCAAAAATCACAGAAGTCTTAACTGCCAAAACACACACACACACACACACACACACACACACCCCTTCGTCTAAGCCAAAGTTCTCTCCTCAGGCAGATCATAATCATTTATGCTTCTTCTTCATGCTTATCTCAGTCCACAGCATAATACTGACTCTGCCAATTAGCCCACAGTGTTTTATTTTATATGCTTTCTAGGGTGTGTGCCTTAAAAGTTTAAGAAAATTGGAGATAACTACCTTTAGAACACACAGCCTTCAGAGATCCCTGTATCTAAATGTGACGAAAAGAAGCAGGAGAGTTTAGAAGAAGATTCAAGGGTGTTCCTGTCCCAAGAACTGAATTCAAATTTACATATGCCTGCTCCACCTCTGACCAAGCTTGTGTTATGTCCCGTAACCTTCTTGGACCTCTATTTTCTCACCTGTAAAATGGGGAGACTAATACCTCACAGAGTCGTTAAGAAGCTCAAGTGACACAGTGTATGTGAGAAGGTTTTTTAAATTTAAAATCTCTACATAAATGGAAGGTGACACAGCCATACAGGGTATCCATTTCAGGCATGCACACAAAGACCCAAGTAGCATTCTTGTTAAATTGATCTGACAAAATCGGCATTGTACATTCCACTGTCAAATTAAACAGTGCATTATTTCACTTTTACTTCAAATCTGATGAAGAGCTTAGAGTGGGCTTTTCTTCTTCACATGTGGTATAAGCTCTGACTTAGAAGATAAGATACCTTCTCAGAAAGCTTTATCCCTGTGTTCAGATTTTCATAAATGATTCTCAAAGGCATAGTTACTTAAAAATCCCCACATAGAAAAACATCTGAGAAACTCTTTGGACAATTTGAACAACGGTATTCAGCAACCTAGAATGTACTGGCTACCAGTTTCTATTTAATTTGAAAACTTCCTTGTCAGTATCGTGGTGCCATGGTTCACATTTCAAAATGAAATGGAAAAAAATGTCTATTCAAATATATGGAGGGTGAAAAATGTCTGTGGCATTATGTAAAAGCAAAACAATTAGTTTCTGAGAAACAAAGAAAACATCATGGACAAAGACACTGACAAATTGGTTCTTTCTTTAACACTTACACACTGTAGTCTTACCTAAGGACGAGCAGTAGCTCACATGCTTTTCACTGAAGAAAGGACTACTTGGACCTCCCTTTCCTCATGAAAAAGAAAATGGAAGGAAAATGATAAAATGGAAAGAGAGTGGATACCATCATGTGACTAAAATAAGTTGAGTGTATAATTTCTTCTTATGTATCCTGAAAACTATGATTAAAAGAGAAACTTACCGTGATATTTCTCCCATATAGACAACATGTAAGGGTATACGATAAATAAATAAAAGAGTTTCCTTTGTGAAGTAACTCTATCAATTCTGAGCATCTAATCTAAAAAATAAAGAAGTAGTATTTGCTTTTGTGTGAACTCTTATAGAGATCTAAACTTTTAAAATTCTTGCAAGATTGAATGGTGTCATAAAGTCAGATTGAAAGGCTTTTAAAATCAAGGCTCAATTGGGCTTAGTCTTAAAGGCAAGGAAGAACCACTGAAAAATTGAAGAAAATGGTAAATTTAAAATCTTAATACATTATGTAAAAGTACTTTCATAAATGTGGTGCCTGGGGCTGAAAACTCGCCTTGAGCACACAGGAGATTTGAGCTCTGAGAGGACTGGTACCTTTCCTGAGCTTTTATGGCTGACAGACAACAGGTATGGAGCATGTGTCTCCAGCCTTCTAGCCAGTTCTCTGGCCCTACCTAATGGTTTTTTTAAAAAACGTTCTCCACCAGGGGGAGGCCTGGCTGTCTCAGCAGGAAGAGCTTGGGACTCAAGATTGTGAGTTCCAGCACCATTTGGGTGGTAGAGATTATTTAAATAAATAATGAAAAAAAAAAAAAAAAAACCTCAGGAAGCCCTGAAGTTGCAAGAAGGTGCTTAGGCTTGTTGGTAGGGGATGGGGAACACATTTCAAAAGGTGAGCTGATGGGGCCTGTCTTAGTTTGCCCCACCTCCCCCATACCCCAGCAGAATCTCTAGGCACATATTCATATCACATGTCTATTTTACACTTGTCCTCTCAAAGATCTATCCCTTCCCATTCTCTCATTCTTTGGAATAAGTTATCTAGTCTCAATGCTCTGTTCCTCCTAAACCTATTGATTTGGTTTCCCCAAATCATACATTTGAAAGCACAGATACCTCCCTTCTTTTTCATTCCCTCTTACCACCTCAAGTATCTCCAAAGAGGCTCTTCCCATTTAGGCTGATAAAACCAAGGGCTGTAAAGACTCAGGGTTGCTAAACTAGTAAATTCAAGTTGCTAATATGTCAAGAAAAGTATTAGACACCCAGCTCTCCCTGTAGTAGCATCCACGAATCATCTCAGATTAAGATGAGCAGACTAGAAGCAGCACAGGGTTTTAATTAAACTTTAAAAAATTAAATTAAATTAAGCGAGACAATTAGTAAACTGAAGAAAATGTCACTAAAAAAAATTCCTTTCCTTTCTCACTCTGACCTTCAGCTGCATCTACAAACAAGTAAATGAAGAGGCAAACACAAACACAGACCACATGGAACAGCCTTGACTACCTCCTGGACAAACACCTTTGCATCAGAAAATATCCCAAGAAAGTCAGAGAACTAATTATAAGGAGGAAAGAGCAGGGAGGAAATGAATGTAATTTAGATAGTAAACATCTGCACTTCTTTCCCACCTCTGAACTCCCAGGGAGTACGCCCTCTCTTTAACCTTCATCTTAAGCAAATATAAGGCAATGTAAACCAAGCCAGGGTCTCTGAAGATTTTAGGATAATATTTATAACTATTTTCCCAAAAGCCATCTGGCATATCATTTTTCGGAGTGGAATTCATTTACCTGATTGAATCTGAGGCATGCTAGAAACATCCGAAGCCCACTCCCAACCCAACATAACGACAAATGGCTCCCTGTCCAGATGCCCTTATACGGCCAGACTTCCTATAAATCTGACAGCCCAGTGTATGCATTGCGTATGGGTCTTGGCACTGGGTCACATTCCTCTGGTATGTTTCCCTGGGAGCTCTGATTTCCGCTTTGAGGGTTGGCACAGACTCCTACTTGCTCTTATAAGAAAATGTCTATGACTGAAAGTTGAAAATGTGCAAGATTCCTTCTTTAAGTACACAAACACTCCAAAGTCTGGCCACTTTCCTGTCGTCCTGCCAGGTTTTCTCTCTGTCTGATACCTGATCAAATAACCTTTTTTTAGGGGGGGAAAAAAACAACAAAAAAACATAAGAGAAGGAATGTAGTACATCTTACAAGACTTAACCAAACGACCTGTACAAGTGATGCCTGAGTAGACACACACATACCTTATATAGCTCTGTAAACAGGCCTTAGTGGCCAGCTTCATGAATTCCTCTTAAAAAAAAAAAAAAAAAAAAACTCTCTGAAAAGCATTTGCTAGATAAACACTTGCTTACAAGACAAAATTAGAGCATCTTAACCATTTTGCACACAAATTCAAAGACCTTTTTCTCCCAATTCTAACCTGCTGTCAATCAGAAGGGTTAGGATAAATCAGAGTTGGACAAAGTTATAAGAAGCCACTATTTCCACTTTACCGCCCAGGTGCACACAAACATTTGCTGAGTCATTTATAATAGTGCAAGAATTCAGATCCCATGGCATGAGTTAAGGATAGAGTGTCAGCCTTTCCCTTTGAATTTCCTGGCACTTGAGGGTCCCCCTAACACAATACAAACATACTTATGAGTTTGTGAATGTCTTGGTATCTTCTTATTCTCTCTCTGTCTCTCCTTGCATGTGTATGTGTTTCCCTGTGTTTCTGTCTCTTTCTGTCACTTCCTTAATAATTATCTTTTATTTTAAACTCTTCAAAGGAATTTTGATCATAAAGTCTCACTCTAACCTTATAATGCCCAACATTATTTTTCCTATTCTGAGATTTCATGTTCTATATATTTCAGTATATTTTCTCTTAGCCAATACTAAAACCATCCATTTGGAGCTAACTATGGACTCTTTGAGACTTTGAGGAACCATGTGAATTTTATAGTAAAACCATATTCTTTTTAGAATGTCTTATTGTTTTTAACAACACAGCAGAATGGTGGTATCCGTGCTACATTTGTGGAAGAAAAGGAAATCAAGAAAAATGGTGGGGGGCGGGGGACACACCAACTCCCTAAGAATTTTAATCCAATTAACCATCATTAAATCCTGGGAAATAAAACATTCTCATTATCCTCATTCTAATAATGTCAGCTTGGAAATATGGTTCTTACTTCCTTAAGATTTGTGAATGGTAGTTCTAAGAATATAAACCAGGTCACCTAACTGTAAGCCAGTCCAGCAATTTATCCCTTCCATGAATGAAAGTCTCCACTCTCCTGTACATGAGGCTATTGGTGGTGGCTCTCAGACTCTCCAGAGCATTCAAAAATTCCCAACCATTCTCCCATCTACCTCACCCCCGCAAGCCACGAGAGATCACCACCAAGCCCACATCCCACCTTAGGTGAGGCTCCAACTTCACATCCCTACCCTTCCCCAACTACCACACCTTCCCAACCATTAGTGGCAGACATAATTCAGGGTTTAGGTCTTGAAAGATTTCACTGTGGCTTCCCACATATTTTGGACTTTTAAAATCATCCACGAGGGAAGAAGAAGTTGGGGGCCAAGTTGCCTTTAATACACATGTGGCTATTAACGTAACTTGGAATGTTCCATCTTTAAATAGGAAATTTTAGGACTCTTCTCTTTGAGGAATGCTTGGAAGGAACACTAAATAACAATGCTGAAAATTCTTCCTGAGCTTCAGAGCCGCCCCCCCCACCCCCCTTTGCTGGCCACTCACACTTGACAGGCAACTACACTCTACAACATGGGCATTGCTTAAGGAGGTAATTGTGTACAGATGATGTGGCCGATGCTTAAGTTGGAGTGGTTCTTTTCTTCTTGGCTCTTTTTCAATAGAATGAACTGAAACAGTTAAAAAAAAAAAAAAAAAAAGGCGGCCACTTTAAATAGGCTGTTTTCAAATTAGAAATCTGAGTGTTGTTTCTCAACCCTAATCTTTGCATCAGGAACAGGTGTCTTTATCTTAAACCTATCCAGTGAAACATCAACAACTGAAATGAGTTTACTCACTGGTAACATCAGTGTCAAATGTGGCCTCACAATGGGAAAAACAAAAGGCGGGGCCCTAGAATCATTCTCTTTACATAAATGGTAACTGGAATTAACAACAACAACAACAACAAAAGCAGTTAAACCATAGATTCTAAATGAAAGCATGGTTAAGTAATTAAGTCCTTAGTGAAGCTAACTAGCAATCCTAAGAAATGGAAATATGCTTAGACTTTATCTGCTGTGTTTGACTTCTGTGCACAAGCAGAGAGAATGAAACCTGTTGTTACCTTGACCTGATCTCACTCCACTAGGTTGCAGTCTCCTTGGAGAGTAAAAAGTCACAATCGCCATTCATAGACGTGTAGAAAGTTATTACTAAAATATCTTATTCACTGACACTCTTAGTTTATAACCAGCAATATTAGGGCCCACTGTTCTTCTTAATATTATCCGATTTTTTTACTGCAAGACAAACCAAGTCCAATCCACATTCGAAGATTATAGGTTTTAGTATTAAAAAAATCACCCATTTCTCAAAGACCCAAACTGAATTTAGAACACCCCAAGTAAATTCCAAGCTTCTTGCTGGCCCTCCTGTCTGGTTCTCCTCTTTTCCCAACACCCAGAGCCTCTACTTACTCAACACGTCATCATTTGCTCTAACATAACAACTGACCCACTTTTCTGTAAATACTGATCTGCATTCATCTTTTTTTCTTCCCTATACCCCCAACAATAAGACTGTTACATTTATTAAGAGAAAACAAAGCAAGAGTGCTGGAAATCTCCCCTGGAAAACTGCGTCCATACTCTTGACCTCTGGCTTTGTTCTTTTTTTTGTCCCGCAATAGGCATCCAGACCATTATCTCAAGTGAGAAAAGACCAAATTCCTACATCTCCAATATGGAATGTAGACTTCGCAGGTAGGCTTCTTGGAGATCTCAGCTGGTCAAAAGCAACTAACTCCTTTTCTGCTCCCTGAAGAGTGTCAAAAGGCAGACAGCCTCTAAAATTAAAATATTATAAAAATAATACAAAGGAAACCCTTCGGAATTTTTTTAGGAATCCCTGCTGTCAGCCTCTTGGGCTACCTACCTCCTAAAAAGCATTTATGTCAGTGGGTAGAGCTGGAACAGCTATTAGAAACAGAAGGGAGTGGAATGAAAAAATAATAGTAACTGCTCATGTATTTTTCAATGATATAAATCAGGAGTAGTGGGAAGAAACATGGGGAAAAATCCTATTTGGTGCTGGAAATACTGAGCCTTTTTTTTTTTTTTTTTTTTTAAGCCGGAGTGTGCCAGCTTTTTCAGACGGGAGGAATGCTGAGTGTCAAGGGGTCAGGATCAATCCGGTGTGAGTTGATGAGGCAGGAAGGTGGGGAGGAATGCGAGGAATGTCCCTGTTTGTGTAGGACTCCATTCAGCTCATTGGCGAGCCGGGGCCGCCCGGAGCGTATAAAAGCCGCGGGCCGCCCGCCTCAGCCCCACACAACAACTCTTCCCGCTAAGAGGAGGCAGCCAGTGCAACTCCAACCCCGGCGACCGACCGCCTCCCCCACCTCCGACGGCAGCCGCCCCGGCCCGACAGCTCCCAGACCTCAGCCCGGAGCGCCCAGACACCGACCTCCGGCCCGAGCCCGCGACCCTGCGCCGGGACCGCCGCGCCCACCCCATCGCCGCCACCGCCGCGCCCTCCGCCCGGTCCGTCCCGCCCGCCGCGCCCACCATGTCCGCCGCCGGCCTGGGCCCCGTCCGCTGCGCCTTCGTGCTCCTGCTCGCCCTCTGCGGCCGGGTAAGCCGAGAGCCCCGCGGAGGCCGCGGCGGCCGGCGCCTGGGGGAGGGCGTGCGGGCGGGGCGGGGCAGGGCCCGGGGCGCCGAGCGGCGTGCGTCCGCTGACCGCCCCATCCTCGCCGCAGCACGCCGCCGGCCAGGACTGCGGCGGCTCTTGCCAGTGTGCGGCCGCGCCGGCGCCCAGCTGCCCGGCCGGCGTCAGCCTCGTACTGGACGGCTGCGGCTGCTGCCGCGTGTGCGCCAAGCAACTGGGCGAGCTGTGCACCGAGCGCGACCCTTGCGACCCGCACAAGGGCCTCTTCTGCGACTTCGGCTCTCCGGCCAACCGCAAGATCGGCGTGTGCACCGGTAAGAGCTGCGGTCCGCGCCCCTCGCCGCCTTCCCCCGCGGGGGTGCAGAGAGCTCCGGTGTCCCGGCCGCCCCCAGCCCCACCCGCGGATCCCTGTTCCCCGCGCATCCCCGACTCGCCTACTACTACCGATGCCTGACACTTGCATCCCACTCCCCCTTATTCCCTCTCCCTCCTTCAGCTAAAGATGGTGCCCCCTGCGTCTTTGGAGGAACGGTCTACCGGAGTGGAGAGTCTTTCCAAAGCAGCTGCAAGTACCAGTGCACTTGCCTGGACGGGGCGGTGGGCTGCGTGCCCCTGTGTAGCATGGACGTCCGCTTGCCCAGCCCTGACTGCCCCTTCCCGCGGAGGGTCAAGCTGCCTGGGAAATGCTGCGAGGAGTGGGTGTGCGATGAGCCCAAGGACCACACCGTGGTTGGCCCAGCCCTTGCCGGTGAGTGGAACCTGCCTCTCAGTCACTGTTGTGATCCTACCCCCAGGGGCTGAGTCCTCCCTAACTTTGCCAAGGGAAGGGGAAAATGTCTTATCCTGGTGTCTTACCTTGTGTTTGGGTGCTCTGCTCTCACAGCTTACCGACTGGAAGACACGTTTGGCCCAGACCCAACTATGATCCGGGCCAACTGCCTGGTCCAGACCACAGAGTGGAGTGCCTGTTCCAAGACCTGCGGGATGGGCATCTCCACCCGCGTTACCAATGACAACGCCTTCTGCAGGCTGGAGAAGCAGAGCCGCCTCTGCATGGTCAGGCCTTGCGGAGCTGACCTGGAAGAAAGCATTAAGGTACATTTTCTGTTCCTATTAATCAGTTTTCTTGGGATCGTAATGGACAGGACCAAAGTTGGGTCTCACCGCCCTGGTTATTATAGACCTTTTATCTCCAAAAATATCTAACCATGGAGCTGTTTTGCTGGAATGAGATGTTGTGTAATTGGAACCACCAGCTTTCCACTAGGAAATTCTCCACACTGTTAGTTAATTCAAGACATCCCAAGAGAGGCTATGACTATTTTTGGAAAACTGGCAAATGAGACGCAAACGTCCTCTCTTCAAAATATAAACATAAGTCAGACAATTTAAGACTAAAACACACAGAGCTTGAAGAAAGTCACGCCCCTTACAGAGTCATTGATTTTTTTTTTCTTTCCTTCTTCTGCTTTGTTTTCCTTAGAAGGGCAAAAAGTGCATCCGTACCCCCAAAATCTCCAAGCCTGTCAAGTTTGAGCTTTCTGGCTGTACCAGCGTGAAGACGTACCGGGCTAAGTTCTGTGGCGTCTGCACCGATGGCCGGTGCTGCACCCCCCACAGAACCACAACTCTTCCTGTGGAGTTCAAGTGCCCTGACGGGGAGGTCATGAAGAAGAACATGATGTTCATCAAGACCTGTGCCTGCCATTACAACTGTCCCGGAGACAATGACATCTTTGAGTCCCTGTACTACAGGAAGATGTATGGAGACATGGCATAAAGCCAGAGAGTGTGAGAGACGTTGACTCATTAGGGTATAACTTGAACTGATTCGCATCTCATTTTTGTGTAAACACGATTTCAGTAGTGCAAGTTATTTAAATCTGTCTTTCTAACTGGGGGAAAGAAAAAGTCCCACCAATTTCAAAATATTGTGCCATGTGACCTTCAAATAGTCTATCAACCCAGACACTGGTTTGAAGAAAGTTAAGACTTGACAGTGGGACTACATTAGCACATAGCACTAGAATGTATAGGGAGGTGTGGCTTTGGGAGCAGTGGGAGGGCACCTTTAGAAACTATTATCATCTTCAAGTAGTAGGTGCCTGCTCTATGTGGAGTATAATTGAGAAGGGAAGTTTTAGCATGCTCTCTGACCTCCAGCGACAGCTAGGATGTGCATTCTCTAGCCTTCATGAGGCTGGGTCAAGTTCTTTAAGTCAGAACACAGATTCAGCTCTGACATTCTGATTTGAATGATACTGTTCAGGAATCAGAATCCTGTCTATTAGACTGGACAGCTTGTGGCAGTGAATTTGTCTGTAACAAGCCAGAATTTTTTTTTAATTGATACTGTAAATAATGTGTGTATATATATATATTTGTACAGTTATCTAAGTTAATTTAAAGTTGTTTGTGCCTTTTTGTTTGTTTTTAATGCTTTGATATTTCAAGTGTTAGCCTCAATTCTGAACACCATAGGTAGGACGTAAAGCTTGTCTGATAATTCAAAGCATGAAATGGATATTCAAATGGAATTTCTGCTCAGAAAGATAGTCCATCAAAACAGATGTTTACTGAATATGGGGCAGTGATGTCCTTGGAATTCTGATCTGTCAGTTGGAAATGTGGTAGCCTCACTATTAATGAACACGTAGCCTTTATGAAAACACAAGTGGCTCTGTATAGTTGATCAGTTTTTCCACCTGGAAGCATTTGTTTCTACTTTGACTATGACTGTTTTTTGGACAGTTTACTCATTGAGAATGTGACCAAAAGTTACATGTTTGCACCTTTCTAGTTGAAAATAAAGTATATATTTTTTCTATAAAAAGTGTAGTTATTCACTCACTCTTCTAAACGTTTCTGAGTTTTCTTTGAGTATATATGGGAAGCTTTTATTTGTCTTAGAACAATTCATCTATAACTTCTTAAATCTCTTATCATATATACTGATAAATTGGTTAATCAGTTTAGTAGAATTTTACATAAACCTATTTCACACTGAATCAAGTGTCAAACTTGCAGGCATACGCCCTGTGTGTGTGTATGTGTGTGTGTGTAGATAGATAGATAGTAGATAGATATACTGAGCACACAGACATTTTGTTACCTTCACAGTACTCTATGGACATTTAAATTAAATTCTCTTTAGGTGGGGTGCCTGGGTGGCTCAGTGGGTTAAGCCGCTGCCTTCGGCTCCGGTCATGATCTCAGGGTCCTGGGATCGAGTCCTACATAGGGCTCTCTGCTCAGCAGGGAGCCTGCTTCCCTCTCTCTCTCTGCCTGCCTCTCCATCTACTTGTGATTTCTCTCTGTCAAATAAATAAATAAAATCTTTAAAAATAAATAAATAAATAAATTATCTTTAGGTGATTTTAGTCTCCAACAACCCCTATTGGTTATACTTGGTCCTGTTTACATTTAATACCTCTGGCCATTGACGGGATTTAATTTACAACCTTTCACATCACCAACTAGTCTATGTACCTTACACATAGGAAAGGTTGTAACTAGTTTTTGAGTTTGTATGCTCTACTATAGATATATTTCTGAATTTCAATAATCTTAATATTAAATCTGCAAAGGATAAAATCTACATTTAAATGGAACCATTTGATAAATCATTTTTGTATAATTCTGTTTTCAGTGGCCATGAAAACCAATCAGAAATAGATGATGGCCCAAATAGAAAAGGAGCATAATTTCTATTAACATTTATGGAAATTTGTCTTCAATTAAAAGCAACTCCTTCATTGCCCCAAGCTTTGGATTATCAGATTTCAAGATCAATAGCTTAGCAAGTGGCTGGTAAGTGACAAAATGAAATTGTTCAAGAAGCCTGGAAATGATACTGGACCTCTCCCTGCTTCTACCAAAAGTCAACTGAAGTAAATGGCAAACAAAAATATTCCAAAGACCATTGAAAGCACAGTTTTCTCCACATCGATAAAGCTGTGAAATAGCGGTGGGGGAAGGAGGGGGTTGCAGACAAACTAACCCATCACAGGGTAATTTGCAATGTTGTAGTGCCAGCGTCATTCCAGGAGACAAAAATACATCTGAAAATAAAGACTAGTTCTGCAAACAGTGCCCCTGCCACAAACCAAAGGGAAACCCTCCCCTGTTCAAAATGTGCAAAGTATTTCTGGTCAAAACTGGACTTTAAGGATACACCCACATACGTATATAGCAACACTGTTGGCAGGTGTACCCCATTTCCCCAAATAAACCCACATGTACACAAACACACACACACACACACACACACACACACAGAGTACACTGGCTAGTCTGCATGTTCTTTCTGTTAATGTACTCCTAGATGCAAAGAAGAATGGCAAGGTAAATGAGCCTGAGTGTTTTATATGTTTTTAAAGATTTTATTTATTTATTTATTTATTTATTTATTTATTTATTTATTTATTTATCTGAGAGAGAACACAGCAGGGGAAGGGCAGAGGCAGAGGGAGAAGCAGACTCCCACTGAGCAGGGAGCCCAACATGGGGCTCAATACCAAGACACTGAGATAATGACCCAAGCAGATGCTCAACTGAGTGAACCACCCAGCCACCCCAAGCCTGAGTGTTTTAAAAAGAGTTTGAGAATTCTGGGAAGATAGAAGTAGTAACAGAAGCATAGATTTTAAATTTTTCAACTTCCCACATAAAAACAGAATAACTATATTGCAATATCAAAATCCCATGGGCAATATTTACAACAAAATTAGGTGGCAAGGTATCCCTTTAATCCCAAAATATTAGCGGGAGAAAATCATTAACTGCCAGCAAATGTACACTGTGTCAGTGTACATATGGGAACAAAGAAATGCAATGGGATATCTGATACTTCTGAGAAGAGAGCTCCAAAATAGCCAACAGTGAAGTGTGGGAGTCCAATTTGAGGGTAGGGGTTCTGCCCAGTCAAATAAATCTTACAAACCAGAGCTCCCACAGGAGGACTTGTGTTTGTGGGAATAGAATCAAAATTGAGATTTGTTGTCAGAGACAACAAAGACATTAAAAGAGAAGGTCTAGATAAAAATGAGGAGAGGAAACAAATGCACAAAATCTGAAGAAGCAAACTGCCATATTTATAAAATCACATGAAAACAATAGAAGAGGAACTCTATGAAGTTCAGAAAACTGTCTAAACCAAGTGTCCTTACTGAATAAAATTCAAGAAAATTAATTTTACATAAAAATAGGAAAACAAAATTATCAAAGCCAAATCCCATACATTATTACATGAAAATAATAAAGGGCATAATAAATATTTAGTGAAAGCATGTCAGAAATACATGCCAGGAAAAAAAAAATCAAAACTATATTATTTCAAAAGAACATTAAGAAAATGAAAGTAGACATAAATGATAAAAAGGAAACAACTAACAATATAAATCAGAGTTAGTCAAACTTAAAAATAGATAAAACTCAGTAAAGAATTAGAAATTTTAAAAAATCAAATAAGAAGGAACAAAAGAATGAATAAATACAACAGACAGTTCTTTAAGAGAATATATGGTTGAAAAAGAGGGAATTTTTTTTTAAAATAAAATAAAGGAGGGGGCTGCCTGGATGGCTCAGTCATTAAGCTTCTGCTTTTGTCTCAGGGTCCTGGGATTGAGCCCTGCATTGGGCTCCCTGCTCAGCAGGGAGGCTTCTTCTCTCTCTGCCTGCTGCTCCCCTTGCTTGTGTTGCCTCTCTCCCTATGTCCCTCTCTATTAAATAAATAAATAAACAAAATCTTTTAAAAAAATGAATGTAAGTGTTCCAAGAAAAAATTGTAAGTATTGTAGATAGGCAAAGAAGATCTAACATATGGAGAGCAGGAGATCCTGAAGAAGAAAATAAAATCTATAAATCAAGAAAACTTTACGGAAATAAAAAGTGATTTGAAAACACATATTTAAAAGAGGATCCCATGTACCTAGTAAAATTCACCAACACTAAGATGTATTCTAGTAAAATTTCTGAAATATAAAGAAAAAGGAAAAATCATCAGAACATCTAGGCAAAGAGAACAGAAATCCTTTAATTAAAAGAAAACTCATCATCAGGCTTTTTGACAGCAGCTCTCTCCCTTCCTTCCTTCCTTCCTTCCTTCTTTTAGCAATGGTTTATGCCAAAAAAGTGGATTAACATTTAGAATGCTCAAAAAAGAAAATATGAATTAAAGAATTTTTATCCTCCAGAACTGACATTCAAACAGACAAATCGCCAAAGACATGCAAGAATTGGGGCACCTGGGTGGCTCATTTGGTTGAACAGCCAAATTAGAATGGAATATATGAGAATTTATAGCATATTGTTCCTATGGGCCTTTTTTGAAAAAACCCTACTAGAGACAAAATTCAGAAAACAAAATTGCCTAAGAGATATTAATGTAAAAACTGGTATATGAATATTAAATACAACTTATCTTGAGGACTAAGATTAAAAGAAGGTTAAAGAGGAGAACATATAGTAGAACATATAGTGAAGAGTGGGTATACATATCATGTTCTATCACATGAATGCAACCATATAGGGTGTGGGAGAATGAACATAGTGGATGCCTCCCCCCAAATACTTAACCGCTTTTATTGGTGGTGGTGGTATTGTTATTCAGAGACTATTGGGTGTATAATATGGGATAAGCAAGCGAACCATTATGGATATTCTAATTCTATCCCTAATGTCAGTGAGTACTGGGATTCTTAGTGAGGAAGAGTCAAAATACAGATATAATATAAAAGTGGTTAAGTTCCACATTTCTTAATTTGAACTAGAAATATCAGCATAAACTTGTGATACATCTTATCTCCTAACACACACATATACATTTTTTTTCCTACATCTGTTCCCTGAAAAGGCTTAGATACAAGGACAACTTAAGAGGAATGAGCATCCCTAGTCCACTACTGTGCTCTTGAAGTACTGTTTTCCACTAAAAGAAACTAAAGCTTCTTGGAGAATGGCCTCCAGGTCTAGCACAAGGAATGTGTACGATAAATACATTTATTCAGGGACTACCTTTTCATATTGGATAAAAATGAAGCTAACAAGAACTGTAAAGATCATATCAAAAAGGTACAAGAGGCAAATTTAAAAGACTACTATTAAAGATGGGGCAATTTTGGGTGACTGAGTGGCTCAGTGGGTTTAGTCTCTGCCTTCAGCTCAGGTCATGACCCCAGGGTCCTGGGATTGAGCCCCACATCAGGCTTTCTGTTCAGCAAGGAGTCTGCTTCCCCCTCTCTCTCTGCCTGCCTCTCTGCCTACTTGTGATCTCTCTCCTCTATCAAATAAATAAATAAATAAATAAATAAATAAAATCTTTAAAAAAAAAAAAAAAAAGCATCTGCCTTTGGCTCAGGTCATGATCCCAGGGTCCTGGGATCAAGTTCCGCATTGGGCTCCCTATTCAGCAGGGAGTCTGCTTCTCCCTCTACCCCTCCCCCCTGCTTGTGATCTCTCTCTCTCTCTTTTTCTTAAGCCCTCTCTCTCTCTCTTTCTCAAATAAATAAATAGAATCTTAAAAAAAAAATAAAATAAAGATGGAGCAATTTGAGTAGCTATAAGGACAAGAATTGCCATACATTAAGGCCATCAACTCTCCTTAAATTCTAGTTCATTCTGATAGTTAAAGAAAAACACCTAATTGGTGACCTGAGAATGACAGAGAACCTATTCATTTTACACGATCTCTATGATATTTCAGTATCAGATTTTTGGTACTCCACTTTTTACAGCACCTCAGTCCAATCTGTACCAACAACTCCAGACATAACCCCAAGATGACTTTTAAAAGAAATAAATTTCTTAATTTATGGTAATCATCTCATGATGGCTAGTTTAAAGTAATTTTATATTCTTTTAAAATAATCTTCTGTATTTTTCCAAATTCTCAGACATGAACACACTTTATTTTATAATCAGAAAAAAGACTTTTAAAATAAATCTTTCAAAAAAAATAAAATAAACCTTTCCTCTCCTTACTAAAAAATAGCAGAGAATATGACAAAACATGTTTGAAGTTTTCATGATTTGGGGTTTAATAAATTGTTCACAACATATAAATAAATAAGCGGCTTCACTATTCAAGCCACTATTCCTTAATTAGCTGTGTGCCTAGGAACATGGGCAACACGCCTGCAGCCTCTAGAGAATCCACATATAATCGTACATATCGGTGTATTTTTGTACCTCATTCTCCCATGCCATAAATGAAATCACGGAAGATTTTCCTTCATAAGTTTTTAATAACTATTCTTTAACTCATGAATCACACTGATTATATATAGACTGTTGCTAAGACTAAGCATAAACCATGTAAAATATATTCTTAAAATACAAAGTCAAATTCCAAATCCAAATATAGGATCTGAAGAAACAGACATGAAGACCCATCATCTATATCAGATGTTTAAAGATACTGAAAAAAGAAGAAGAAATGTCGGGTTAGTAAGAAATATTATTGATTAATTAGAATTTATATCTCAAGAGCATAAAGCATATTAAGATTTGCGTTTGTGCAACAAATGCTAACAATTTTTGTCAGCACAGTGAACGTATGTAATTCAGACCAGTAACTGGAAATTAATTTCCAGTAACTGGAAAACTGTATGTCAGTATCTATGAAAGTGAAATACAAAACTACCTGTGACACGGTAAATTTCCATTCTTAGATATCAATCCAAGGGAAATGAACAAAATACATAAACAAAATTCCCAAAGCAGTTCTATCCAACCCCAAGCCAAAAACAACCCAAATGTGTATAGGAATGTAATAGGAAAATGGATAGAATGCAGAATATTCAAACAATGGAATAATACACATTAATTAAAAAAAAACAAAAACCATTGACATTATGCAGAATGAAAGAACCCAAATACAAAAGAATATACACTGTATGATTTCATTTTTATGACACTGAAGGGAAGGGAACACTAATGAATGGTGATAGAATTCAGAATAATTTTTTTTAAGGTTTTATTTATGTATTTGACAGACAGAGATCACAAGCAGGCAGAGAGGCAAGCAGAGAGAGGAGAAAGCAGGCTTTCCCTGGAGCAAAGAGCCTGATGAGGGGCTCCATCCCAGGACCTTGGGATCATGACCTGAGCTGAAGGCAGAGCTGAGCCACCCAGGTGCCCCCAGAATAATGTTTTTTGTTTTTTTTTTTCTCCCCACTCTGAATTACTCTCTAGCTAATTTTTTTCTGATCTGTGGTCAGTATTTCTTACCCTCTCTCTAGTGGGGTATTATGAAGTGCTGCAAGTGGCATATCATTCATAATTCTCAACTTAGAGTTATTAGACAAGTTTGCATATTTAGATTAAGAAACTCTAAAAGGTCTGGGGCAATTTCCAGGATGATGTTTGCATAGATGCCTCAATGTAGAGATGTGGTGGGAGAAGGGAAGTATGTGGGGGATGAGCCAGACACTATAGTTCCATGGACTTTGGGAGGGAATTATGGGCTTTATAGGGTGACTTTGGGGAGATAACCTTCTAGGGAAGACAGGGGCTCCCCTGGAGCACTAGAAAAGTCAGTTCATGTGTTCTGCCTCAGTAATTGGCAAAATAAAGTGGGAAAGGCAGCAGAGATGGCATCCTGAGTGCTTTTATACACACTCATCATTCATTCATACAATATTGGTGGCTTTCATTGTTTCTGCTTTGAGTCTTTGTCAATTTTCTACAATCTCTTGTGGTAGTCTTTGTGTCACACTATTCCAAACATGGTATAGTTGTCTTGTGACCTTCTACACACACAGATTGTTCAACTAACTGGAGTACATAGGGGATCCACAATGAGAAAATACGCCTCAGTCTTTCAAGCCAGAAGCCCAGCATCTCCATCCATGGAATTCTTCTGCGAGAGGTATATGGAGTAGCCAGTGGAGATACAAAGAACTCTGAAAAAAACAGTGTGACATTATAAATGCCCCTAAAACCTGAATAGGGAGCCTTTTAAGAGCTGGCCTTGAGGAAAGATGCTGGAAGTCTAAGGTTCCCATTAGCTACTGAGGAAAGTCAGGAGCTTTTTTGAGAAGGTCTTTGGAATTCAAGTTCTTTAAACATTTTAAGTTTTAATGGTATTCCAAGGAAATAGAAGTCAGGAGCTATAGGCAATCGCTTGGAGCAGTGTTCACCAGCAGGAAGATCTGCTGGGAGGTATTGCCACTGGTTAGGACCTGTGACAATGTGGGTGGTCACTGGAAGCTGCTGCTATGGAAACTCGTGCTAACCACTGTTGGAAGTAGTGGTCAATGGAAACTGTCATGGCCAAGAACAACAGATCCAAGAGCCAAAAGGCTCTTTTGGGAATGTCGACTAGAAGCATTAGGTGTCTCTAATAGAAAGCTGTGTCTGGGGTAATCTACCTGAGTTTGGAGGGAGGAGGTGGTTTGTTTTCTTTAAACATGCTTAGCTGAGTCATTCTTGATGTTAAGGGAAAAAAGAAGTATACTACTAGTCTTATTGCACTCCAAACTAAAAGCATCATAATTTCCCTCAAACCCAGCTTCTCCATGTGATTCTACATTTCTATTAATAGCACTATTAATCTACTTGTTTCCCAAGTGGAAACACTCCGTTATCATGGAATCCTCCACTTCCCTTTACCCACGCTCAGATATTTTAACTTTTGTTTATAAACTCATTTATAGGGAAAGTAGTCTCAGACTCAGTCACAGTGGGCTCCAAGCTTTCATGAGTTTTACCTCCAGGAGGTCTGTGAATATTGAAGGAAAATCCCCTCTTACTTCATTCAGAGGAAAGGGATAATTAACCATTTTTAAATATACCAAAGCACTCTCTTCTTAACAAGGTCAACCCTCTGGAGAAATTATTTTATCACCGCCTAGCCTATTGGGGTTTTTTCAGAACTTAACCTATCTAGAGAAAGATAGATACCTAATTACAGAATCCTCTAGCTATGTAACCACACTTAAGGAGTGAAAATAAAAACAGAAGTATTGGTGAAGTTCACAGGAGCACAAGCTCACCAAAGGACTGAGACCTAATCCTAAAACTATAGATAGCTTCCCCTCCCCCTACACCTTATGACTATGTTACTAAAGGCTTATTTACTATAGTTTCTTTTATTCAGTACATCATGTATACCTTCCACAAAATATTACAAATCACAGTGGGTGGCTCAGTCAGTTAAGGGTCTGCCTTTGGTTCATGTCAAGATCTCAGAGTTCTGGGATCGAATCCTGCATTGGGCTCTCTGCTCAGCGGGGAGCCTGCTTTTCCCTCTTACTCTCCACCTGTGCTATCTCTCAAGTAAATAAATAAAATCTTAAAAAAATACTAATGTCTACTCTCAGACTACAACAGAATTAAACTAGAAATCAGTAACAGAAAGCTAGCTAGAATATCCCCTAGTACCTGTAGATTCAACCATATACTTCTCAATAACACATGCATCACAGAAAAAAAATCTCAAGGGAAATTTTAAAATATTTTGAACTAAATGACTATCTAAGTAGAGCTCCCGGGCCCAAGTAGTCACTGGATATTTCTGTCACTTCTGCCTCTTCTTAACCTCTCAGATACTTCTGTGAGGAGTGGAAACCACTCAGGTCATTCTTTTCTCTCTCTGTAAGCTTCATAAACTGATACTGGGTTGTTCTTTCCTCCATCGTATTTCACCTTGATGGTTGAAAGCTACTTCTGTGAGCCATCCCGTCTTCACAAATCTCTAGACGAAAAGTCTGTACTAGTCTCTATTCACATGCTCCCAAACTGAAAAAATTCTAAACGATCTTCCAACTTCCCATGTTCATCATTCTTATCACAGATCTCACTATTCGTTGCCAATGACATTTGTTTGGGGCTGCTAATTAGCATTTCCTGTTCCTCCACAATTTTCCTCCATTAATGCCACTACCTTAGTATCTCTGGTCCCATAAGTTTGATGCTCCAAAACAGGAAGCAAAAATTATTGTCAAGGTAAACACTCTCCTTTCAACATAGCATTCGAAATCTTCCACAAATTGATATCAAAGGTCCTAGTGAGCATAATCTCCTATTACTCTGGTATACTTCTTATGCCAAAAACCAAATGGACTTACTCCTATTTCCTAAATAGTTTCGCTCTGACTCAATCTAGTCACTCTATCTAGTGATAGATAGAGTGCTCCTTCCATAATGTGTGTGATCGCACGTGCAGGCACGCTTACATACACATTTTTATTACACATTTTTATTTAAATTCCATTTAACATACTGTGTAATATTAGTGTCAGGCATAGGATTTAGTGATTCATTACTTACATACAACCTTCAGTGCTCATCACAAGTCCTGTCCTTAATACCCATCACCCACTGAAGCCATCCCCAGCATATATTTACATATAAATCAACTCTACCCACCTTTTAAGCGTTTCCCAGAAGTCACTTCCATGAATCCTCTCACCTGCAATGCTTCTTTTTCCTTTAAATGTTCTACAAAACACTCTGTTTATAACTGTATTATGTCACTTAGATCATTTTTACCCATACTCTAGTTCTTTGCTGTCCAGATGGTAGACATAGACACATGTGGTTATTAAATTTGAGAAAATAAAAATTAAATAAAATATGAAATTCAGGTTCTCTGTGACACTAGACATGTATCAAATGCTGAGGAACGATATGTGTCTAGTGGATTCCACATTGGATGATACAGATGTAGGACACTTTCATCATCTTTGAGCACAGTCAGCTTTACCCCAAGCACCTAGGCTAAAAGCTGGGCGATGATGGTTCCACCAATGCAATGATCAGGAATTTTTTTTCTATAGAAGTCCCCATATAAATACTTTACCCTTTGGTAAAAAGTATGGCCCATACAGTATCTGTCTATTTGACTCTACAGTTAGAGCTTAAAAGCAGTCACGGATATCACATCAACAAACAGGGATAGTTATGTACCAATAAAGCTTTCTTTTTTTTTTTTTTTTAAAGATTTTATTTATTTATTTGACAGACAGAGATCACAAGTAGTCAGAGAGGCAGGCAAAGGGAGAGAGGAGGAAGCGACTCCCCAACGAGCAGAGAGCCCGATGCAGGGCTCGGGCTCAATCCCAGGACCCTGGGATCATGACCTGAGCCGAAGGCAGAGGCTTAACCCACTGAGCCACCCAGGTGCCCCCCAATAAAGCTTTCTTTACAAAATAGGGAGATGAGCCAGATTGCGCCTCCAGGCCATAGTTTGCTGACTCCTGCACTAGAGAGAAATTGAGTACAATTATCAGGATGGAAGTCAGGGAACAAGAACAAACAACAAATGTCTACTCTATGTGTAATATACTATAGATATGCCTATTTTCTGGGTCTTTGAACTATCACCTCCTTTATTTTTTTTTAAGATTTTATTTCTTTATTTGACACACAGAGAGAGATCACAAGTAGTCAGAGAGGCAGGCAGAGAGAGAGGGGGAAGCAGGCTCTCTGATGAGCAGAGAGCCCGATGCGGGGCTCGATCCTAGGACCCCGAGATCATGACCCAAGCTGAAGGCAGAGGCTTAACCCACTGAGCCACACAGGCACCCCCCATCACCTCCTTTATAATGAGATTCTTAACAGATGACTTTTAGGAGGCTGCTTTTCTTCCATATTTACCCAGTTTCAAATCAAAATGGCCTACTGAGTGTCCAGGGGGTTCTTGCAACTCTTGGAACCCAGGAGAAAAAGTGATAGCCGTCATGGTAACAAGCCTGTGGGCAGTGGCAGCTCCAGTAAAAAATAATTCGCCTCTAGACTACAACAATTTCATATGCTAAGACATGCAATGTCTCCCCCTCAGCCTCCCCCAGATAATCTGCTACTTTCCCAATCTTTCCCATGACGGGTAATGGTGCTGCCTTTTACCTAATCATCCAGGCCAAAGCTGAAGTGTCATCCTTGACATTTTTCTGCTCACACTGCAGAGTTAGCCAGTCATCAAATTCTATATCCAAATTACATACTGAATCTGACCCCTTCTTCCTGCCTTCACTGCCACAACTCCCATCCATGTCACTACAGAACCTCTCCTAGGTTCCTCCAAAAATGTCCCCATGGGTCTCCCTCCTGCTTGCTCTTCTACTGTCCTTTCTCTATTCAGCAGTGATAGTGATCTTTCTCAAACATAAATCTTCCCATGACTTCCCATTAGAATAAAATCCAAATTCCTTAGCATAGTTCACAAGGCTTTCATGACCTAGACTTTCTCAACCTTCCCAGTGACACTGACTTCTTTCATTCCAGCAACATTGTCTTTTGGCCATTCATTAAATGCCCTGTGCTCAGCTCTGTCTCATGGCTATTCCCTCCACCTAGGCAGACCTTGTCCCGAGAATTTCTAAATCCACTAAAACAGGGTGTTCTCTTATTCTCTACCATATCTGTAGGGTACAGAACGGTACTAGATATAGTCATTAAATATTTTCTGAATGAATGAATATAGAGAATATGGTAAGACAAATGTGGGTGAATATATAGACAGTGGAATAATGCAAAAATGTGCCAATTGATGCAATAATTCCAAGGTTCCAAAAGACAGATATCTCTGCTTTGTTTCGCTGACTGGTCAGCTGGCTACATTAAGAAAACTTAAAAGTAGCATTCACTCAATACATAAAAATAGACCATAAACAACAACAAATCTTAATAGTTGCTACTTTGCTGTGATTGATGAAAGGTTATGTTCTCTGAGTCAAGGTACTTCATTTATCTAGAGTTCAGAAAAACAGCTTTCCACCACAGAGGAATAAGGACCAAACTAAATTAAGCCACTGGGAAATGAGCTGACTTAATTAATGCTGATTTTCTCAGAAGTGCAGAAAGAATTTTGCAAAGAAATCCTAACACTAGCAAAATTGGCAACAAAGAATGTTTCACACTTGTAATTGAAAAACGTAAAATGCCTATGTCAGTAAATCCCAAAAGATATCATTAAGGACAAATAAGCCACTTTATTGGCCATTGAAACAGCTCTATGACCTCACTCCAGGCATCCTGACATGGACTGTTGTGGCTGCGTGACATGGGTGGCACAAGGATTAACTTTAATGTTAACTTTCTAATACCATGCTAATTACTGTAAAGTATGTACAGCATAATTATGGAGAGAGTGGAACATGCTGGTTTTCTTTATTGCTGATTGATGCAAAACTCTTTTTTTTTTTTTTTTTTTTTTCAAATTAGTCCAATGAAAGGACAATGAGTATAGCCCTCTCTCTCTCGGGGGATCTTTCTTCCAGAACACCCGCATTAATCAGCTCTCCTGTGTGACAAACTAATCCCGTATCTCATGGCTTTTACCAACAAAATTTTGCTTCTTGCATAATTCCATGTTAGCAGCTGTACCTCAGCAGCTGTGGCTCTGCTCCCATGTGCCTTCTCATGCCAGGATCCAGGCTAAAGGAGCAGCCCCTATTTGAGATACAACATCATTATTAGGCTGAGGGTAAAGGACAGGAGATGGAGCCAAATCACACAAGTGCCCTTAAAGCTGTTGATTGCATGTGGCATTCATACTTCCATTGGGTGAAGCAAATCACGCGGCCAAGCTATAGGGGCAGGAAATGTATTCTACCCATAGGTTGGCTCAGCGAGTTACATGGCAATGGGTGGGAATGGATACACACCCTACAGGGAGGGGAATGAGTCAGCGGAGACAATAACACAAGCTACCCAAGAGCCAGGAGCAAAGTCATGCTGAATTATCCTTCCCCTGAATTTTACAACGTTTGAGCTTCTGAAGTCTCCTACAGTTTTTAACTCCTTAATTAAATCCTTGGCCTTGAGTTCCATTCTATTCCTCCATTCAGTTCTGTTCTCCCATAGGGTACAAGAATGTAACCCATCTCTTTTTTGTAGACTCTACTACCAAACTACTAGGTACCAGACCCACTTGTCGTCTTATGTAATCCTCTGTGTATTCAAATAAAGAGAAGTCTGAGATGCTAGTGAAGTTGCCAGATTTCTCACTGCTAGAAATTGATATGTCCAGGATGTGAATTCCACTGACTTTCCAACACATCATACTGTTACTATGTGAAGCTGTCTTGTCCAGGAAAGGGAAAGGCTGAATATTGGCTGGGTGGAGAGAGGTTTCCAGGGTCATATTAAGGCCTTGGTAAGCTCTGAATTCTTTTACTATGGAGGCTCCACTTTGCATCATATAAAACACATCAAAACAAACCCTCATCCCACACTAAATATAATTTGCAGCTATAAATTTTTTTCAAAGGATGTTTATAATTTTACTTTTAAAATTATTTGGCTACAGGTAGCATTTGATTTATGGTTGGTTATGATTTGTTATTTATTACTATGTATACTTAGGAAATATTTCAAAGTAAGAAATCCCAACTTCCAAAATTATATTCAAATGCAACAAAATTTATATAAATACTAAAATTGACAAGACAGTTGACATACAGTTACATCTGTAGATTTTAATTAATAGTTTATTACTTTCAAAAAAATTTTTTTACTTTATTTGAAGCCCATACATATTTTTTTTTCCCAGTACTCAAACATTTTTCTCAGTCTCTGAAAAGCTCATAGGCTCCAGGATTTGTGCCTATGTTACTCAACGGATTGAATCGCCCCGAAGATGATTTATCCCAGAACCATTCTGGGTGAGGAAAAATGCATCCTCAAAACACGGAGTCCAAGAAAAGACAAAGCCTTGAGAAGAAACTAAAGTAAGTCAAATATTGTCCAAAAATCAAAGAATAGAATCTATATGTGAGACAGCAGGACAAAAGCAAGAAATCTGAGATTAAACCTGAGGAATGGGAGTGAATGGGAGGGAGTGGGGGAGGGAGAACTTACACAGAGAGATCACTGTAGGCACCGGTGTCTCTGTGCCCTCTGTGGAGATGGGCTTGCTAAAAAGCCAGCATTTAAGAATGGCATCTTTCTGTGGTTGACCTGGGCCAAAAAATGTACCTTTACATTCTCACTCCAGCTGACTATTCCCCAGGACTTCAGAACTCCTGCACTGACACAGTTCTTACCCATCTAAGTTTTCTGAGAGCTGTACCTCCCCTTCTGGTCTCCTTCGTTGCAAGAGGGACTCCCTTCCCTGAGTTTCCTCCCTTGGACCTTTGGCTGTCCTGAATTTAGAATGAAGGGCCATTGACTCTGATCCTGGAAAAGACCATATCTTTTCTAATGTGTTTCTTTCTTCTTGATTGGACTTGTCCAGTGGGAACTGTCTGTTCTGTTTTTGAGGTAGGTTCCTTCTGTGGGTGAAGTTGATTTCTGCTCCCAAGATTCAAGTGATGTTCATGTCCACACTCTCTCCCTTATACTTACACTAACTTACTCATAGCGCCATGTGGCCTCCACAATTAAAGGGTTTCTTTGTGCTGGAACAGCTCATCCCTCTAACTTTTCCCATTTCCCACTGAATTCACGTTTCCAGTCTGAAGAAGACCACTAGGTTTTCATTTGATTTCAAAGCAGAGATGATGGATGTATCATCAGTAAAACTGTTTCTATAACTTCTCTGTAATGGTACAATCAAGTGTCTGTTTACCTAATGCCTGCAAAAGAATTTCTGAAACATATTTTTTTTTTAAACCAAGAAGAAATATTTTTTTCATCTATAGTAATGAGACCCTTTTTGATGAGGAGTTTGATGACCCTGTTTGATTATGAGTCTGATTCCCAGGCCTTATCTCATCCCTTCTTCACCATGGTGGATGAGGAGAAGATTTTTTTCTCAAGCTGTCTCTGATCATGGAGTCATTATGTAGGTCTGTCCAAGGTAAAACTCTTCCCAAGAGAAGTATCATCAGAGACAACTTGGCTGCCAGCCCTGGTCAGATGTGGAGAAAGGTTGAGGAGATGGAGCAGAGCACGTCATGAAGGAGGCTAATGGAGGGAGAATCTGGAGCTAAGGGTGCCCTCTATGTCTCAACCCATCCCACCAGGCTTCAGGTGAGAAGGCATCTGACCTGACAGTAACACTGGAGGTCACTGGCTGTGCGTGACAGTGTAAGTGGCGTCCTTTGGAATTACACAGTGCACCAGCTTTGCAGTTGCCCACTGTGGACCTGACAAAGGGACCTCAGCCTAGCAAGAGAGAAATGGTGTTGGAAGCAGGACAAGCCAGCAGAGGGCAGAGCATCCGTTGTCCTGGGATTCAGAATAGGAAAAGCCAACCTGCAGGTCTGGAGGAGACTACATAGTTTGAGACTTGATGGAAGTAACTTTACCACAGCGATGTCCCAAATGGCAATTGTTGAGCATTTGAAATGTGTCGAGTGTAACTGAGAAACTAATGTTTAAATTTACTTAATTTTAATTAATTTAAAATTGATATTCAATGCAGTTGTTGGAAAACATCATGTGACTGGAATAACTTGGGCATCTTAATCTGTTTTTCAGCTTTAAATTTAGGCAATCTAAATGCATCACATGTTTGTCCCCAAAATTTAGTGTCTAAATTGAGATGGGATATAAATGTAAAATACACACCAGATTTCACAGACTAAGTATGAAAGAAATGTAAAATATTCAATCATTTTATATAATATTATGTTAAAATAATAATGTTATATTGGGTTAAACAAAATATATCATTAATTATTAAATTAAAAAGTAATTAAAGATTAATGTATTATTAAATGTATTCATACAGTTACTTAATATATACTTATATATAAATGTCGATCATTTACATATTTTATATAAAACAGATAATTACATATGTAAAATTAATGTTTTAGAATAAATTAATATATCATTACAATTAATACATTCTTATTGTTTCTTTTTACTTTTTAAGTGTGACTTTTAGAAACTTAAAACCTACATGTGGTTCATATTTCTATCACCTATTCCTGTATGTCCTCTAAATTATTTAAAAGTTTAATTTTTCATGGTAAAATACTACATGAACTATTGAATAACCTCTTCTCCACTTCCAAACATGCCAAGAACATCTTCTCTTATGAATAGGTATCATCTGTGACCTCATCTGTGCTAAAATGTATGAGACATCCTTGGTTATTGACATGAGCTTCTTGCTGAGAAGACTGCATAAGTTGAATCTCCATTCCTTAATCAGACTTTTTCCTAAAATATTGAGGGTGGAGAGCTAACAGGTGGCAGAGCCCTGGACCCATTCAATGACATGTGTCTCCAGATGTCTACTCCAGGAGTAGAGTTGTGGATGACATATTTATGAGCTAAACCTTGGCATCTGTCCTGGCTGCAGAAATGAGAACAGACTATTGTCTCTCAGTGGTAGCTGTGGGCTATTCTCTCACACAGGCTTATGATCAAGCAATAACACTATTTTTAGGAGGTGACTCTGTATAGTTGACAAATCCTGCAATAGTCACAGACTGCCTCTAAGCAACTAACACAAAACAGATCGATGAGACTGGCTGCATTTAAAGAAGTATAAGAGAACAGGGAGTAATAAAGTCTCAAAACAGATTTTCTTATAAGAAACTTTCTCCTTACATGTCAACCTCAGAAATTCAACTCATATATAGCCAACCTAGACTTTTCATCCATAAGGCATAATTATTTTGTACATGTGCTGACATAGACTAACATAGAAAAGCTTCATGACTTCGCAAATTTCCAGGTCCCAAAGCAATAGCTAATGGCATCCATAT
The DNA here is from genome assembly GCF_030435805.1 of Mustela lutreola. Classification (NCBI taxonomy): domain Eukaryota; kingdom Metazoa; phylum Chordata; class Mammalia; order Carnivora; family Mustelidae; genus Mustela; species Mustela lutreola. The sequence goes on from NC_081295.1 coordinate 69,477,563, forward strand.
TCCTTGCAGAGTAAAAATTGTTCAGAAACAATACTCCCTGACAATTCCACATCTTAGAGAGGTAGCATGGTAGTGTGGGAAAATCATGAGATTTTAGTGCCTCAAAGGCTGGAATTTAAATCCTGAATGCACATTCACTGGTTGTGTGACCTTAGAATGTAATTAAACTTCCTAAACCTCAGTTTTCCCATCTGTTAAAAGAAGCAAAAATAAATGCCTTATACTTCAATATGAATATTAAATTTATTTGATATTTGCATTCAGTGGATTCTTTCAAGCACTTACTATGTGCAAGGCACATAGTAACTTATACATAATAACCAATCAGTAAATATTCCTTTTTTTCCCACCTCATATTACTTGAACATCTAATCTGGTTAGTGAATAAACAGGTAAAAGAGCAAAAATAAGGAGAAAATTGAAATAAAGCCCAGCATCATGCCAGTATAAGCTAAAGGACAACATGTAGTCTGTTTTTTTTCCTTTCTACTTGCTTATAATTATTTAGTTTTAAAAGATATTTTAGTGGAAGTCTACTGAAATATAGTCACTTTTGTTTCCTTTAATTATACCAATAGTTGTTGTCATTTAAACATGTCTTGGGGAATGCCTGGGTGTCTCAGTGAGTAAAGCACCTGCCTTTGGCTCGGGTCATGATCCCAGGGTCCTGGGATGGAGTCCCACATAGGGTTCCTTGCTCAGTAGGGTGTCTGCTTCCCTCTCTGCCTGCTGCTCCCCCTGCTTGTACTCTTTCTCTCTGACAAGTAAATAAATAAAATCTTTTTTTTAGAGTAGAAAAAAAGTAAAAATGTCTGGAAATTGACAAAATATAATTCACATATATTAAACCTGCAAAGATGCCAGATGAGGAACTGAGTCTTTACATTCAAGAATCAACTAACAAAACAAGATGGAAGTATACACTTATTTGGGGGATTTATTACACATCATATCAAACATATTAAAATGTACCCATATTCTTAATTAAACACCCTGTATAGATAATTATGAGAATTGAAATTAGCTCACTAATGGCATGTTGTTTTGTGTTACAGATAGTTAATGAACTACTTATTAAATCTGATTTACAGTTTGGTATTTTCTTCTTTTGACATGGAGATCAAACCTGTTTATCAAATTACAAACATTTTGTAGGCCTGAGAAAACTTTTGTCCCTGGGCAAGTGTTTTATCTGGAATACCCAACAGGTGAAAGCCCCTAATGTGTTCTAGGGCAGGGCTTCCCATACTTCAGTGATCACCAGAATCCCTGCAAGACTTATTAAAATAAAAAACTGCTGGCTCCCACCTGAATTTTTGACTCAGGAGGTCTGGGGTGAGATCTGAGATTCGCATTTCTAACACGTTCCCTAGGGATGCTGCTAGTCTTGATCTAGGGACCACAGTTCAAAAATGTACTAGAATCCAGACGTTCCAGGACAGACTCCTAGTGAAGGGAACTGCACTTGTATAAGCAAGGATATGTGGAGCGTCACAGAGGATATTTGGTTTTCACCTCAAATTGCTTACTGTGTGGCAAAACTTAGTGTCTAAAAAACATGGTGTTGGTGCAAGGACCAGTGTAGTTCCATTTTTTTGATCCTATTATAGAATTATCTTCGGAAAATCACTTCCCGTCTCTGGGCTTCCGAGGTGTCTGCGTAGAGTGTGTGTAGAGTGTCAGTGAATTCTGAAATGGTAAGGCACGACATCGATGAATGTGATTCTCTTTCTTGGACTGAAAATGAAAAGAAAGGAGAGCTTTCTATCCCTGGAAGAATATATGCCATCTGAACACTATTGCAAAGCAGAAGGGCAGGACAAATCTGGATGAGAAGGAGCCAGTGTGGCACAGTGTTTGGCTGAGGCTGAAGGCCTTCTTCTGTCACAGACAGAACACAGACAGCTGCTGAAAATCTAGGAGGGAACTAAAAGAGCTGTAACCCTGTTGTCCAAATGAGGGTGCCAGCAAGGAAGAAACTGTGGCAGTCAACAACTGGTCGACCCGCAGCCAAGTCAACAGAAACACCATGTGACAATGACTGACAATAGCTGTGCTGAGGGACAGAACCATTCTCTCAGTCCAGGACTTGGAAGAGGACTGCCTCCCTTTGTACTCAATAATCCCTAGGAGTTCTTGAATAATTTGCTGGTGGGAGTGGGGCCTCAAAAGAGAGACATTGGGCTCTTTTAATAAAGGTGCTTAGATTTAAAGGGATAACACAGAATAAGAAAGAAAATTGATTATATTTGTACACTAAAATTGGTGGTTTGGTTCATGCCTGAGCTGTATTATTTGTTTCTGCCATGGGAAGAATCAGCAGGACTCAATTTTCTATATCCCAGACCTGAAAAGATCCAAATAATCAGATAAGAAACAGCTGTCACAGGTATTAACACCCCGTTGTCATATGTATCTATGGATGCTAAGGACTGGCTTGAATGACATCAGGTATTAAGGATTTGTTGCATAGATTTCTGGTTTTTGGAAAGTAGAGAACTTGAACATTCTCCCACTACAAAGCTAGAAATTCTGGGTAGAATATAACCAACAATCTTTAAAATGCATTGTTGAGCTCTCAAGGAAAAAAAAGGGGGGGAATTTTATAGAACTTTCAAATTATAAGAAATTTTAAAAGCAAAACTATGAGTGCAAAATAACAAAGAGGCTACCTTGGAAGGGAAGAGGGTTTCCAGTCCAGTAACCAAAAGTCTGGGATCTTAGCACCCACATAAGCAGAGAATATGAAGCCCTTACACCAGGAGGTGGTGATGAAAATAAGACCACCACCTTGTGCTTTTCCCCCAAAAGCTTGACTACTTAAAAGTGTGGCCTAGGAAAAAACCAAAAACTAGAAAACCATTAGCACAGGAGAAAAAGTTTTGTCTGACCGAATAGGAAAAATTCCTTCTGGCATGCATAGCTGTTGGCATCCCATGAGCAGTCTGAAGTTTGAAATAGCCCTATTTATGTAGTCTGGGAACCTCCAAGTTAGAGGGTTAATATAAAGTTAATTTTACAAGGCTAATGTCCTTAGTGTGGCTGACTAAAGCAAAGTGGAAATCTTTGTGAAGAGACATGCTCCCAAGGAGGCTGTGAATCAGTTCCATAGATAAAGATGAATTCACAATTCAAAATTACAAAACATATATTAAAAGAATCTCTCATGAGGGAATGTTCAGGCAGAAAAATTGGACTTTTAGACCCATAAGAATTAACAAAAAAGAGAAACAGAACAACATTTTCGGACAGGGTGGGGATGAGAAATAGGTCTCTACTCAGCAAATGGGAATGGAGGCTAGTAGCTCCCTGCGCTGTGTTGAGAGGACCCAGAGGCCGTGTCCAGGCTCAGTGGAAAAGCCTCATTGTCATGTATGGTGTTCTCTTCCTATAAGAAAAGGTTGCTTGTTTTTGTTTGTTTGTTTGTTTGTTTGTTTTGTTTTGTTTTAATCTCTCTCATTAGGAATGACAGGATCTCTCAGCAATGAAAAAGTTTGTGAACAAAAGAGAAAGAAGTCGCAGTGAAATATCAGGTCCTTCCCCAGCTCAGTCCCTCCTGTATGTTCCCATTGCACTTTGTACACCTGTTTTGATCACTTTCAGGGACTAAGGTTAGAAGCTTACAAATCTGTCTCCAGCAGGACACAATGAGCTTCCTGGAGGAAGAGGAATAATATTTCATCCAAGTGTGTCTCCCTTGGGCTGACTGAAGTCCTTAGTACCTAGCATGGGTTTAATTGTACTGAAGAAGAGGAGTGAGTGAGCAGAATTAAAAGCCAGAAGGCAGAATCATTTCTAACATAAGTGATCACTTCATTCTTTACATCGTCTTCCCAAATGAGAACCATTCACCCTATCCAGAGCATCCAAAAATAAAAAATAAAAAAAATAAACTCACATATTCATTTTTGTATGCTTTCCCTCCCCCAGCACCTGTCACTATTTTTTGCACATAATAGGTGCTCAACACTTTTTGGGTAATGGATTGATAGATCAGCTTTCCCAAAACAAAGCTTCTTGAACTACCTGTCTTTGTGGGGGTCCTTGAATCCATGGCCTGAGTGGTGACAACAGTTGGTTAGAGGTATAGAAAGCAGCAGTCAGCCCTGGAAGAACCGTCCCAGTTGGGCACAGGAAGTCAGCTAATGAAAGGGTGAGCAGCAGAACTGCCTCATAGGCCACGTAAAAAGCCACTATTTTTACTCCTCAAGATATTTTCCACTTCAGGACTGTTGACTTTTCTTCCTTGATCTATCTCTTACTTCCCAGTTCAGTCTCAGACTTGCTTTCTTCCAGTTTCAAACCAAAATTCCCTCCCCAGAGATATCTCTCCAAACACGGTTTTATGAGGAAGGCTAACAGACCTGGGCTGTGGGCATCTTTGATACGGATGAGAGCACAAACAGCCCTCTCACCTCCAAGGAGGACTGCCAAACAGGCCGCCGCTTTAAATAGACAGAACTCCAACTCTGCTGGCCTTGCCCTCCTCCCGTTCATCATGCCCCACATCCGAAATCTCTATCCATCATTCACACTCCTGTTTGGTCTGGACAAGGGAGTGACTTTGGCAAGGCTCTCAGAATATTCTTCATGACCTCCAGCATTCCTCTTTGCGGTCTAGCCAACCACAGTGGATTCGTTCAGTTTCCCATTTTAACAGAATTTCAGGAGTTAGTGGACCAATTTCAAGACTCCCGTCTTGAGAGATCAATTACTTAGAGTGGCAGCATCAAAAGGATAAGGAGAGAAAAGCTCCATGGGGGGAAAAATGGCATTTGAGCAAGAGCTGAAGGAAGTGGGGAAGACATCCATGGGGACAGGGAGAAGCAAACACAAGGATAGAGAAGGTGGGAGGTAGCTATGGGCATACAAGGACCTCAGTTTGAGTAAAGTGTGACAAATATAACTGGATGAATGAAGATGAGGAATAAAAAATCATGTTAATAAGTTGGTTGGGGTCAGAGGTGAACGTAGAAGAAGTATAAAGTTATCTTGTGGCAATCCCCAAACACAACCATTTCACTATCAGCTATGCGCCAAGTTCTACCATAGCCACTCAGGTTGTACAATGTCTCAGACACAGCCCTCAAAGTCCCCTCTAGGAACAATCTACTATCTAGTCAGGAGACTCTTGGGAAACACACATTACAGAATAAGGTTATTTTAACCTGCAATGAACAAAGTGCCTCAGGAAGCCAGAGGTACAGGGAAAGTAGGCATGGGGGGGTGGGGGAGGAGCAAGTTCAATGTCCTTACAGGAGGAGGTAAATTTTGGTTTTTGGCTTTTATATTTTGACCACCTTCACTCATTTTCCCTACCCCCACCAATCTGTTCTCTGTTTCTATGAATTCAGGGTTTTTTGTTTGTTTGTTGTTTGTTTAGATTTCACGTGTAAGTGAGATCATACATTCTTTGTCTTTCTCTGCCAGACTGATTTCTCCTAGCATAATGCCCTCAGTGTCCATTCTTGTTGTTGCAGATGGCAAGTTTTGTTTCTTTTTTATGGCTGAGTAATATTTCATTGCATATAGATACCATATTTTCTTTATTTCTTTATCCATCAGTGGACACTTAGGTTGTTTCCATGTCTTGGCTCTTGTAAATAATGCTGCATTAAACGTGGGGGTGCAGATATCCCTTCAAGATAGTGATTTTATTTCCTTTGGATATATACCCAGAAGGGGGATTGCTGGCTCATATGATAGTTCTATTGGCAATTTTTTGAGGAACCTCCATACTGTTTTCCATAATGGCTGTACCAACTTACATTTCCACCAATAGGGCAGAGAGTTTCCCTTCTCTCTACATCTTCACCTATACTTACTATCTTGTCTTTTTGATGATAGTCTTCTAAAAGTTGTAAGGTTTTCATGTTGTTTGTGGTTCTGGTTTGCCTTTCCCTGATGATTAGTGATGTTGAACACATTTTCATGTACCTGTTGAATGTCTTTTTTTTTTTTAAATTTTATTTATTTATTTGACAGGCAGAGATCACAAGCAGGCAGAGAAGCAGGCAGAAAGGTGGGGGGAGCAGGCTCCCCACTGAGCAGAGATACCAATGTGGGGTTCCCTCTCAGGACCTTGGGATCATGACCTGAGCCAAAGGGAGAGGCTTTAACCCACTAAGCCACCCAGGCACCCCTGTTGAATATCCTTTAGACAAATGTCTACTCAGTTTCTTTGCTCATTTTAAAATTCAATTACTATTATTATTGTTATTAAGTTTTCTGAGTTCCTTATATATTTTGGATATGAACACCTGTCAGACATATGGTTTGCAAATATGTGAGTTCCTTATTTATTTTGGATATTGATCCTTTATGAGATATATGGTGTACAAACATTTTTTTTCTATTCTATAGGTTGCTTTTTTATTTTAATGATCATTTCTTTTGTTGTGCAGAAGCTTTTTTTTATGATTTTATTTATTTATTTGACACGGAGAGAGAGAGATCACAAGTAGGTGGAGAGGCAAGCAGAGAGAGAAGGGGAAGCAGGTTCCCCACTGAGCAGAGAGCCCGATGCGGGGCTCAATCCCAGGACCCTGAGATCATGACCTGAGCCAAAGGCAGAGGCTTAACCCACTTAGTCACCCAGGTGCCCCTGTACAGAAACTTTTTACTTGATATAGTCTCACTCATTTATTTTTCCTTTTGTTGCTTTGTGCTTTCGGTGTCATAGCCAAAATATCCTTGCCAAGACCTATGTCAAGAAGATTTACCCCTTGGTTTTCTTGTAAGCATTTAATGGTGTCAGGTCTTACATTTAAATTTTCAATTGATTTTGAGTTTAATTTAGTGAGTGGTGTAAAATAGGGGTCCAGTGTCATTCTTTTCTATGTGAACATCCCATTTTCCTGCACTATTTATTAAAGAGACTGTCATTTCTCCATCGAATATTCTTGGATAATATTAGTTGGCTGTGGGAGGAAATGAATTTGAACAGGGATTTGGAGAGTGAGATAACCAGAGGTTTGGGAATTAATAGGATTCTTGAGTAGGAGAAGAGGTATAGTTAAGGGACAAACAACCAGGTCTGAATTAGTGGAATACAAGTAAATATTCAACAGCCAGCTGAAAGAGGTGGAAGGTCCTGGTTTATGGCAACTGAAAATTTCTAGTGCAAATGCTTCCATGAAAGCCAATTTCAAACAACCAATTTGAAGTCCATCAGCTTGCAGAATCCCTGACAAATGATCAGTTGGCTCTGTTGAACCCCCCGAGGCTGGTCCCATCACACCCTTGCCTAGTTTGAGATGATTGTCAGACATCCAGATGAAGGTGTCTGGTAAGAACTACAAGCTGAGCTAAGGCAGGGTCTTCAAAGTCTTAAGGGTCTGCTATATTTGGGGAAAAGGGGCACTGAGAAGTGAAGCTCTAAGCCTCATGTGCTTATTCAAGGAAAGTAGATGTATTCTAAATCTGTTTTATGCTTAAAGAGTATCACTTCGCCAATTTAGAGGCACCAGATAGAAGAATATTTCAGATTATATTCACATTGAAAGCTAACTGCAGATCAGCAGCATGTCCAATATGCTTTTGGAATTACCTTTCCAAATGCCCCAGCTCCTAGGTTCTGTACCTAGATGCCTGTTACAGATTTTCCATAATCCCTTACTGCCACCTGGTGGGTGAAAGGGTGCAGCACTTAAGGTTAAAGGACCTCAAGCATCATTTGAACTATCTACATAGTTACAACTTCCGGGCTATACAACTAGGTACTCTAGTGTCATTGTTATTGTTAAAGGAAAAGCCATTTGGGAAAAGATAGTCCCTGCAGTTCAGAGAAATGTACCCAGTGGCAACTTCAGTTATTGCTGACAGTTCTCAGAGTTTTGACATGGCTGGTGAAGATCTCCGCTGATTTGCCCAGACTTCAGTGACCTTTGAGATACAAGGGAAGGCACTTCTTGCATAGGATGCTCCTGTAAATAGCTCCTCTTAGTGGTCAGTGTTCTGGATGGATACTCAGACACACCATGGTTCCCAAGGAATTTCTATGGCATCCGTACTTTTAGTTCATATGCCCCTAGTATTTCCTAAATTTAAAGATATCCTATGGTGGGGGCATCTGGGTGGCTCAGTGGGTTAAATCCTCTGCCTTCGGCTCAGGTCATGATCCAGTGTCCTGGGATCCAGCCTGCATTGGCCTCTCTGCTCAGTAGGGAGCCTGCTTACTCCTCTCTCTCTGCCTGCCTCTCTGTCTACTTGTGATCTGTCTGTCAAATAAATAAAAATAAAAATCATTAAAAAAAAAAAAGATATCCTATGGTGATGCATCACTGAGATCTAATGATATTTTTTAAAGTTCATTTTAACCATTTTATTCTATCAATAAGATGAGAGTCTTTTTTGGCAAAGTCATTATGCAAAACAAAACAAAACCAAAAATCCAAAACCAAAAAACAAAACCCTACACCAATTTTATACATACCTAATTATAAGGGCCAACTAACCAGTTGCTGACTTATTTTATTTTCTTTAATCCATAAGGATGAGAACTTCCTTATGAAAAGAAAAACAAGAGAAGGCACAAAAGGTATTTCAAATTAATTGGTTAGGTAACTAAAAATGTAATCACTGCCTTTCATATAATTACTGCAAGGTGAAATTTAAAATTATTTATGAATATGCCCATATGGTTACTAAAAATATGACTAGGAATGCCAGTTTTTAGTATTATTTATTTTTCCCATTTTTTAAAAAACTTACTGTTTTTACACACACAAAAATGAACACTCATCTTAAACATAGCAACTAATGTTCAGATTTAATTTGAGCAAAATTAAATAAGATATCATTTCTTGCATTTTAGAATGGTAGATAAATGATTATATATGTTTCTATCAAGAAAAAACACCAACATTTGCCAAAAAGACTACAACTAACATCATTGTTAAGGATGAAAGACAAAGTTTCAGGGTGCCTGTGTGGCTCAGTTGGTTAAGCAACTGCCCTCGGCTCAGGTCATGATTTTGGAGTCCCAGGATCCAGTCCCACATCGGGCTCCCTGCTCACCGGGAAGTCTGGTTCTCCCACCGACCTCTCTCCTCTCATGCTCTCTCTCATTCTCTCTCTCTCAAATAAATAAATAAAATCTTAAAAAAAAAAAAAAAAAAAGGAAAGAAATGCAATGTTTCCCTGCTAGGATTGGGAACAAGGTAAAAATCCCACTCACCACTATTACTCCCCGTGATCCTTTAAATTCCAGCTGGTGAAATAAAACAACAAGAAAGGAAATAAAAGGAAGATAGATTGGATACAAGGAAAAAACTGTCCTCATTTGCAGTTGTTATGATGGCCTACGTAAAAAACCCCAAGGAATGTGTCCCGAAAGTCAGACACAAATTGTGATATATTTCCACAAAATTCCACCAAGTGTGCCTACCTCTCCTGCCTCCCCTCCCATCTCTTTCTTCTCTGGGGCCTCTGCCACCTCTGAGACAGCAGGACCCCAACTCCTCTTACTCCTTCTTTATGATGTTCCACTTCCACGTAATGAATAGTAAATAATCATCACGCCATATAGTTCAGCAACCCGTCTGTTGCATATGTATGAGTGCCTTTATGTGAAAATCTAATAACTATGGCAAGAACTGTATGAGATGTTTTTGTGTCTTCCTTATTATCAACTAAGTCATTGTACAGAACATTATGTGTAAGACTGGTATGGAAGTGGATAGCCTATCCTCCAGTAGGCATCAGGTGGGTGATATTTAACATAGAATAACTAATGTGTAAGTTTTCTTCCTGTTTTATAACTTTGTTTTTAAAGAATTATCTTGTCATACAGTATACCTCTCTCATAATTGGAGAAATGGTAGGTCAGCCTCCTATCACACACAAGTTGTTTTTTTTTTTTTTTAAGACCATAACAATGTTTCCAATGGCTATATGGTAATAGGACTGTAATGTTGTATGCTATGAAATTTTATGATGATCTATTACTGTAGAAGCTAGGCTACTGGGAAGCAATCATGTTGATTGTACAAGGCTACCATAAAGCAATCATATTGCTACTTCTTCATTTTTGCTGCATGAATCATTATACCTGTAAATAAATACGAATTTCTTCCTCACATTATCTTTTCATTTTTTTTATGTCTAGTGTTAGTAGTATGTGTAACATCTACACATATGATACAAATAAAAATATTTATGTAGGTAGGGCAGCAATTTATCCTGTAAATGGTTGACAAATCCTTGCAGTATGGATAAGTACATATTATCCTGTAAGTGTAGATTCTCTTCCTTATGATTTTATTAATAACATTAATAACATTTTCTTTTCTTTAGCTTACTTTGTTCCAAGAATACAGTGTGCGATACATAACATACGAAATATGTATTAACTATTTATGCTTACTGACAGTAGGCTATTAGTAGGTAAGTCTTGGGGAAGTCAAAAGTTATCTGAGAACTTTTTGATTATACTGGGGTTGGCACCACTAACCTCCACACTGTTCAAGGGTCGACTGTAATTATTTAAAAATAAAAAACTGCTTAAAAAAATCCAACTAGAAAAAAATGCTCATTGACAATTAATATATATATGTACCGATGTATGGTCAGATAACCTCTTATTACTGAATTCTAAGGGCAAGAATCCAATGTACAAATTATACCTCTGCTGAACTGTATTACTGCCTTGTTTATGCCCCAATTCTCATACTCCAGTACATGAGCAACTTCTTAACTCCTTAATGCCTTTGATTTAATGATTCACATGTGTATATCATTCTATTAGGTGTCAAACCCAGGTCCACACCAATGTCATCTTTGAAACCTCAGAGTTTATAGTACAGCGCCTGGCCTGTATTAGGGTTGTATAAAGGTCAGTGAATGAAGGAGCTAGAGCCAAATAAACTGTATGTTAATTTGAAGAAATGGAAGAAAGAATGCATGAAAAATTTCAGATTACAGCAACAAGAGTTTACAGGAAATATTGTGGTGAATGGAAAGGTAGACATTTTCACGACAGGAAAATCTTCCAGGGAATGTTCCTCACTCTAGCTGCCCTGGTATTTTCTAAAACCGAACAATTCCAAGATGGCCAGCAGGGGGAGAACTACTCCTTAGGTTAGAATTAGAATCGGAACCACTTACAGGTATCTCCAGCTTTTTGAATGTTTACATTAGGCAACTTTGCTTTTACAAAATAAACCTATATGAGTACCTGTTTTCGCTAACCAGAAGAAATATGAAGAGGATCTTTGGCTTTAAAAAGAAGAAAAAAATCAAAAGTAGCATTCAGCATTTGTTTTGCAGTGCACCTTTACCAGGGCAGCACCCCCAGCAGGGAGAGGGGCTCACACCTCCCAGCAGCAAGAGGAGCTCAGCCAAGTTCCTTCCCCAGAACTACCCTCATCATCTCAGCATCAAACTGCCATAGCTTAGAATCGTATGTGAGCATCTGTGTTTTATCCCGATTTATTTTGTGCCTGTTAGCAAGAAGGGTCCTAAGGTATCAGAAAAGCCTAAAAGGGGATGACTCAGTTGGTTAAGCATCTGCTTTCAGCTCAGGGTATGATCTGAGGGTCTTTGGACCCAGTCCCATTTCAGGCTCCTTGCTCAGTGGGGAGCCTGCTTCTCCCTCTCCTTGCTCAGTGGGGAACCTGCTTGTGTGCTCTCTCTCTGGCAAATAAATACATAAAATCTTTAAAAAAAGAAAAAGAACAAAAAGAGAGAATGAAAGAAAGAAAGAAAGGGAGGGAGGGAGGGAAGAAGAAAATCTGAAGAGAAGATATTTTTTGGGTCGGGCAATGCTCAAAACAATTTCCACATAAGTTAATGGTCATTGCTTCTTGTCTGTACTCCATTTCTACTTAGGAAAAGCTTCATAGGAACGTTCCACTTTCGGGGAGTCGGGGAGAGCCATATTTGTGGCTCTGGTAGTTTCCTATGTTCAATTTTATCCAATGCTGGCATTTTGGGGCTAACAATGTTTCTAAAGTGACAGTTGTTTTCTGGTATTTTACTGCTGTCACACACACTGCTGTGAAGCATAGTCATAAACTTGCTGATTCCCCCATCTACAATCAGGGCTTACCATCTGTTCTGTCATCATGTCCTTCTCCTTCCTCATTTTTAAAAAAATTATGGTAAAACAAATAAAAACATATAACACAAAAGTTGCCTTCTTAACCATTTAAGTGCACAGTTTCATAGAGGTAAGTATATTAATATTGCTGTTCAAAAGATCTACAGAAATTTTCCATCTTGCGAAATTGAAGCTCTGTACCTATTAAATAACTCACATATCCTTCCTCTTCCCATGTCCTGGGAACTACCTTCTACCCTTCTACCCTCTGTTTCTGCGAGTTCAACTGCTCTCGATGGTTCATATACATAGAACTGTACAATATTGGCTTTTTGTGTTTGGCATATTTTACTTAGCCTAATGTCCTCAAGGTTCATCTATGCTGTAGAATGTGATGGATTTTTCTTCCTTTTTAAGGCTGTATAATATTTTATTGTATGTATAGACCACATTTTGTTTATCCAATTATCTGTCAATGTACATTTCAGTTGTTTGCACCTCTTGGTTATTGTGAATAGTTTTGCTACAAACATGGTTTGCATCAACATGGCTTTTTAAATATAAAATCAATCCACACAAACAAAAGACGTGGATCTCAATTTTTAACTCAGCCTTATTGTTTTCACAAACAACAGAAGATAGATTTTTGAAGCATCCCAACATTCTTAGCACATAATAACATAGGTAGTCCTTTCCTCTGCTTTCAATAGTCTTTGTACCATTTTCCAGCCTCTGCCCACTGCCTGGTCCCAAAGCCAATGCCACACATTTCAAATTGCACTTAGTACAACCTACTCTCAGGTACCAAATCTAATTTGTTGCATAAAAACACTCCAAGACACAGTAGCTTAAAAGGATGATTTAATAATTCTCATGATTCTATTGTTGTGCTCAGCAGGGTGGTTCTTCTGGTGGTCTCACTGGAGTCATTCTCATCACTGCAGCCATCAGGCAGTTCTGTTAGGGCTAGAGGGCATAGAATGGCCTTACCCTCTCATCAGGGGCCTTGGTGCCAGCTGTGAACTGAGTATCTCTTCTACACTGTCTCTTATCATCCAGTGGGTTGGCCCTGACTTCCTTAACTGGTGGTAGGAATGTTTTCAGAGCCCAAAGCATAAGGTGCAAGGACCCTTAAGGACAATCTTGTAAGTGTCACTTTGGCCACATTCTATAGGTTAAAGCAAGTGCCAAGGCTAGCCCACATTTGAAGTTTGAAGCAACACGATCACTCTGAGAAGAAGCATGCAGGACAGAAAGAGCAAACAATCTATGGTGAAATGGGGAATGTAATGAGACTGTTCTGGGAGAAAACCCAGGGACATAGAGAAAGAGAAAAAGTGGTTGATGGAGATGTGCAATCTTTCAAGCGTGCACTAAGTTGAGGAAATGAACCACAGTCCAAGAGTTTCCAACACAAAACTGTTTATACCCCAACAAAGTGAACAGTTGTATGAGACACAATCTCAGAAGAGGGAAGGAAACAAAATATCATAGAAAGTTGAAGATAACTTCAAGTTCTCTTTTCTCCCACCACTACTCTAACCTTGGGCTTCAAAAAAAAAAAAAAAAAATGGATAGGAAGCAAAATATTTCTCCCTGAAACCATAGTTTAAAGGAATAAACAAATGACTCTCAGATACAATTGGAAGATGGTCACCAACTCCATCTCTGAGTAAAACAGAATGTGAAACAGGGGTAAGATAAAAAGAAATGGCATTAAACTCAGCAAATATACTCTGGACTAAAACAGGAGGGAGGGAAGGGAGAAAGGAAGGAAGCAGGCAGAGTGGGAGGGGTGGAAGGAAGCTTTATTTCATCTATTCTGCCTACAAAAACGTAGGTCAAATAATAAAAAGAAAATAGACACATGGATCCAATAAATAAAAGTAAGTTCAAAGAAGATATGATAAAACAATAAAGGTTTTAAAAAAATATTTTATTTATTTATTTGAGAGAGAAAAGGCAAAAGCGGCACGGGGTGGGGGGCGGTGCAGAGGGAGAAGCAGACTCCCCGCTGAGCAGGGAGCCTGATGTGGAACCCCATTCCAGCACCTCGGGATCATGACCCGAACCAAAGGCCGATGTTTAACTGACTGAGCCACCCAGATACTCCTAAAAAGGAGATTTTAAAAGAGAGGATAGCATGCCTAAAGAAATAATACACAAATAATAAATTACAAATAGCAAAGAAGAGAATAAACATGCTGAGAAATGGAATCAGGACAAGGATGTTTGAGATAATCACAGTGATTGGAAATATATTTAAGAAAGATTAATGCAATAATCGAGAAGCTAATAAATGGATTCAGGATGTTAACAGTAACAGGCTGTCTGGGATGATGGTTATTTTGCTCCTTATGCTTTACAGTACATTTTTATATTTCCAAAATAAAAATGAAATCTGTCACTGAGGAAATCATTGTTCTTTTTTTTTTTTTTAAAGATTTTATTTATTTACTTGACAGAGAGAAATCACAAGTAGATGGAGAGGCAGGCAGAGGGGGGGGGGAAGCAGGCTCCCTGCCGAGCAGAGAGCCCGATGCGGGACTCGATCCCAGGACCCTGAGATCATGACCTGAGCCGAAGGCAGCAGCTTAACCCACTGAGCCACCCAGGCGCCCCTCATTGTTCTTTTTTTAAAAGAGAGGTTAATGGAAGATGGGGAGGTGGTTAGAAACCAGATTATTGGAGTTTCAAACAAGGGGAGAAGTTAGTGGGGAAATAATGTCAGGGAATGTAAGCCAGGCACCTGTTGGTCCTGTCTCACTGGACCCTGAACTCCAGGGACAGATGCAACATGGCAGACGCTGTAGGGAAACGGAAGGACCAGGACATACTCAAAGCAGAACAATGACAGCAGCGAGAGGTGGGAATCACAGACGTGTGGCTGAGGAAGAAAGGTGAATAACAAGGAAAACAAAGCCCTGGAGGAAGTGAGAATTCAGGTCTGAGAAAATAAAAAGAAATCACACTTTCTCCATAAGAGACAGGAAGGAAGGTATGTAGGTGTGAACCCAGAAGCTTGGAAGGAAAAGGAAGATGACAGAAGACAAACGTTTTGTGTAATCTGGAGGAATTCAAGTCCAAATGGGCTCTTTAACCGTGTTACCCTCATCACAGTGAACAGCAATGTGATGAGGGAATATCATTCACAAAGTGTTAATACGCCTCTATTGATACCCGAGGTGCTGGACATTTTCTGTTCTTTGGATGCTTATCATCACATATACAGAAATGGGTGAAGACACTTCAAATACATTATAAGATTCAAGAGTATTTTTTTTCTAAACAAATTCTACTGATTTTTTTCCACATTATAAAAGTAGTGAATTATAGAGGAATAAAAAAGTGAGGCTCACAGTAAGCCCCAGCACTCAGATATAATCACTGTAAATATTTTACTGCATTAACTTCCAGAGACAACAAGAGGGGAGAAGCTGAACGGGAAAGATAGAGAAGAGGAAAGGAAGGAAGAGGAGGAAAAGAGATTTAAGTTTTCCTTTCACCAAAATGGATACATAATCATATGCTATTTTAGAAGCTCTCATTGTTGATTCCTGTATTGTGTAGTTCTTCCGCTTAAGTAGACTTAGATGAAGATCACATCTCTGAGAATATTCTATTGTAAGAATACATTATACTAGTACTATTTTCTCCAACAAGAGTCAACCATTTCAACTGAGTATCATTTGAGGTCTTTGTACAATTGTACAATGGCTTCCTCAGAATAAGGAACTGATACATGGCTTCCTCAGAAGGGAACTGATACATGAGCCATAGTTTACGAACAGTTTTTAGACTTTTGGAATGCAATTATCAAACTACCTTCACCTGGGCCATAACAACTTGTGTGGCCACCCTCAAGGTGCCACTACTGCAGACTAACTTCTCAGCACTGGAGACCCACATCTGTTAAAATTCTCACATAGTAAGCCCCAAAATAATGTCACTTGTGTATTTTTAAGAGCTAAAACATTTTTATGTGTTTTTGTTTTTTACAGCTCTTTTCCTTATGAATGTTTTTTTTTTTTTTTTAAAGATTTTATTTATTTATTTGACAGAGAGAGAGATCACAAGTAGGCAGAGAGTCAGGCAGAGAGAGAGGAGGAAGCAGGCTCCCCGCTGAGCAGAGAGCCCGATATGGGACTCGATCCCAGGACCCTGAGATCATGACCTGAGCCGAAGGCAGCGGCTTAACCCACTGAGCCAACCAGGCGCCCCTCCTTATGAATGTTTTAATGCAGACTTTTGCCCAATTTTCACTTGAGAGTTAACATTTTTTGGTTTTGCTTGTAAGCGCCCTTTTTATGTATTTATTTTTTAAGATTTTATTTATTTATTTATTTGACAGAGAGAAAGATCACAAGTAGGCAGAGAGGCATGCAGGGAGAGAGGGGGAAGCAGGCTCCCTACTGAGCAGAGAACCCGGTGCAGGACTCAATCCCAGGACCCTGAGATCATGACCTGAACTGAAGGCAGAGGTTTAATTCACTGAGCCACCCACGTGCCCTTAAGCGCTCTTTTTAAATGGTCATATTTCATGCTGTTAATACGCTATTAACGAATTTAATTCTGACTTGGAATTCAGCTGCTGATGGAGTAGAACATGACAAATCCGAACATTTTCAACACATTCTTCAAGGAGGCAGTGGGACCTGCTGTTTAAGTATATGAGCCTAACTTAGACCTGGGCTCCATTCCCTGCCAGTGATAACCCACCAGCCAGAACTGGATTAGTATTTTCACTTTACAGAACTGTTGAGAAAATTTATATCACTCATTTAGCACAATGTCTGGAACCAAAGAAACACCCAGTTAAGTAAGTTACTATTGTAATTATCACTATATTTGATCTAGTTTCAGAGTTGTCTTTGTCATCATAATAATGTGACTGATTCATTGGGTAAATGAATAACCAAATTTGTTTATGGTCAACCTTCCATGTTGGGAAGGGAGGATTTCACATCACTTATACTTCTTTGTCTGTCACTATGTTAACCAATGTGAGATACCATGGCCCTGAATTTCAAAGAGAGTGAGAAGTAGGAAAATCTCTCTCCTCTGGAGAACAGAAAAGTTGCCTCAAAATGTTTGTTCTAGATGCTCCAGCAGGGTTGCTACCGCCGACTTATATGTCATCCAGGCCTATGTGTTTTTCCTCACAGCAAAAGCTATTCCCTGAAGTTGATGGATGTGAGGATTGAGAGATGCCCCCGTGTGTCTCCACATTTGCCAGTAAACGTTTATAACAGCTCTTTGTAGCTGGAGGGACACTACGCACCTTGTAGAGGTTCTCATGTGAGATATCCAAACTCTGAGAAGTTCATTCTTTCCCTCTTCAGTTCACCACACATGACACTTCCCACAGTAAAGTCAATGAAACTGTATAGTCCACGAAAGGCATTCTTGATCTTATATGTACTGTATTTTTATTTTTATATTTGTATTAGATATATTTTTAAAATTCTACCTCGTGTACTAGGAAGATATCTAGAGATGTACTCCTCTTGAAACATAACCCAGGGAAAACACCATCTGGTATTTAAAAACTTGGGATGCAAAGAATAATTAATGTCAGTGTGGTTGTCCTCTAGCTGCATTTCAATAGCTTAGGATTCCTGAGCTGTCTTAAATGGATATTTTGGTAAGATCAGCTTATTGGGTTTTATTTGTCTGGACATTGTCTTTATTAACCAACCACTATTTGTCAGGCACTGTTCTAGAAACACTGGCTAAAAGATTATGTCTGTTCTCAATGACAGATGAGTTTGGAGACAAGATAAAGAAATTCCTGAAAAGGAATCTATCAATTTAAAAAACATATGCTTAAATGTCAAATGAGAGTTATAACCACTGGGGGAAAAAAATCCCACAGGGCTGAGTTGTGTATCTTATGAAACAGCACACCCTTGACATAAATCTCATCAAAGTTATAGTTTTAGGGAAGAAACTCGAAGGGTATAGTCTTAGCAAATGCAACAAAGATCACCAGCTGGAAATGGTTAGATAGTGCAACTTCTTGGGATTTCTTAATTTCCTTATGAGGGTTGTGTAATGTGTTCTCTTTAGGATAAGATCCTGCCACATCCAGAAGCCCTAGGTGGAAGCAAATGATTCTCTCACACCCATAACCACATCGCCCTGAAATTACTTCCTTGTATGGCTGCAGACTACCTTTAGCAAGCCATGCATTTGGGCAGAGTATCAGGGGCTGAGTACAATTTCTTATAGATCATAATGCCACCTAATAACATTTTGTGCAGATTAAAGGACAATAAAATGTATCACACACAGGCAGTTGGTCGCAGTTACAGAACAATGACTAGCCTGAAGTCCTGTGCTCTGTCATTCCCAATGTCTGGGAGGTTCTGATCACATGACCATGCTTTAGGGGTAAAGAGAGGAGAACTAGTGTCAAAAGGATATGGGCCTTGGGCTAGATCTTGAAATCAAGGTAAAATGTTGGTCAATAAGCACCAAGGGGGCAGGCATCTTGTTTATTCTGTTCCCCAATTTAACCCTAATGTTCATTTCCTTAACACAGAGTTCACACAGCTTTGAAATCTGTTGTCAATCTTCATCTAACTGAATCTAACTTAGTTGAACGTGATAAGTGTCCTATTGAATTAAACAGTGGTAAGATCTTAAAAACACAAGTGCACAAAGGCCCCACAGGTTAACCACTGTTTCTGTACCTTTATAGAAGTGAGTAACACTTCAAAACAGTGCCATTGTGTCAAGATCTTGAATAGTTTATGATAGAGAATGCAAAATTATAAGTTTTGATCTGAGGTTTTTTAGACTGTAAAAATTTGAGCAGGCAGATCTGTTCATTGAACTGAGAAAATTTTGGTCTCATTTATTTAAAATAATCTCCAGTCTCTGTTAACTTATAAACCTTCAGTTCTGAAAGTTTCATTTGCTTTCTATTACACTTAGCACAATGTCATTTAAGTGTAGGCATAAAAAATTTTGATAGTGAGACATACCCAGATGTCTTAGGGCAAAATTACTAAGAGATATAAAAACCTCATTATCTGGATATGTATTAAATTGTTTTGTATCTCTATGTGTGAAAGCTGAAGTCTATTCTGAGTTCTGAATTTGATATATAATGAAATTCTATATGAGTTTTAAGTGTTATTTTTATTAAAACCTCTCTCCCTGAGTTCAGGTTTTACGGGCAAGTATGAAGTTAAGCTTAAAACTATGACACTGGGACGGAATGAAAGGCATACTTTTTTCTATTGCTTCCTTTTGACATCTCATGAGGGTAATACAGATTCCAGAGATTCTTTAATTTCTAGCAGACTACAGTTTCTACCACGGCTACAATTTCTACTAAATATCTTTATTTTTCCTTTCATTGCTGTTTATGGAAAGGATAAGTACAAAAATTTCACGTTGAAATAAAATCTATGGAAGTTACAAATCAGATACTTTCCCTCTGGTTTCAGACCATTCTAAATACTGGAAGGATATTTATACATGCCTTTTATTTTTTTAACCTAGAAGTATGATTGCAAATAATTAAAATGCCAAAAACAAGAATATAGGTCACAAATCAGAAATAGATGTTTACTCTGTGAACCTGACATGAACTTTGGATCTTTTTCCTCCTTCCAACAATACAGTCATGGTTAATTGTCTATAGCCCTTGCATGCAGTATCATCCCAGGGAAAATACCACCACCCTGTTCCCTGTCCCCACCCTACACACACACAGACACACACACACACACGCACAAACGCGTGCGTGCATGTGAGAAAGCAGCAAAGATTCTGTATGTAAAATTTTTATTGGTAAATCCACATTTCTTAGCTTAGAGACATATTCTACAGACTTCCCCTCTCCCTCATAATATTTAGACTGCCAAAAATCAAGGAAAATGTCATTGGACTGTAGCCATGTTACAATTTTACCTAAGGCTTACAAAGCACCTGTGATAGGCTTTGGCATGAAGTGTAATCACCACATTTAGTTTCAAAGTTCAAATGCCTGTTCCTGATATAGATAAGCAGGTACCCACAGGGCAAGGGAGGACAGTTAATGCAGCTAATGACAAAAAAAAGTCAATGTTGGGGCTGGTAACAGCCTTTTCTGGAGGACTGGGTGATCTTAGATACAATCTCATCCACCGTCTCTCCTGAAACAGGATGGGGCTAGCTGGCCTAACAGCCCTCCACACACTGACCTACCCTGCTGAACATTTCCCTTTCCCCCCCGAAGGTTTGCATATTTTTCTCTGAAACTTCTAAATAATTTTTAAGTTCCACTTGATTCTTTGCTTTGCCATGAATGGGCTGACTTATCTATGAAATTTTATATGGAAGTTACTTACCTCATTTAAGAAGTACTGATCAGAGGCATGGCAATAAAATTAGGGGAAAATAAAGGTTTTGTTTTGCATATGAAAAGCAAAGAACAGCCTTTATTATACGCAGTAGGTTAAAGACATTTTCATATATAGCCATGTGAATTTACCATTCAAATTGGGGGACTGGAGGCCAGTCACATCTTTTAAACTGATCAAACAGTCAAAGGAGAGATCTGTTACAAGACAAAAAAAGAAAACAAACACCCTGTCTGAAGAAAACAAACTAAGTAGGAACAGATGTGGATGCTCTTTACTTTAGAGTCAGCACAGCATTAATAGTCTGACTTTTAAGAGCAGGAGATGATTATAACAAAGCAGGAAAAATAAAGTAGTTTCATGTCATAAGTTGGTCATAGCAACACTTGTAGAAAATATCAGAAGAGTAAATGGGAATATGCCAAAAAGTATCCATCCAAAGGATGTTAGGATGTCCTTTCCTTACCTATTCACCTGAAGAGCTCCAATCTGCACCAAGTTCTAGCCCAAATGTCACCACCTCTGGGAGTCACTGCTGAGACCGTCAAGCAATACCAAGTGGTCTCCTCTGTTCTCCCTGGCAGATGGCTCTGCCTCTGGCTCCATTAAAACAACTACCACCCCTTAGTACACTTCTGCTCTGTCCTCTCCCTCTCTAGTTTTAGGATTATTAGTAGGACTATTACTTGTCTTTCTTTGTATTCCTGGTGACTGGCAAAGGGGAGAGGCATCTACCTATTTAATCAAGATCTGCTAAGAGGCTTTACATAGAGGCAATCACGTGTCTGCATGTGTTTTGAATACATAAAAATCAATGAGAAACTTCTATAAAGTAGATATCCTTCTGCTAAATGCAGATAAAAAGCTTAGATATTATATATAAAACAAAAAAAGGAAGACTCTGAAGAGAGAAGTCAGGCAGGCTAGGGACCTTGGGACCTAAGGGACAAAACTATGATGAGTTCTCCTGTGTTTTTGCTTTTTAGCTCAGATGTCCCAGACTTGGAGCTGAAAAGGTGAAATGGCCACAGAGCACATGTAAAGAAGTCCTAAAAAAGGCCTGTTCTCCAGCCAAAGGCCTGGAAGAGTAATGGCCTCGCAAGAGAGAAAACAGGAAATGCTCCACTCTAGCAAACGCCACTGGAAAGACCACAGACCCAACCAGACCAGTAAAGGCCAAGTGGGGAGCCTAGACTTCCAGCCTCTCTGGGCTGTCATGCAGTACCCTAACTCCCCTGACAGGGTGGGATCTGAGAGGGTTGAGTAAGCAACTGGTCAATTCATCCCCACCTGGTCATAATGAAGCCTCCTCCCCACCATTCCTGCCCACAGTATCAGTGGACACCACAGGGGAGCAGTGACAAGGCCCCCTGCACACCCCAGGCAGGAAGGCATCAATGGAAGCCCAGAGGGGAACTGAATTCCCACCCTGTGCAGCAATGACATGGATCCCATCTTGTTCCAAGTGTCACTGGAGGCTGAGTGGGAAACCTGGACTTGTAGCTACACCTTGGAGGAACTAGACAGTGCCCCTAAGTCCTCCACTAGATTGATGTCAGAGAAAGTCAGCTAAAACAGAAGGTTTAAATAAGATCCACAGTCATGTAACATCTAAAATATTCAGGTTTCCACCGAAAATCATTCATCATGCCAAGAACCAGGAAAATCTTTTTGAATGAAAAAAAGAAAACAGATGCCAACCCTGAGATGACACAGATGCTGGCATTATTTGAAAAGAATTTTGCAGCAGCCATTGCAAAAATGCTTCAGTGAGTATCTATGAATTACACAGAATAAATGAAAAAATAAAAAATCTTAGCAAAAAAATAAAAATTCTCAGCAAAGTAATACACAATATAAAGAAGAACTGAATGGAAATTTTAGGGAAAAAAATAAAAACAAAACTTAATGGGCGAGGGGGGGCTCAACAACAAAATGGATTAGAGAAGTAAAATAACGAGTGAACTTAAAGACAGGACAATAGAAATGACCCAAACTGAACAACAGAGAGAAGACAGATTGGAAAAAAGCAGTGTATAAACCCTCAGGACCCTATGGGACTAAAACAAAAACCAACAAAACTTCCTAAATTATTAAATAATTTTTAGTACAAATTATATTATCTAAAGGATTTTGTGGCCTGTAGTCTGTTCAAGAATGATCATCATAGGAAGGACAAATAAAAAAATTTTGGTGGACTAATATAACACCTAAATCAAACCCACATAGCCTACAAGTGAAGGAAGCCCTTGAAGGTTCACAGGTATAGTCACACTAAAAGGTATAGTTTATGTGGAGGAGAGGTCAGGTTCATTTATCATGACCACAAAGAAAATATAAAGCAATGGTTATACATTCTTTCCAAACCCAAGAAACTTTAAGATAAACAGCTCAGCACAGTTCTGCTGCTGGTGGGGTCATTTTGGGGCATAGAGGAAAACATTCCTGCCGTCTTGATGGAAAATGTTGCCAGGCATGCATTGGCAAGTTCTCTGAAGTTCCATGAAGACATTTTTAATAGTCTAAAATAACCACTTTTAGAGCTATTTTCAACCTATGTTCACTACCAGTGAACGGGATGGGAGTATCTTTCTTTTTTTTTGTACAAATGCAGAATAAAATTTTATAGCAGGTACACAGACTGAATTACTCAATTCACAGATCTTCCCTCAAAGTTTAACTTATTAAAAGCATTAAATCCGAGGAAGCCTAATCACAATTTACAAAAAACCAAACCCACAGGATTACATATTTTGGTTTTGAATGGGTGTTGGCAAAGACAGAAAGAGGGCCTTAGAAACAGTTTTGCTTCTGCTAATTTTTTTTCAGTTAAAACTAAAATGAATGAAACTCCAAGCTGGAAAGAATCCAGAATCACCTTTAAATCCTTGTGAAAATACTAAGGTAAAACAGACTATTCCAATCCTATCCATTAATGCTGAGCTTGCCAGTTCCATAGAAATTTATTAGTGAAAACAAAATTCAAATATCTGGCATCCAGACAATGTTCACAGCTATTTTTGCCCTTAAGAGAAGTTGAAGAGCAGTTTTAGATATGGTGTGTCTTTATTCCCCAAATTGGAACAATTCTTACACATTCAAACATGTGCGAGACTCAGTAAGAGTATTTTCCTACTGCCGGGCAGAGGCTGCCAGGTTCCCTGAGATGGTTGTTATCACAGAGGATTCTCAGCTCTAACTCTGGTCGGCAGTTTCCAAACAAGGCGACAGTGTGAATAGAGGACTGTATAAAATAAAGGTTCTTTCAAAAACATCTATGGTGTGTTTTTGGAATAAAAAAATATCAGTCTTCTTGGTCAAAGACTGGCAACCGTGTTTTCAACTGTAGAATGTCTGCAACGGGCTCTTTTCGTTCTTGAAGGAAGCTGAGTCCAGTGATGAGTTCAACATCCGTGATCCGAGCTCTGTGTAGCTTCAGTAACTCTTCTACCCATGACGACTCGTGCTTCCCCTGCTATGAAGTGGGAGGAAAAGAAACGTCACTGGAGAACAATCCGCATTCCCTACCAGCACCCCTTCTTCCCATTTCAGTGAGTTCTGACCCTCTGGCTCCCAAATGGCAGATGCTCTGACCTTTGTCAGCATGATCCCTGTTCTTGAATAGCTCAGCATCTAATACATACGATGCACCTTTGTTGAATTAAATGTGGGAATTCCCAAATTTCCCAATTTGGGAAAAGGCAAGTATACGTGGAATCAGTGCTCACGTATTGCATTGGTGCATGAAACTTCAACAGTGTGAGGTTAAAAACATGTTGGAGAACAAAAGCAATGTGGCGCGGTAGAATGAATATGGGGATGGGCGTAAATAAACTCGGACCCAAGTCCGGGTCCTATCATTACCATACCATGTAAAGTGAGGCCAGTTATTTAACACCTGAATCCTGATTCTCTTACCTGCTCCTTCCTTACAGGAGTGCTCTGAGGATCAAATGTGATGATGTGTGCAAGTGCACTAAAAGAACACCCGTTCTTATCAGAATCAGTTACGTACATGGGTACAATGAAGAGAGGGTTAGGGGTGTGGTAAAACACAACTCCATTTCTGGGGAGGTAGTGAAGTCTCAGCTAATAGATCAAATGAAAAGTAAAGGCACATGCTCTGACACATGGAAGCAGAGCTGGTAGCTGAGGCAGGGAGCAGAGATGGAAATCATACATTCATGGTAAGCATGCATTTCTCTGAATATGGCTCCTGGAGAAGGTCAGATGAAGAAGGTATCCACTGGATGGCGGGCTGCAATTGTACATTAAAGACGTCCTCCAATAAAGACTTCTGTACCCTTGGAACATTATTAGTTGGAAATGATAAATATAAGCTTTCCACATAAAAGGGGAATGGACCAATAATCTCCATTTTCCCATTAGCTTCCAATCATCCCTGTATCCAGGGCTACTTACTGCTCCAATCAGTCTCCTTCTCTGCAATAGCCTTCACTCTAGCTCTTGAAGGAATAACCCTGACTCCGTGGACTACTTGGCCAGTAGATATTTTCCATCTGTCCCAACATACACATGAACAGATAAAAAGTACAGGCAAGGCATCTGATGTCTCAGGCCAATGTCCTGCTAATCATTAGTTGCTACTTCAGAGATGAAACAGAAGGAATCAATCAGGATGTGTGATAGACCTTCAAATAACCCTTTCTCTGGTTCATGTCCAATAATTAGTGTCCTCTAGGTACACTGCTATTACAGAATTTGACAAAATATTTGCATTTAAGATAGCAGCACAATAGCTTTTGAATGGTAGAGATGGTGAAAAGGAACTCAAAGCCTCACTCATGACACCTGGCATCATTTTGGTCAGGGAGACCTGAGCATAAGTCTCTTTGAAAGGAGGGCCCAGAATTCAGACATGATATCTAGAGAAGAAACCATCTTTGGCCCACATGTGCCACATGCTAAGAATAGTGGAGAAGGAAGACAGGAAAGGTCTAGGTCCCTCATAGTGTTATTGACCCAAGACTGTCTACTTCTGGACATCCTGTCACCTGAGGTACCCGTTAATTGCTCAAGTCACTGTAAATGGGTTCTCCATTATTTGCTGCAGAACATAACACTAACTGGTAACTTTAGTGACAATTCAATCCATTGAGGAAGAGAAAGCAATGAAGGAGAGAACACTTAGTATGTATCCCGCAGTGTCCACAACAGTGACCAGCTGATAGATGTAGATGCCCAAAGGGCATCCAAATAGGTAAAACCCTGTTATTCCTTCCTTAATTCTGAAGCATAAGGAAAAAGAAGTTAATGAGAAATATGTTCTATGAGGACTGGTCAATTCATTCTCAGTTTATCAGAGAAGTAAGTAAAATATCTTCATGAATTTTAATGAATGACACACAGGCTCTTAGATCAGGGATGACAATGGATCTCTGTATTCTACTCCTGGGCCCACGGCAGAAGCTACTGTCTGCTTTGCTCACTGCTGTGTCCTCTGGACTAAGAGTACCCGGAAACATGTATTTATTGAAGGAATGAACGGCTGGATCCAAGAAAGGATCAATGAATAAATGCAGGGAGAAATTAATGAGTGATGATAGCACTCTCTCCTGCTAAGCTCAGACTGGGCCTCAACTTCCTTTTGCCCACAGGACTCCTAACTAAACCACCCATTCAAATGAGGCTGGTGAGAAAGCTACATTGCTTTGCCAACTTAGGTCTACACTTATATAGTGTAACTTCGATGGACAAAAAAAAGAAAAGTGGGAGGAAAAAAAAAAACAACTAGGAAAAAACTAGAAAAAACAACAACTAGAAAATCTGGGAAGTACTCTGAAAGAAAAACAAAATTGGCTCACTATGGGGAAAAAAAACTTCCCTAAAATTTTAATACAGTCTTGTTCGAAGACGAGGTTTTGTTTGTCTGTTTGTTTGTTTTTAATTATGAGCAAGTAAGATAACATAAAACAATTATTTCCAAACACTGAATGACAAAAGAGTAAGAAAAGATAATTAGGAACAAACATGACTTGTATAATAAAGTGATATAAAGAAAAGTAATCTGAAATACTACCTAACCATAACTTTAGGACTAATTTATAACAGTGCTGACACTTTTAGGAATTATAAATCCAGGTTTCAAACAAAAATAAATTCATAGTTCAAATAAACCTAGAACTTAGGGGCTAAGCTGAATGCAGGCACTAAGTTTTTACATTTTGATTTGTTTTTTGTGTTTTAATAGGCAAGGGTGGTCCTCTCCAAAGATATACCATCTCAGAGCATCAAATTTAAAATCATCCTGCAAAGTACATGTAAAAGCACACCCTTTCAAA
Organism: Mustela lutreola; assembly: GCF_030435805.1. Classification (NCBI taxonomy): domain Eukaryota; kingdom Metazoa; phylum Chordata; class Mammalia; order Carnivora; family Mustelidae; genus Mustela; species Mustela lutreola. The sequence continues at coordinate 69,504,259 of NC_081295.1, forward strand.
GTACATGCATATTCACATTCCGTTTTTACCCACAGTGATGTCAGACACGACACATGCAAATATACTTATATTCATATGGTCAGCGTTTAAGGTGATACATGAACAAAGGCTACTTACCACACAGCTCTCACTATTGTCAGTCCTGTGAGGCAAAATGAAAGCTAAGGTGTCTAACTCATCACACTGGGAGGGAGTCTGGAATGTGTTTTTACAACTTGTCAGCACAATGAAGAAGTGAGTTGGGATCAGAATTTCTTGATTACGGATGAGTTTGCTGTTTCTGGAAAATAGGACAATCTTCAGTTTAAGAAAGAAATAGATCTCTTCTTTTTAGTGAATCTTTTGGTGAAGTATATTTTTAATACAATGAATCTAAAAATAAAATTCAGTCAAATAATTAAATATATTGTAGGAAGTTTGTAATCATAATACCTCAACATATTCTGCTGAATTGAAAACAAATTAGAAGACAGGTAAACATAAGCCAAATAATTTTTATTTTCTATAAAAATTTACTAAACTTCAGATTTTTTTTTTTTTTTAGTTCTACCTTAGGACACTGGAATTGAGACATGAAAGAAAAAATACATCTTTCTAGAACACCTACAACCAAGATTCTGAAGCATTATTGATAGTCTTCTCAACTCTGTGCAGCTATGCAAAGACAGGAGACAGAGAGGAAAGTGGTATGGGATTTTTTTCTATTCCAGCCCTTCTAGAGAAGTCATGTTTCTGTGAACTCTCCTTTGTTTTAAAGGGATTTCCTTTCTCGGGGCATCTGGATCGCTCAGTGGGTTAAAGCCTCTGCCTTCGGCTCAGGTCATGGTCCCAGGGTCCTGGGATCAAGCTGCACATGGTGGAGGAGCCTGATTCCTCCTCTCTCTCTGCCTGCTTCTCTGCCTACTTGTGATCTCTGTCTGTCAAATAAATAAATAATAATCTTAAAAAAAAAAATGGTGGATTTCCTTTCTCATGCCAGTAACTTCTTTTAAATTGCAGCATATTCTTCAAGATGTCCCAAGTAATACTTTACCTCATCTTAATTCTACTTCTTTTGTTCTGAAAGCTAGGTTTATTTATTTGTTTTTCAGCATCTTTCCAAATTTAGGGTAGTGGGAGCCTCATCTTCAATTGTAATCTTGTGTGGAACCATAACAGAAAACTGATTAAAACAGAGCGCTCTCGTGGAATGCGAAAGATATGAAGCTCTCTCTCTCTCTTAAGATTTTATTTCTTTGCGAGAGAGACTAAGAGAGAGTGAGCAAGCACAAGAAGGGAGACGGTCAGAGGGAGAAGCAGACTCCTTGCTGAGCAGGGAGCCCGACGCAGGACTCGTTTCTGGGACTTCAGGATCTTGACCTGAGCAGAAGGTGGTCACTTAACCGACTAAGCCACCCAGGCGTCCCTGAAGTTCTCCTCTTTATACTCTACTGCTGTGATCTCAGGCAGTTATGGTGGGTCCCTTACGACTCCAGGGATATAGTAAGAAACAAAACAAAAGCCTGTCATTTCACAAACTACATTACAAACTAACGTGTCACAGATAAACGTGTGTGAAGAATTTTCCCTGAGCCTGCCTGAGAGAGTTCTTCTCAGGAACCAGCTGAACCTCCCCTGACATCTCATTCTTGTTACCCTATGCCTTAATAGTAATATTACTGCAAAAAATCAGGCTGTTATTGTTTTATGAAAGATCAAATGGTTTCTAAAATGTTCTGCTGCTGTACTTTACAAAAACAGCACCTACTGGCGGTTTCTTTCAAGATGGTCACTCAGGCTCCCCCTAAAAAAAGGGTTAAAAAGGTTAGGTAAAAGCTGCGACATTCGCCCAAGGCCCGCCCTTGGACACTGCAGCTTTAGAATTCTGCTGATGCTTCCAGGCAGGATGCCTCTAGCCATACCACAAGGTTCCTTATCTTCTAACCAGCAGTAGTTAATGAAGACGGTATCTCAACAGTTATCCGCACAGAGATTTTAAACAAGGGTGTTACCTTCTTAACAGATGGCAGAGTTCAGTGTTTAATCTGAACTCAAGAATTACTCATCTAAGCAGAGTCGAGGAGAAACACTCCTTTCCTCTAAAAAATAATTTTACTGAACCCTGAGCAAAACATCCTAAGATATTTCAAGGGGCTTCCGGTATAAACAGAAATGTCTTGTCCATCAATACAAACAGTTTCAGACAGAAAAGGCTCCACGGATTCAACTGGATGGTAATCCCACACGACGGCTGTTTTTAAGAGGAAATGAAATATGTTCTTACTGCTTCAGCATCTCTGAGGAATCGTAACGTCCGTCGTAATCAGAGTCAAACACAGGCCCGCTGACCACATTGACGCCATTTCTTTCCTCCGCATACCGTTGCAGAAGGGTGCCGTGGAAGTAGCGCCATATTACTGGAACAAGAAGGGTGTCAGTGAAGGTTCCAGAGAACAAGGTGCCATGCTGTCATGTGAAATAACTCAACGACCTTATTCAAAGTCAGCGTTTGTAATAATTACTGACAAAGCCAAATGTGGCTTCAGTCTTAGTGTGAGGCCAAAAACCCACTGTTCAGCTCTGGCTTTTGGCCAGAAGAGACGAACATTGAATTCAACACTATTTTGGGCATCCCTGACTATATGCCTCACCATGAACATAAAGAAACAAGGCAGGTTATTCAGATTTATTGTTAATATCTGAAATTCCCTTTGAAATATTCACAAGTATTCTACATGTAAATTAGAGTAAAAAATTTCCTTGCACGTAATTTAGAGTAAAAAATGTCCTTGTATGCTCCATATTTTAAAATTCTATATGTCACCTGAAGAATAATTTAAATTTATTTTTGTAGGAGTTCCAAATACAATGATAGTTAATAATGATGCAAAAATCTATTCATTTCAAGGTCAAAAACAATTATCAACAACTCCCAAAGTTAAATGGGAAAACAAACTGAAAGTTCATGTGTTAGTAGACTATATAAGCCAGATAACTTAGGAAGAATGTTACACACTTTTTCCATCAAAAAATGTTGTTTACAAACATGTAAATACAGATAGGATAATAGGTATTAGAATATATCATAATTCTAACAGCTGTAGAATTTTTGTGTACTGGTATCATCAAAGTTAAGAATGTGTAAGAATGTATACCTCTAAGAACATACACCTAAAAGAACATGCTTGACAGTAATTTAATTTAGAGGATCAGTCTTAATAATATAAATTATGCCTATAATATATAGAAATTCATTGAAATTGTGAGATACAGGGTTAAAATTTTTTACCTTGAAAACTCTGGTACATTGGCACTATATTAGTATTAAGCAATGCTTCAGAATATAGTTGATCTGAACCTTTATTTAGTTCTATAAAGAAAGCAAAACAAGACAACTATTTCATTCTTCATGAATAACATTAGAAATCATACTTTCTCATGGGAGGGCACTTGAAAAATTAGCTGAGTATCACCTTAAACCCATAAAACATTCCTAAGTACAGGGTCAAGGGAAAGTGCCATGTGTTTGGTCAAGTCCCTTAAAAAAGTAAAATACTTACATCTTTTCTTCTTCAAAATGAATTTATCAAAAAAACAAAAGCTTAACAACAGCCTAAATTAAACATATACGAATTTTACATTATTTGCCTATTTCAACTAACAATGTATTGTTTTGACAACTCTCTTTCCTTAAACTCTTCTACGCTAAGAAGGAAAAAGAGATTATCTGGCTTCAGAACAACACCTACTACCCAGAAAAAACATTGCAGGATTTCTGCCTCGAAATGCTGTACAAGGCTTCTTTGTAGGGATTTTCAGCTTGGAGTTGGTCTATTTTCATAAAGCAACAGCCAAGTTTTGACTTCAGACCCTTACTCCGGGGACTGGGCTGGATATGGAGAATATTTGAGCACCTGGAGCCTTCTGCTCTTTGCCTTTTAAGGCCAGCCTGAAAATGTCTTCTCATTAACACACAGATGTGCCATATTTAAAAATAGAACACTTAACTTCAAAAAAGAAAAAATAAAAGCTCTTCCCTAGCAGCTCCATTTCTGTGAAAGTGTGAGCACCCTTAGGTTCTGCCTATCTCTACTTCTTAGGTGAATTACATTTTTCCTTTTATCAAAAAAAAAAATATTTATTTATTTGAGAGAGAGAGAATGAGTGAAGAGCAGGGGTGAGGGGCTGGGAAGGGCAGAGCCCAGAGGGAGAAGCAGGCTCCCCACTGACCAGGGAGCCCAACATCCCTGGACTCTGGGACCATGTCCTGAGCCAAAGGCAGATGCTGAATCGTTCATCCAAGCAAAAGCTAAAAAGTTGTCTAAAAGTCAAGCTTCAGACACTTTAAAATTTTTCTCTAAGAGTTATACTTCTCATTCACCATTTTCACCAATAAATAACAACAAGATGATGTATCCGGCCTCAGAAGGAAAAGAAAAGGAAGAAGAGAAAGAGGCCAAGAGAAAGGAAGGTCAGGGAGGTAGAAACTTACGTGGTGGGTAGAGGAACTCATAGCTCAGTTCAGCATTATTTTTATAAAAGGAACACTTATGGACAGGACTAAGAGAAATTCGAAGATCCTGGTAAAGACAGTTGGAAAAGTCTTCTGCAGAGAAACTGTCCTGAAAAACAAAATGAAAAGAGCCATTAGGCGTCAGGCATCTAAAAGAAAAGAAGATGGCTTTATGAGTAGCTGAAGATGCATCACACCATTTGAAAACAGAGCTCTGGCTGTCCTTCGCCATTTTCCCATTTTTCTAGTAGTATGTTCATTTTTTCCTGAGATGCAAAAACTCTTTTACGATAGTAAGGATATTAGTCATTTATTACATATGTGCAAATATTTTCCTATTATGCTGGGCCAATTTAGTGTAGCCTTTTTTTTTTTTTTTTTTGGTCAACTGCAAGCTTTTATATACTGAAATACTGATTTTGGGGGGATCTGAGCCTATCTATCTTCCATACACAACTGCACAAACTCCAGCTGGGGGTGGGGAGCCACTGTGTAGCACAAAAACCTCAGGAGCACTGAGGACTGAATTTAAGCAGCTTTGATTACATAAGTCAACCGAACATTTGAACAGAATCAAAGAACATTGTAATTATGGCATGAAACAACAGTAAATTTGATGGGAACCTACAAAACACCGGGCAGACTCCTACATATCACAAAGTCAAGTAAAAAAAAAACATGTTTACAGTGTTGGGAAACTGTCTTCAAAATTAGAACAATCAAACTGATGGTAGAAACGTTATGGAATTATATGAACGTGTATGGGTACATAATATATGTATTTTTAACAAAGAAATTACATATATACACACACATAGCCTTCTCTTTTTATTTGGCATTCTCAGTGACTATTAACAATAGTTTTATTTTTTAAATCCTGCTGCTACCCTCCATTAAGCTCTCTCAGATCCCCTTACCACCCCTTAAGGGCATCCTGTAGAGCTTGGCAGACATTCAGTTTCTGAAAATCTGGTTGGTCTAGTTTAAAACTTCAATTTGATTAAAATCTCAATCTTATCCCCTCCCCCATTCTCTCTTTCAAGGCTTATCTTCTGTTTCTCTTTCCACCAGGGCAGCCAGGGAGCAGGGGTGAGGGGGAATGGTGGTCTTATTCTGGGGTATTTGCCCCACCCCCAACCCCCAACTCTTGTCAAGGCCTTCTTGTGTTCTGGGAGGTGCACAGATCCCTGGCCTCTCTCTGGTCTGGTCTGGTCTGGGTTGGCGGGGTGGGGGGATCTTCTGTAGGTGGTATATGCAGAGAGATCACTAAGCTTTTATGACCTTGCCCATCAGTGAGGAACCCCTAAGGTGAGCACAGTGGAGGAAAATCCAGACGGAAAATACAGCTATGTATTTAGAGATGAATCATTGTGCCTGACTGCAAAATTGATTTCATAAAATTGTAAATTAGAATCCTAAAATATTAAATCAAACATAAAGCAAGGGAGAAACTTTTATTGCATGCACACGCCTCCTTTCACACAAGAAGACATCTGCTTGGAGTCTTAGAGTCACACAGTGAGTTTGTGGTCAGGCTAGAACGAGAACTTAATCTTCTAACTCACAGTTCAGTGATCTTCTAATTCAGCAACTGATGAGAGAGCCAAGATTAACTGACCCAAACTAACTTGGCTTTCAATGTTTTGCTTAATGATAATTTGAAATAATCACACAGAGCTAAAGAAGCGACCAATACTTGCATTTCTGCGGACGGTGTAAGAGGTCCAAAGGGGCATCAGGATGTCATTGCTGTAAGCACTGACGAACTGGTGCTGGTAAAGGAGACAGACCGAGGTGTTTCTCTGCAGGACTCTGGGTCTTCCGTAAGGTAAAGTGCTGCGCTTAATAACCTTCTCTTGGGTTGTAGGGGAAAAATGAAACCACCATTCAAACATACTTACTGTGAATATAATTCACAGTATATAATATATTCTGAATGTGTATACAGAATAAATTATATATATACACATATGTGTGTATATGTATACATATACAGTGAATATGTAAGAACATACTTCCTTATAGAGTATATAAGAATCCATCCAATTCTCTACTTAAACCTACTGAAAAGTTATTTTTTTTTAAAGATTGCATTTATTTATTTGACAGAGAGAGATCACAAGTAGGCAGAAAGGCAGGCAGAGAGAGAAAGGGAAGCAGTCTCCCCGCTGAGCAGAGAACCCGATGCAGGGCTCTATCCCAGGACCCCGGGATCATGACCTGAGCCGAAGGCAGAGGCTTTACCCCACTAAGCCACCCAGGCACCCCATAAAAAGTTATTTTTAACTGTAAAATAAAACTAAACACAAAGAGCAGAACCATAAACAGTTAAGAAAAGGGATTCATTGTAGTTTTTGCCTATGAAGAGTCTGAAAGATGAATGTAATATCAAGATATCACAAGAGAACACTGTGTGATATTGCTACAAATTTCAGCATTAGGACTTTAAAAATATTGCTAAAATTCTTCAACAGTATTTTAATGATTATTATTCAGGGAAAACTCTAGGCAGAGAAGTTTCTTGGATGAGAAAGCAAAAATTCATAACTAAAATTATGAGACTGAGCTGAATGAAACAGTAATAGTATAGACCATTTACTGTACTTTTTCCAAGTGCCAAGTGCTTTGTAAAGTCCTTTGTATACATCATCTAATTTAATTCTTACATAACCCTACAAATTAAGGTTATATGCCCATTGTACAGATGAGAAAACAGTAGTTTACAGAGAATGAATACTTTTTCCCTGGACATATAGTTCCTATGCTCATATTCAAACACAAATCAGTTCCAGAAATGCAATCCTTTACCACAAGGTTTTGTCATCACAAGGCTATCAAAGATATTTCTAAACATTTACAGAGATTTTTATTTTTATTTTCTTTTATTTTTGAGAAAGAGAATGAGAGAGGGAGAGCACATGCGAGTGGTGGGAGGAGCAGAGGGGGAGGGAGAGGGAGAGAGAGAGAGGATCCCAAGCAGACTCCACACCTTCGACGTGGGGCTCAATCTCAGGACCCTAAGATCATGACCTGACCTGAAATCAAAGAGTCAGATGCTTAACTGTCTGAGCCTTCCCAGGTGCCCCACATTTACAGAGATTTTTATACAGGCAAATTCAACTTGGGAATTGTGCAGAATTTGCCTTCTTATTACAGAAGGAAAAAACTGAGCCAAGTAACAAGAATCACTTTACTATATCAGAGTGTATCAGACTATATCAAAGTGTATCAGAGATTGTATCAAAGTGAGGCTGAACATCCCAGTGACTGACAAATGTTAGCAGTTGTCTGTATATGAAGCATACTCTTCACTCAAAAGCTATAAAGAAATAACTTTAGATAAACAAGCCAATTTATACTCTCTTATAATGAACTAAGAAGCAGATGAGATAGAAATCTAACAGGTGTTTACAATGGAAATCTGAAGTTCTCTAATAAAGCTATAAAAATCTTCAAGATCTCGAACCACTTCGACTATGTTCATAAAGAGTAATTCAGCTTCCACTAAATATATGATTTGCTGTAAATATCCCTCCCTTCCGTATGACAAACAGTCTAGACCATCAAGCAAAGACATCTCTGTGTTTCCTCAGGTGGTCTCCACTACCACCTTTAAGTTACTGGTTGTTCTCAACTAATGCCCCCAAACCACATGTTCTATGATTAACCTGGCTGAGAAACTAGCCCACTTTTACATTCCAAACTCAAGGGGAAACATGTCTTACCTTCTGCCACAGTCAAATTCAACTGTATCTCAAAATCCACAACTGGTAAGACCTAAAAAGTTAATAATACGATTTTAAGCAATGAGAGATGTGAGGTTTCGTTTTGTTCTATTTTTGTTTTGAGACATGTTTCAATCTTGTAACAAACAACTTCTGCAGCATAATTATCCCATTATGGGATGAAGATAAAGCCATCTTGTACAAGTCAAACTTATTTTTTTGACGAAGAGGATAAAGTTCAGATGACAACTGCAACAAGACAGAACTGCTACCCAAGCACAGCACTATGAATGAAAAACAAGAGTTGTTCCTTTATCATCTTTGCACTGCTCTCAGAGTCTTTCTATGAGCCTAGAACAAAATGAAAAGCATATCCCAACTGTTCCCCAAATCTCTATCTTTAGGGACACTATCGGTTTTTTTTTTAAAAGATTTTATTTATTATTTGAAAGCGAGAGAAAGAGATCACAAGTAGGCAGAGAAGCAGTCAGAGAGAAGGGAAGCAGGCACCCTGCTGAGCAGACAGCCTGATGTGGGACTAGATCCCAGGACCCTGAGATCATGACCTGAGCTGAAGGCAGAGGCTTAACCCACGAAGCCACTCAGGTGCCCCTAGGGACATTATCAGTTTTGTTCACTTGTCATATATTTTCATCTTCTTACGACTATGTTAAGACAGGAATAAAAAAGAAAGAGTGCCATATATCCATTTCAAACCCCCAAATATGTGATTTTCCCTCTAAATTTAAAATTAATTGAGAGATATTTTAGAGAAGGAAAATTATGATTGGTTGATAATCAAGCCCTCACTGCTAGATAACAGCACAGACTCCATGATTCAGGATGTTCCAGGACTTGGCTAGATTTCCTCCCAACCTGCATCCAAGTTAAGTCATAGCACCAAGGGATAAAGACAGAGGTGAAAATGCAAAAACTAGGAAGAGGAAAAATAAACAATAAGAGGGCAGCATGTGTTCCATCAGAATTAAACATACTTAGATATTTATGCCTACTCACAGATTTCAATTTGATCACTAAGTGTTTCCACGGCATAAGCTATGCAGAGGGCACCCTAAGATCCAACTGGGCTACACTTTGGTCAGTACTTACTGAAGGATGACATGAGCACTCAAGGTTACGTCTGGGGCTTCTTGCAAAGGGGCACTGCCCCACAGGGTGGACTTCTCTGGGATTCTCTGGGTTGTAAACGGGATTCTTTAGAAGGTGGTTAAGACTCCCATGAGTTCCATTATTAGGAGCAGGTGTCAAATTCAGTAAATCTGCATGATTCCAAGAATGGTAAATGGTTACTTAGAGGTTCAAAAACAAATAAATATAAGACTTAGCTCATGACTTTTATTTTTTTTAAACCCTATCTATGCAAGAGTTCTTTACTTTCCACCCAAAATGAAACTATGAAATGCTCTTGAATTTTAGAGCATTTATGACTATGCTGTTCTTAATAATGGGATTTTAATGGGATTACTGATATGTACACTGTCCTCTATGAACTTGTGAATTTCAGTGTGTATGACTATAGTAACCGCCATGCATGCTTATTATATGCCAGTCACTGTGCTAACGTATTTTTCTTACTTAATCCTCAAAACAATTTAATAAGTTATTGCCAATATTTGGTAGCTGAGTAATTAGAGTGTTGTGCCTAAGGCCTCAAAGCTACTAACGGAGTAAGACCCAGGATTCAAAACCAGCTTTGTCTGAGTCTGACTCATGCCCTTGGCAATAACCACAGCAAACACTTCTATAGGAAAGCACTTAGGATATGCCAGGCACTGTTTTAAGAGCTTTAGGACATATGAATTCATTTAACCATATAGGCTCCCACTAAAAGAATTACACTGAGGACATATTTAAGGTTTGCAAACTCCCAGTACCATTGTCAGGAAAAGGAAGTCATATTTAAAACACAGTATCTAACCATAAAAGTACTAATGAAGAAAGTACTGGGTAAACGAGGACTATATCTAATAGAACCTCCTCAATTTCTACAACCATGACATTGTCATCCATGAGAGTATTACTGCTACCAGAGGTTCCGCCTTGTTTGGGTTCCCTTCACAGACTCCAAACTCTTCCTCAGGCTTCCACCCCAGACCTGTTTTAACTGCCATATAATGAAGCCCACGGCCTGCCAAACTGGTAGGCATGGGTGACGTATGACCCTCCCTCCTCTGAGTGCCCCACTTTACCTGTGTACAGCCTCGTGGAAGAAATGTAAGTCATCAGATGGCACAATCCCCGTATTTTTTTTCAATGACTCTGGGTCAGGAAGAAGGTCTGGCTCCCCTCATCATCATCTCCACACAGATGCCCACCATTGACCTACTTTGGATTTTCCCATTCCAGCTCTGTTTTCAGAAGAAATGAAGGAAGCCTGTTCTCACTTACCACACATTAAATTATAGACTTCGATATTTTCAAAGGAATCAACTTCAAAGCGGTGCTTAAATCCAGGTCCATAGCCGATAAAGAGGGCCTAGATGGGCCAGAAAAGTAACAGTGTGTCAATTCATTTCCCCTGTGTATGCAGCTGGTGACAAAAAAAGTATTTTATATTATCTATGCTGTACATACATAAACTGGTTAACATAATGGGAAAACTACCGTGTCCATGGATTTGGTGGGATACTGACTGAACCCATGTTGCACATCTAATCTAAGGACATGTGGGATACTTCTCTCAGCTTGACTTGACAATCATAATGGAATGGATGATGAAATCATTGTTCATCTAGGAAATGTGATATAAATGTCACTCTGCCCATTTCACACAGTGCTACAGGCATCAAATTAAATCACTGTTATGAGTATATTCTGAAATTTTAAATTTATAGGTAACTATAAGACATTATCTTCATTTAGAACAAAAATATGATACCTTTTCTCCTATTAAATCACTACATTTCACTTACAATGTGGCGATATTCTTAATGGGGCACAAGTATATACAAAATAACTATTAGAAATTTAGTGTGAGGTAAAAGTCACATGTTCATGAAACATGAACATAAAATTTTAATGTAATGCTCAAAGTAAAACAGTTCTATAAAATTATAAGCTACATTGATTCTCATTCAACACATACAATCACACTCCACGTTTCTAAGTGTATAACTTTATATAGTTTTCTTCAGATATAAATCATTATTTTTTAAGAATAACAAGTTTACTTACTTGCATATTTGAAAATAAATTGTCAGAACCATGGAATCCATTTCCACAATGTTCCTTTTCTGAAGGAGCCCTAATTTTGATATAATATGAATTAATGATGCAAATTCTATTCACAGTGTCAGATTTGTAATCATGACATTATTTCTGTTCATAAACAATGTTACTATTTGGTTAAACCAAAAAAAAAAAAAAAAAGTAAACAAAACCACTGGGCTTGGGAAGCATTAAGGGGTCATCCTTATCTTTTATTTTGTAGATAAATCAACTGCAGAAGCAGTGTGGCATAGAAGGGGAAAATCACTAGCATTGACACAGAACCCTGACTATGCTATTTACCAGCTGTGACTTTGGCAAGTTAGTTATCTTCTCCTGGTTTCAATTTCATCATGTTGGGTTGTTTGTACAAAATAAATGGCTTAGTCTAAAGATATCTTTGGAATACAGGAGATGTCTGCGAAATATTATATGAGGTAAGGACAATCTGTTTCTTCATCATCTCCACACAGATGCCCACCATTGACCTACTTTTGAACACTAAAAGCACAGCTCTCTAGTGAAAGGAGAGAGACAGTGAGATGTTGTTCACTGCTTAGGTTTTGCTTTACAGCATGGCGTCCTGGCAACCATCAAAAGAGTTAATTATCATGTTTTGAGATATTAACAATATTAACCATCCAAATAATTTTCCAACACACCAAAAGCTGAGGTGAAAAAACAACTCTAAGAAGAAAATAATTGCTCATTATTATAAAGAACTTTTACCAATTGTTCACTGGATTTAAAGGTATTATTAGGATAGCTGTCATGTGCCGAAGAGATACAATGGTTAAATGGTAATGCAAATGTAGACATAAGAAATAATCAATATGGATGTGAGCAGAGCAGCGGTTCCTAGCTGGGTGTGGATGGCCCTCCCCCTAGGGAACTTCTGTCAAACTCTGGAGCCATTTTGGTTGGCACAACTGTGAGAAGGGTGCTTTTTCATCTAATTGGTAGAAGCCAGGGATTGCTCTCAAACATCCTACAATGCACAGGACAGCTCCCCACAACAGAGAATTATCTGACCCAAAAGGCCAACAGGCCAAGGTTGAGAAACCCTGGGATAGAGCAGAGAGAATCGCATCTGTACAGTTTTCATATAACAACATTGTTGGAAAGGGTCCAGTGGGTACACTGAATTACAAACATATCAGGGCTACATTTACGTGGAAACCATCAGAACTTACAATGCAAGTTGCCACTTAGGGTCCAAATAGAATGTCAAGGGCTCAATCCTGTCATTTTTGGCAAAGTGCAAACGCTTCGGTAAGAAATGTTTCAGGTAAGGTTTGAAGTGCTGGTTTGGTTCCCGGCACTGAAATTATAGAAGGTAAAGAAAAACTCTTATTTCCATATTTTCTTACATGTAAACTTCTCTTGAAATTGTTTAATTCTGTATGAATTTTTTCTGATAAAAATTTTACCAGCCTGCGTAGTAAGTCACAGATGCAAAAATAATTGTGTTCTTACTACTTATACAACGTACCAGCTGACCATTCCCAACAATTCAATACCCACATTTTTTACAGGAAATTAGATCTGATGCATAAAAACCCTAAAACTCTTAGACTATGTCACTCAATTTTATATGGTTTACCGCTGATGATATTCTTTTCAAACACTTATAACTACAATGTTAAGAATTTTCTTTAACGCTTAAAACGAATCAAGTAAAAAAAAATGCACTATAGATAATTCATCACCATAGATAATTCATCACCAAGACAAAACTTATTTTTTAAGTGGACATAAAAAAGACTGATAGGAAATATTTAATAATGCTAACAGTATCTATGGGGATATAGCTATAAATTTTTTTCTTCTTTTTTTTTTTCCAATTACTTCTTTACCTGCATAAAAATTAAACCATGACAATAAATGAATTCTTAAAAACCTTTTTTGGAAGATAGATTTATTTATTTGAGAAAGTGGGAGAGAGTGAGCGGGGAAGGGCCACGGGAAAGGAAGGAACAGACTCCCCGGAGAGCAGGGAGGCTGACATGGGCTCAATCCCAGGACTCTGAGATCATGACCTGAGCGGAAAGCACACGTTTAACCCTCTGAGCCACCAGCCTTCCCCTTAAAAACTTTCAATGCCAGCTTACTGGGACATGTTCTTAAAGATCTTTAAAAACAACAGTGCATCTAAATTCTGGCCTACATACTCAAAAATTCTAATGCTAAAATCCCAAGAACAGATACTGAACCTCTTTTCTAAATATATCTTAAAAAAAACTAACAATACCTAGATCATGAAAACATAAAGATACTCACAGAAAGATTTCTGGCAAGGTCTTCATAATCAACTGAAGGGGGGCAAAGATAATAATTAATTGTTGATGGTATGCTACAATTAAAAATGAAACAAAAATGCTGAAGTCAGACTCCAACTCTATTCTTCAATACCAAAACAAGTTTCAAACAGCTTATTGAAATCATTATGTATTAGTTATTGGCAAGAATGAGAGAGATTGTTAGAAACCACTCCATGCCTGTGAAATTGTGTCATACTATTAAATAAAAAGGCAAGTTACGAAATATCTATCCATCCATCTGTTCATCCATATGTGTGTCCATCCATCTGACCATCCATCTATCTGCCCATGCATCTAGATCTAGTATGATGGCCTGGTATAAAAATTAAAAAACAAACACGTCTTACATAAGCATACCAGATATCTGGGAAGACCTATTCCAAGCCTAGCAACGTTTATCTCTAGAAAGAGGAAATCAGTTGTGAATAACAGAGGTTTAGGGAAACTGCTACTTTTTACTTTACATATTTTGATATTTGATAATTCCAGAATTTTCAAATAAAAAGGACATGGGGGACCTTAGAAAAGAGGGCAAACAGACTTGTTTTGAAACTGAATTTGCATAGCAAGACCACAAATGTAGTGTACTCTGGACTACAAATCAATAAGTGTGTAGCTTTCCAAAGATTCTTCTAGCTGTACTTTATGTAAGTTTGAGAAAATTATTCAGATAAAAGAACATGTATTGTATATACATCTTATGTCTGTATATTGGTAAATAAATACAGATATAGTATTTTGCTTTAATTTGGAAGATAGAGGCCTAATGAGGTAAGGGTGTCATCAAAGCTTAGCCATCCCATCCTAAATAGTTCTGGGCACTGACCCCACCTGTACAGTTCTTATATCAGGCTTTGTAACAACCGTATACTACTTTTATAAATTAAAACAAAATACGAATTAAAACTTACGAGGCATGTACAGAGTCTACGCTGAGTGTCACTATGTTAACCTACTGTTTAATATCTGCATGAACACTTTCCTGAAATAAACTCTATTTCTCCCCATGAATATTCAATAGTTCTATGGAAACATACAACATTCAGTGCCCAAACCTAACCAGTTCCAATAAATGTCACACAAGCTTTTTTCTCTTTCTGTTTCAAAGTTAACTGTCACAGAAAGATAAATAAGACTTGCTGGTGGTATCTGAAAGTTACCAAAGAGCAATCAGAAAGTAGGCAATAACAGAGGTGGAAACAGTTAGGAAATGGACCTCACTTGCAAAAGAATTAATATTTTTAGAAAATTTCCTGGCAGTTGGGGTTCCACATGTAGTCAAGAAAGAATGTGAAATTTCTTCTTTTCTGTTTACAAAACACATTCTTACTGTGTTTTGGAATGGTCAAGGAAAGTCATTTCTGAGGACAGAAACCAGCTGTTTATAGAATTTTAAGAACTACAGAAGTGCCAACATTCCTCCTCATAATAGAATATTATTCCAACAACTCTAAGCTATTTTAATGGAATGTCATTAATTAAACTTGAATACATGTAGCCGAACTTTTCAGGTTTTTTTTTTTTTTTTTTTTTTTTTTTTTTTAGTATAAGTAATCTCAAACCTAACACAAGTAAAACACACACTATAACATAAAATTGTACTAAGCTCATCAGATAATATGCTTAGCAATGAATAGCAAAGATAAGTGGTTAGACCTGTGTCTTCACACCCAGTGCCTTTATAAAATCTTTCTGGGTGCAGAAGATCTGCACTGGAGAATTAATCATGAAAAGGAAATTAAGTTTAACCATTGCACTTTAGTGTAGAGATAGAATAATTTAGAGGTATATATTCTGAATGTAATCATATTCAATGTTAGCAACCAAATATACTTACATGAAAAGTATTTATCTGGGACATCAGAGGGTCTCAATCGAGCTGCAGGTCCGTATACAATTTTAATATCTTTAACATCTCCCAAATATTTATTCAGATACACATATTTCTTGCAACTGCCTTGTTCCATGCCTGGGAGAAAAAAATTCTCAAACATGTTAGAACTTTAATAAGGAATTTTACATGTAGAAGAGAATTTCTTTCACTTCCAGAATTTAATTCACTAACTATGTGCTGAGTGCTCACATTAGTTAAATATCTAATAGGTAAGTCACAGAATTTCAGCCATATATACCACTTCACTCCCCCCCCCCCAAAAAAAACCTTTTTCCCTTCCTTCATCCACAATTAGTTTAATATTTCTTATTTATGTATTATAGTATCTTTTTATGAGGAAGAATATCACGGTTTCAAACTGAAGAGAAATGCCTACTCATTTTCCCCAGATCACCTAGAATATGAATGGTAGCATAAAATTCTCAGTCTCATTCCAGAACTGTAGCTTCTTCGGAACAGAATTTCTTACAATCATTTCTAGAAATAGCTTTTAGGAATTCTTTCTGAAGCAAACAATAACAATAAGCAAAAACAAAAAGAAAATTGTTTTCTATTTTCTTATGCACTCATTGCTTCTGTACTCCTAAGGCTGTTACACAAACATGTTCTAAAGGTCATAGTAAGAAAAAACGAAATTAACATAGTGCTAGAATTTATACTCCTTCTAAAATCAGATTTTTCATGCTAAAGAAAATAAGAAAAGCACATAATAATGTGTTCAAGTTAAATCTAGAACTATTAGACTAGATTTACCAAAATTTAGTATTACTTTTTTTTTTAGCTATCTAAAATTCCCGGTGTAAACCCAAGTCAGGAGATGGGTGCACTGTTATTGATAGGCTCTTAGGTTTCTGTGAATTCTGTACTTTATTTTACCTGTACTTTATGTCTAATATAATTTTTTCCTAAAAAATTTCCACAAAAAACTACATAAAAAAATTAACTGTAACAATCAGAAGAAATAAGGTCACAATAGCTAATCAAGGAAACTTTTTTGGGAGCACCATTTAACCTGAAGGGTAAATGATGCAAAGTCAGATTACCGTGATCTGAAACAAGGATAAGGTTCAGGCATCGATGTAAGTTCAGCTCTTTCAGACCATCCATCAGCATGCCAACCATGTTGTCAACCCTCTGCAAGACTCTAATGACCTACGAAAGGGAAGGGAGTTCATGTGATGGATTCCATACTAATGGTTATTTCTACATAAAACTATCTCTGTTAATACAGGGAAATTTCAGTGGATGCAACTATTATGATGAACTGATTTACATTAGGCTAAGCCAGGGCAGGTAAGGCAATGCCCGTTAACAGAAGAAGGGCCAAAAAAATAGTGGGGGGGGGGGTGCAAATCCCACACATGCTCAGTTATAAATATTAGGAATGACACCAGGGGATCTGATTGTCTAACCTGTCAAAGATGTTAAAATTCTTCATGAAATGCTTTTTATAGTTCTTATATTGTATTTGATTTTTAAAATTAGGAGGAAAACAACTCATTATTTCCTTACAAACTCTATGGATATTGAATATGTTTTATCGCAAGGACACAGAAGAGCAAATGGTTTTAGCAACTTGCTTAACCTGCTTTTCTGCTCTCCTTGCAAAACCACCTGAGGAAAATTCTTGGCAGTTCTATATGTGTTTTCTGTTGTGCATCAAATCTGTCTTGTCTCTATGGTCAATTAATTTCACTGTAATATGAAACAAGCTCCCTCAATGCGGTCTTTCATTTGCTTAAAGCTACCCAAGTAATTCAAATTGGATTTTTTAAGTATTAAAATAAAGTGGGTTCCAATGTGCCATTAGAATTTAAAAGAGGTTACACATTGGTAACTGTAATATAAAAAGCAATGGGCTCAATCTTGAATGCAGATGAATCAGAAAAAGTAGTACTTTGGCAAATCTTCAGTGAAATTAGAAAAGGCGGCACTAACGTTACAATTCCTATGATCTGATAATCAGACAATTACAAAATGATCCTTAGACTTATTTGTAGCCAAACTGACCTGGACAGGACACTAAGTTCCCTTAGTGAATGAATAAAAATTACACTAGCAGCTGGCCAATTGTCAAACCGACATAACACCGACAAGAAGCTTTCCCCTTCACTGATGATAATGTGGTTGCGTTGTCCGCCATGCGTCTTCCTTACCTCACGTCTAAGGACCATTTGTGCTTAGTTGAAGGACAGAAGCAAAGCAAGGACACATGGAATTACTAACTACATTGGAGCTACTACAGATGGATTTTGATGGAAAGATCTGGAAAGTAAATACAGCCCTAGGTTGAGGGTCAACTTCCCCCTCTCTTCACGCTCTTTTAGCTAACAAGATGGCCCCCAAAAGAACCTATGCTCTAAGGGGGCACATTTGGAGTAAACCCGGGGAAAGGGAAATCAGGAGAAGATGGATTAAGCAAGTGTTTTAAACTCAAGTGAGAAAAATGAGCTTATATTCTCCCCTCCTGCTCTTGCTGAAGCAAGAACTTAGAGCAAGTAGCACTCTCAAAACCAGAGCTCGCAACAGACACATGAAGATGGGCTCTGCTCTAAACTCTGAACTAAAGAGTCCTTGAGGCTCACCAACAATTTAGCTTGGGGGTAAAATTCTAGCTATTCCTAGTCTTTCATCTCCTAGAATCACATGGGGAAAAAGATAACAAAGAGTCTAAGATTAGGGACTGGCTACACTGATTCTCCTTTCCTTGTGACTAACAATACTCACAGATCCTTACTTCCTGTTTCTTTTCAGATCTCAGGTCACAGATAAAATATACATCATAAGGAAAGTCGGCTTAGAGATAAGAAGAAAGAAGCTCAAATCATTTTCTGTTTTAATGCTTCCTCTGCTCCAAGATACAAAAATCATACGGCCACACAAACACTGAAAGCAGTATTTGATCTTTTAAAGCTCTATACAGATTACAACATAGCCAGGAGTGAGCTAAGCTCCTTCAAGAGTGTCAGGTCAAATATACTGACCTTAGTCCATGAGCTGTTTCCCCATCTCTAGCTTCCTAGTAACTGCTCAATAAAACCACAGTAATTTCAAATTCTCTATAGTTTTGACAAAATTTCCCATATTTTGATGCCCAGGCTCTGTTGTGAACATGAGCTCAGAGATTAGTGATATATCTCCTAGGGTAGAGAGGTCACCGGAGGCTTCTTGTGGCATCTGACTAATTCTCTTATTATAAATAGAAAATTAGAGTTTTTCCCATTTATAACATTTCCAAAGACCCCTTACTTTTTAGGTTGATGTAGGGAGAAACGGAGTGGATAAAGGCTTTGGAATGGAGAATATGGGATTTACCCTCAGTTTGAGTTGGCACTGTCGAAAGTACAGACGAGACAAATTCTCCCGACCATTATTTTTATGAAAGGTCATCCTCTGGTTTAGTAAAATTGTGTTTACTACTCATTCCAGAATCATGGAATCTTAGAGACTGGTCTAGAAACCTGCTTCAAAGCAAGGTTTAGTTAGAAGCAATCACTGATAAAATGATACTTACTTCACTGCTGACCGGTCCATATGAATGACCTGAAGAATCTGGTTCTTCTAAATACAGAGTGTAAAAGTGTGGTCTAAATCAAACAGCATCAAAATGTAATATTTTATAAACACATTGTAAAACAGAACGGAAAAAATAACTTAACACTTGATAGTGAGTCTACAACACGGCGCCTGGGTGGTTCAGTGGGTTAAGCCTCTGCCTTCAGCTCAGGTCATGATCTCAGGGTCCTGGGCTCAAGTCCCGAACTGGGCTCTCTGCTCAGCAGGGAGCCTGCTTCCCCCCCATCCCCTTGCCTGTCTCTCTCTCTCCTTGTGATCTCTCTCTGTCAAATAAATTTTAAAAATCTTTTAAAAAAATAAATAATAAAAAATAAAAAGTCTACAACACTGGGATAACATTTCTAAACTTGCTGAGAAATTATTTACAGGTTTGGAGTTCTTCAAAATGCTCCATAAAAAGAGTTTATTTGGATACAAAATGCCAGAGACAAGTGCAATGTCTTCTTGCAGCTCATTTTAAAATATTGTGTAATTTCTATAAAACAAAGGAGTATTTCCCATAGAAAATTAGGCCTCTACATACCTTTCATCTTTAGGAAGCTGCAACCACTTAAGAATAGTTAAAATCCTTTCTTCAAAAGGTACTGAGCTAAAATTAAGAACAAGCAAAATGAAACAATCTGTGACAATTGTTGAGTTTAAAATACCAGTGATTTTCTTATGCAAAATAGCACTGAAAGACTAAAACAATCCCATGCATTAACTGTGTTTGAAGCAATGCAGAAGTTTTATTTGAAAACTCAATAAAGGAACAAAGGTTAAGCTTTACACATAATTACACAAATTAATTCCTTAGCCCGTCTTAATATAAGCTATGCTTAGACTCAACTAAAACAAACTCTGTTCTATAGAAATGCTTCACATTTTTTTTTTTTTTTAAATTGGAGAGGCTGGGGGCACCTGGGTGCCTCAGTCATTAAGCATCTGCCTTCAGCTCTGGTCTTGATCCCAGAGTCCTGGGATCAAGCCCCGCATTGGGCTCCTTGCTCAGTGGGAAGCCTGCTTTTCCCTCTCCCACTCCCCCTGCTTGTGTTCCCTCTCTCTTGGTGTGTCTCTGTCAAATAAATAAATAAAATCTTTAAAAAAAGAATTGGGGGGGGAGGAGTGTGTGCCTGGGTGGCTCAGTGGGTTAAGCCACTGCCTTCAGCTGGGGTCATGATCTCAGGGTCCTGGGATTGAGCCCCGCATCGGGCTCTCTGCTCAGCGGGGAGCCTTCTTCCGGCCCACCCCTGCCTGCCTCTCTGCCTACTTGTGATCTCTGTCAAATAAATAAATAAAATTAAAAAAAAAAAGAAAGAAAGAATTGGGGAGGCTGTAGGGGCACCTGGGGGGTGCAGTCTGTTAAGCGTATGACTCTCGATTTTGGCTCAGCCATGATGTCAGGGACATGAGACCAAGTCCCGTGTTTGGCTCCTCAGTGTGTGAGAAGTCTGTTTGAGATTCTCTCTCTCCCTTTCCCTCTGCACCTCCCCCAGCTCACACATTCTCTCTCTCTCAAATAAGTAAATTTTTAAGGGGAAAAACAAACAAACAAATAAATAAATAAATATTTGCTTCTTGTATCTACTCAAGGATGTTATTCCTGTATCTGAGAAGAGCAATTGCTACCAGGTGAATGACCTGTGTGTCGATACATTCTATAAAGCGTACCTCTTGGACAGCTCACTTGCTCATGATTCTTAAAAAGCCACAGTCACCACAACTTCCTATTTTATTCCTGCCCAAGGATCTGAATGCAAACTCCAACATGCACCAGCACTTCTTAGAAAACCTCTAAAAAAAACTCAGCCTAGTTTTGCTGTCCATCCATCTATCTAAAACTTACATACCCTCCATCTAAAAGGTAACTGAGATAGAGTTCTTATTCTGACTGTTCTCATGTTTCAGCCAACATATCACAGAAATGCTAGAACTTAGCACTTGATAAAAAGGAGAAGCTGAGATTTAGAACAAATGAGCTGTTCTGAAAAAAGTGCGTGTATACATACCCATTATATATTTTATAGATGTCTGGGAGAATTCCATTAATTTTCACATCTGATCCTGGCCAAAAAAAGGTGCCACTTCTCAGGCCTTGATATTTCGTGGTGAGCCAAATCTGGGGAAGAGAGTGAACCCAAGTCAGAAAACTATACAACTGTGCATCTGTTAGGCAAGTATGTGTTCATGGGACATCATTTCCCCCAAGTGCTACAGGATTTCTGAAGTGAAGGAGTTTCAGCAGTGAGACTACAGAATAATCAATAGGACACCGGACAGCAGCAACATGAAACCAAATAGAGAGCACTTAACCTAAAAAATATAGACGCCATCAGCTGGAAACCTCTGCAACTTTCAGAGCCCTAGCCTTTGATTTTAACAGGCACCCCTTGCAAGAAAAAAATATTCCCAAACACACATGTGTTTTATGTGTTGACATTTTTATTATGTGACTAACACATATTAAGCACCTCCTGCCAATTACAATTCTAAATAGTATCCCCAGAAGCATCCCAATTATTAATGTGGTTAATCCTCACAATAACCCCCTGAGGTAGATAACAGTATCATCTACAGTATAAATATAAGAAAACTGAGCCACTGAAAGAATAATTTGCCCAAAGTCACATAGTTTCAAATATCAGCACTAAAATATGAATTTATACCCTGCAAATTAAACATCATGCTTTTTTTTTTTCCTTCTAAGAGGAATATTGAGACTATCCAAAAAGACCCCACAGAATTTTTGTGGCGGTTTTTTAAAAATACAAAGAACACATACAAATCATGGCCGGAAAGAATCTTCTCAGCATATACAAATGAAGTCAGAGTTTACCTCCTTCAGTAACAGTTTTGTATGGATCAAAATATGGCCCCCAGACTACGGCTACAAACTACTGGTACAAGAAGGTAGAATTAAGCAGAAAAGAAAAAAAGTTCAGAATTTCCCCAACCTGGCTATGAAATAAAACTACACCCACTGCACAATGATACAAGATTTAGGATTATCAGCATTCCTTTCATGTACAAAAGGATGGCCACAGACAGGATCAATGACATAAGTTATTAAAAGCTCCAGGGAATCTGTTGTTTTACTCTGATTGAAAGAGATGAGAATAATTTAAAAAACAAACTATTTTAGTAGCTAAAACAAACAAACAACTCACTGGTTCTCCTTTGTACCAGGCAGGATTAAATTTCTCCTTACTTTTAAGTGCAAAGAAAGCGTTAATTTTGGGATCATATATTTTATTGTCAATTATGCCATGGGATTCTGGATAAAGTCCCTAAAAAATAGAAAAACAGGATTTATGCAACTTGTGAGGGTTTTTTTTTTTCATTTTTTATTTTTTATTGACATATAATGTATTATTAGCCCCAGGGGTACAGGTCTGTGAATCGCTAGGTTTACACACTTCACAGCACTTACCATAGCACATACCTCCCCATTGTCCATAACCCAACCACCCTCAAGCTGTCAGTTTTTTAACATGAAATAAAGTTCAAGAATGAAAGCATCGAAGAGAAAACAGGTAACTGAAGCTGCAAGAAACTTAACGTAGTTTAAGGAGAGAAGAACAAAACAACGTGACTGTCAAAACACAACCAACCACTCAAGATTTTATAATATAGTATTTGCGTTTTAAATTATGTAACAGGAGAAATTAAGTTAGGAATGGTATGGATGAGGAGCTATATAAATAAGCAGCCTCCCCAATTTTTTAAAAAGATTTTATTTTTATGTATTTATTTATTTGGGAAAGACAGTGTGCAAGTGGCGGGGGAGGAGCAGAGGGAGAGGGGCAGGCGGACTCCACGCGGAGCAGCGCCCAACGTGACCCGGATTTCATAACCCTGAGATCACGACCTGGGCCAAAATCAAGAGTCAAATGCTTAACCAACTGAGCCATCCAGGCACTCCTACAGCCTCCCCAATTTTTAAAAAAAGTGTCCTACTTTCCTTTTGCATTGCTGAGTAAAGCATTTCTGTGGAACAAACATTTAGTTGAGTCTGAGCATACACTTGTATTAATACAGGCTAAAGAATTAATTTCCGGGCTTCAACCATAATGCCTAATGAATTTGACTATTTTTCTGGACTCCAATTAAACTGGGAAACTTTGAAACAAAAACAGGGCTGCAATCCTATGAAGAGTCAGGCAAACTGGATTGCTTAAACTTATATATCAAGGTGATCAAAAAGACAAGTTGAGAACCCATAAATGTAGGACAAATTTGTACAAATAGAGCAAGCTACAAAACCATAAGAAGAAACAAGACACAAAAATTGGAGAATCTTAAACTGAAAGGAAACCAAGAAGAGTCTTTAGTCACTTCTTTTCAAGATGGAAAACCTGAGACCAGAAGGTAAAGTGACCTTCCCCAAATTAACACAATTAGTGGCAAAGACTAGGTTTCCTCGCTTAATCACATATTGGAAAACAAGTGATCTGATGTCTAATTATTGGTTCAAAAAATGCAACTTTTACACCTCTCTTCTGTGAACATACAAAAGTTGGAACTTGGAGCTTACCGTGACAATGCTGTAGTGATTGGGAAAAGTTTTTGTTGGATATACTGGTCTCATGTTTTTGGCGTATGTTCCACAGTTTTCTATAAGGGAAACAAATTAAAGATTGTTATTAAATGCAACTGACAATCTGTTTACTTCATCTAGCTTTCCTGCCAAATAAGTCTAAACAGCTTTAAAAAAATAACCCCAGAGGGATTTATAACCATATAAAAATTTAGAGTTAATTATAAAGCAACATTGTAGAATCAAATTCAATGTTAAGAGTTAATTTTTCTCAAAAAAATATTGAACAAAATAATTAAGCCAATGAAAGAATTATCCCATGTTATCAATAACATAAAGTTCCAGAAGGAGCATGTACAATAATGACACCTACTATAGCTCTGTCCAATATTACTTAGTGGTCATATACCTAAGTTATATGAGGTACTTAAAAAAAAAAAAAAAGAAAAGAAAACCCTACACTGATGCCAAAATCTGCAAAATTAAAACAAGGCTGAAGCAGCAGCTGAGGGGGACAGTGTCCCAGTGTGAAAATCCAGAACCAGCTATGTCTGGACAAACTCAACACAACTCTAAAGACAAAAGGCATCTTCTGGCTTCATGCTGGAGAAAGCACAGAAGCCAGACTGCTCTGGATTTAGCCTTGGTGTTAGACTCACGGTGTCATGCTCCTTTTCTCCAGCCTCTACTACTGAGAAAAAAAACCACAAAAACTAATGATTCTAGCATTTCAATAAATCACTGCTGAAAATGTTCCTCAAATTAGCAAGTGTCTATCTATCTCAATGCCTTCCAAACAGTGCAGAATTACAGGGTATGTCCCCTAAGTATCCAAAGCTAGGGCTTAGGCTGACTGTGTGCTGGTTCCTTTAAAAACTTCACATATAGTACCCACAACTCCTTAATTCTGAACCCGGGATGCCATCTTTGCTGCCATGGAAACAAAGAGACCCCTTAAGGGTCACAAAGGACCAGATTCAGGCCTCAAAGCCCGTGGGCCTAACTGCTAAGAACAGAGCCTTCCTTGACCATGACTGCTTTTTTGCTAAAGATTTCTTTTCATGTCAATGATTACTTATAAAAATTATTCTCTTCTAGGTAGAAATTAAAAAGAGACATGTTTTAAAAGTTTCCCAAAATTATTTTGGTTCATCATAAAAGTAGTAAAATAAATGCACATGTGTAATTACTGAGAGTGATTTTCATATTTAAACTAATCTCATATACTCAAGGCTAATAAGTAATATTTTAGAATTCCAGAACACTAAAATCACTGTATTAACTTCTATTTCAGCCTCACATTACACTGTAACTACTTAACTTCTCATCACTGAGAATGAGCAAAGTTCTACAGTTTTTATGCCCATATGCAATTCTTTTCCTTTCTCAATAAGCAGTGATGATACAAGTGATACCCATATAACTGGGGCTTAATGTGATTTAAAACTTGAGCATTAATATTAAGACCACTCTACTACTGCATCAATAACTTACAGAATAGTCATTCAATTAAGGCCTTGTATGAGGCAAAGAAATTGGAAGGATGCTACATGATACTATAGGATAACTAGCAAATATTCTACACTACTAGAATCATATCAGAAATACTTTCAGTTTTGAAAATTCCATTTTAAGATGTAATAAATATCAAATAAATGATTTTTCCACAAAAGGAATCTAAAATTCTAAGAAAAAATACATACATACATACATACATACATACAGGTATCTATAGTGTGTGTGTGTGTGTGTGTGTGTGTGTATATAAACTGTATTACCTTAGAAGTATTTAAAAGGCAGCTTCAAAGTAATTATAATATTGGAGACTAATTCCTTATCATCAGGTTCAACTACTTCATCATAGTGATGTTTGGTAAAACACATCCTGCCAGTATTTTTCCAAAGAAAGCCCGCATCCCTAGTCTATCTCACTGAAACAGTGACACTCCCAATAGTGAACTCTGAAGTTACTCACTTAGTTTGCTAATAACAGGAAGAAGGCCACCCCAGGTGTGTAAATATTCTGCCCTGAAGCCATCCAAGGAAAATAAGAGGGTAGGAGGCATTTCAAACCTGGATAATGAGAAAGGGAAAAAAAAATGTTTAAAAAAGTAGATGGAAGACACACATCCAGTGAAGGTTCTTTTCCTCCCTTGGCACAGGTCCAATGAAGATTTCTCACTTAGGTCAGCCTGTGATCTAAAGGAAACTAACATGTTCAGCAAGCATCCTTATAAAGGAGATTTCACATTGATATGCAATATACATGCTTTTACATTTCATTATCTGTATGATATAAACATATATCATCAAATAGGATTTCTCAAGCACTCAGACCATGTTGAACCATTGTATGGACACTAGCATTCATAGTCCCTGCTTATTCCAAAAGCTGGACCAAATGCTACTAAAATATAATAATATTTTCCCACTTTGCAGAATGCTAATAAATAGCATTCTCTAAATTACGTTTTTGTTTCCAGTAAGTTTTTTCCTGAACAATCACTTTCTGATATCATCTCTATATGAATCTGCTAGATGGTAGCTCATATCACATAAACTATATATATAAAATTTAGTTTTTGAATTTACTATATTGAAAAGACAGTACTATTTAGTAGAGACGTTTGAAATGTATTCATTACTTTTTAATAAATAAACAACAAGGAAATGACCCAAAGCTAGGAATAAACAATGAGGGTATGTGCGCATGCACACATGCAAACACAAACACACACACACACAAAATGCACGTGGTGTGGAAATCCAAAGGAGGAGAAACATTTACAGTGACGCGCTCAGTCAAGGAGAACAACTATGGGCAGCTGTTATACAGCCAAACCAGAACAGGCATGGTTCAGAACTTCTGAACTTATAATAATACCTGGTGGACGAGGAGAGTTATGGATCACAGGCTCACCATAAAAGAACTTCCCACTTAAAGTTTACGGAGTAATTTAAAATTTGACAGTAAATGCCTAACTTTGCCTTGCCTTTTTTCAATTCTACCTCCTCCTCAGCTTACTCTCTCACACAAACACAAAAGGAAAAAGAAAAAAAAAATTGGTATGTAATTTCCACTAACTCATGTTTGCACCATAGCTCAGTTAGAAGATTCCAGAATCAGATGCATAGGGTCTCAATGGTCCATCACTGTATAAAATCATTTGTATTCATTCAACATAAAACATAAACTACTCATTGTGCCAGTGTAAATTTTGTAAATTATAAAATTTACAAGGTAAATACTTCTAGTATCATAACACAGGTTCCTAATTACGATCTCATTGTAAAGAAAGGAACAGTTACATTTCCACTAAAAGGATCAATATTACAACTGAAAAATCATCATCAGTATGTAGAAGGAAAAGAAAGATTCAAAATTCACTAAATCTAAATTTTCCAATAAATCTTGGACTTAAAGGACAGCACAACATACAAGAGAGGTCCCTTTGAAAAAAGTCTCTTCTACTGTGATTTTTGGTTTGGGTTTAGTTTTTGCTGCAGCTACTACTATTGTTTTAAACAAAAAAGTACTCTCTCATCCAAAAAAAAAGAATACACATCCTATAAAGCAAAAATAAATTATATACAACAAAAAAATAAGCTAAAGCACAGCTTTAAATATTTTAATAGTTTGGAAAAAAATGATGACTTTAAAAAGATAAAAATGTATTTCTGAAGATGAATAATTCAAATTATATGAGTTAAGAGATCTCAATTGGAGCAGAAGTAAATGTATGTAACATCTTCATAAAATCCCCCCTCCCATGAATTGCACACAAATTTTTCTGATGGCCTAGCATACATAAGGTACTGTGAAAAATACTTTAAGGGCAAAAAGAACCAAAATGAATTATAAAAATTATGCAACATTCTCTCACAGATACATTGCTTATCCCTCTAATTTATAAGTGAACCAAAATATAAAAAAAAATTAAAAGAAAACTGTAAAGTGATTTGCTACAGATTTAACTCTCAAAGCTACAAATGGAAGTAAAGGGTCTTCCTTCCTGAGGAGAAAGACAAAAGATTTCCACCCCCTGCTCATGAACACTACAGACTAGATAGTCAATAATCTCTCTTTTTTCTGTTAGCTTCTGGAAGAGGAAGACATTCCATAATTAACTACACCACTGGTGCCCAACACAAAGCCTGACTAAAAATACCATTTAATGAACCAAGGATTGGTTATTATTTTTATCTTTTCAATTTGGAAAGAGAAAAAGAAATAGTACCTCAGAAAAATAGTATTTCAGAACATCATCTTACCCTGCTGGACACTCTGGCTCATTAATGTTGTCACATGTTTCTTCTACCCAACTTTTCTCTCCTAAAATATTTTCAAGAAATAAGACAAGTTGAACACACTGAAGAGTACCAATGATTGTGATGCTGGGAGACATTATGAAAGGGTCCAAAACGAAAATGTCAACAGATATATAGATAATATGGGGCATGATTCTAGGAAAATACAACAAATACAGGAAGTTACACTCTTTCATAGTAAGAGTTAGTTTATATCAGAAAGAAAAAAAATGTGTAATTGTAAGACTAAAACACATTACTGTATTCGCGAGAACCGAGAGGCATCTTTTTCACTCTTTAGTTGTTAATATTTTCAGGCAAAATTTACAAGCCTCCTTTTTTTTTTTTAAGATTTTATTTATTTATTTGACAGAGAGAGATCACAGGCTCCTTGCTGAGCAGAGAGCCCAATGTGGGGCTCGATTCCAGGACCTTGAGATCATGACCTGAGCCGAAGGCAGAGGCTTAACCCACTGAGCCAGCAACCCAGGTGCCCCTACAAGCCTCCTTTTATCCACCCAACAACATCTTCTAGTACTAAATCCTCGATATCATAGTTCCTCTCATATCAATTGCAAAGAACTCTGGGACAAAACATCAGCATATCATCAGTTTACATAATATCCTATGACCCTGGGCTGTAATTTCACATCTATTCTTTTAACACGTGGCAGACACTGTCTTCATTCACTATGAGGGCACCTGGGACACCGAAGTCAGCCAGGACAGCAAAAGACATCTTTCCACAAGGCAGCATGAAATATGGAGCTGATGTCAAAATAACATGAAGGGGGCGGTAGCAGGAGAGGGAGTGACTATGGCTAGAACATGATTTGCTGAGCATAGACAGTAGTAATTCTTTACCCGACGGATGGGTACAAAATTCACTGCGTACTTTCTTTACTCAGATGTGTTTGAATCTTCCCTTGGTAAAATGTTTTTTTAAGTATTTTCTCAGCCAACATAGTTGATCCCTAGGTAAGACTCATAGTGTAAAAATGACCCCTCTGCAAAACCCCACCACCACCGAGGAGGATGGCGAGCTGCCGTGGAACAAGATGGATATGTAGAGAGCTGACCTCGGCACACGGCGCTATAGTTGATACAGCAGTCGCCCTTGTCCCTGCAGTCATCGGAACAGGAGCAAAGGCTTCTGGACAACCTTTTTTCACCACATCTGAATTTGCTACAAGTCCATATACGTTCTAGAAACAAACAACAAAATACACGTTACGGTCCCAATTCAACACATCTGACATGGACCCAGACTTGCTCTCTTCTGGAGCAGGATCCACAAGACACCATGAACACTTTCATAATTCATAGTTCCTCGCAGAGCCTGCCACTGCAGTGGTCGAGCTGAACTAACAGACAGAAAACATGCAAGAAACAATTGCTATTATGTTGCTAAAAAGAACAGAATTTCATCATTTTAAAACACGGACAAACATTATTATCATATAATTCAGGCTTTTTCCGCCAACCACCTTCAGGGTTCTCAAAATTTAATCTGAACCTAGTCCGTTCTCATTTAAATATTAAATATGCAAGTCATACGTAGAGAAATCCAAATCAAACTGAGAACATTTCCATATTCTGATTATTTTATTTTGAAGTATAAGCAGAACTTAAGTACACTGAAACTAATGTAACATTCTGTGTCAACTCTACACTTCAATAAAAAGAAGTAGATGTCTAGGAACTCTTGTTTTAATGAGCCCACATTGAAAATATTCATATATTTCAAGCAGACTTTTGACGTTAGTTTAAGTGCAAATTAGATTATACTGGCTTTCAGCATACGTTAAAACGGGGCATGGTTTGGCTAGCCATAAAGGGTTGAATAAGGCAAAACTTGTAATTTTTTTTCTCTAAGGAAATACAAAAGCCAAAATTTTAAAAATCTCAAGTGAGTTAGATAAATCCCATACCTAAAAGATGCAGAACTTATATCTGATCTTTTATTAATGTCCACGGCCCCTTCTTTTTCCCTGCATATTTTTATTTACCTGGTTCTATACATGTCTCCTGGTAATCCAGACAGCAGTTTCCAAGGTCAACGCAAGCGACATCACAGCGGCAATTCCCAAATGTTCTCTCAAAGCAACGACCTTTGCAACTTTTAACTAAAAATAGTGAATACTGCATTAGAGCTTTCAGATCACAGAATCACAAAGCAATCAACTGACAGACTTAAGATAGATAGATTCAAATCCTACCTGACAGAACACGGATGGTGAAATAAAGGCACCCAAGAATCTTTTCAGAAATACACACAGAAAGTGGCACAAAGAAAAGGCACAGAGTTTTGATTTTATCTCTTGTCATAGAGAAATAGAACTTTTAAAACTGATTACAAACCCGACTGGGGCTTATAAGACTTAAATCCTTACGGCACGGTAAAGAAAAGTCAGAAGGAGGACTTGCGCTGAATGTTTTATGCTCAGAAAAGATTGGCTTAGACAGCAATAACGTTCTCTAAAATTTTGTATGTGAGGTTAAGATTTTAAAAACGATTCTCTGAATATTTCAGAAAGAGAAAGAATGCCGGACATACCCCATCCCCAGTCTTGGTTTATAAAAGAAGTAATGTAATGTCCCTATGTGAGCTTTCTGCTGGAGTGACCCTCCCCATCACCTAAAACACCCATTTAGCCTTTAGGCACAGCCTAATGCATGAACTCCCCAAGTCAAGGTATGATTTCCTTTTTTTAAGTTTTTATAAAACCTTGTTCTTTCCCCACCCTCCCCCACCCCCGTCACTTCCTTCCATCGGAACTAGGGCATTTGGTTAATAGCCTGGTCTCACACTAGACTCCCAGCTTCCTAAGGACAAAGACCAGTATACTGTGTATACTGTGCATACTGTGTCCCAGCAGCCCACAAGATGCTGGGCTATAGTTGGTACTAGCAAGTTTCTGTTAAAACGGATACATGGAAGGAAGATTTTTTATTAAAAACAGTAATTTTATGTTGTAACTGTTTACTACATACTTGGAAAAAGCTAGGTTTTCATTAGATTACTAAAATCCACTTGTAAGATAATACAAATCCAACAGAAAAAAAGCAGTAATCCTATCTCCTGACCACCAAATCCCACGATTTTAAAAGCAGTGAGGACACGTAACAGTAAGTTTCGGGTTGCCCAGTGACACTGAATGGTTACCTAGTAACCCTGCCAGGACTGCTTCAGAGACTAACTCCCTGGGGAAAGAGTGTCCTAGGAGTCCCTGGAGAGGCAGGGAGAAGGCTCCACGGGCCCAGCACCAGAATCTTTAGGCCATTATTTGCTTGTTTGTTTGAATTTTTTTGTTGTTGTTTTGGGGTTTTCTCTTTGTTTGATTGACTTTTTTGGTCCAAGCCCGTCTTTGTTGTTTTAGGATGCAGTTCTGCAAATAGGTAAAATTTTATATGGCCGATTCAATGAAAGAGCTTCAAGAAGGCTCAAACCAGCATCAGGTCTGCCATAACTACGGACCACCCACAGATTAGGATATAATGCTTTTCTCAATCATATTCTGAAGAAGTCTAAATAGCAACACACATACACACAAGTGTGTGTACATGTGAATTACTGTAGTAATTACCTTCTTTGGCACAGCTTGGTTTCAACCCAAATATACAACCAAGGATTGTTGTTAACACACAGACTGACAATACCTGCAGAGAGAAAAAAAAATTATATGGCTTCAAACTCTTTTATTTCATCAAATGTTTCTGAAGTTGCTGGTGCTGCTGTTTCTTGATGTGCTTTGTGAAAATTCAAACTCCACACCTAGGCTTTGTGCATTTTTCTTTATGTATGTTATACTTCAAGAAAAAGTTTACTTAAGTGTTAGCAAACGAATCTATGCCATCGAAGATGAATGCTTCCAGAAACTTCCCAGTGAATGCAAATGAATCCAGTCAGAATTTGGAAATAATTAAGGGAAGGAGAGAGGAAAACAATCTATTTAGAGGTTCATTTTCTTAATTCTTTCTTAATTCTTCATTTTTTCTTCATTCTTTCTTATTTGTTAATCCACAAAAGGCAATATGAGACTAGTAGATGCCTCTTTTACATAATTTAACTACACAAACCTAAACAATATCCTAACATGCCCCATGCCCCACAGCAGCTTGTGGGAACAGGCACTACTAGACAGGACTAGGCACCTGCACTGTGGGCCCAAACGTTACCACACACTGGTTGTGTAACTTGGGGGAGATCACGAACATGCTCTAGACATCAGATTACTCCCCTATACAAGTAAAGGGCTAGACTACATGGATCTCTAAAAATCTTTTCAGCTCTAACATTTTGCCTCTTTCTCATTCTCCACTCTTGGGGCCTTTGGCATTTTAAGATAGACAGATATACCAGAAAGAATTTTTACTTGAGAATTAGAAAAGGAGCAAGAATAATAATAATAATAATAATAATAATAATAATCCATAGAACAACCCTCTATATTTTTAGCAGCATGCAGTTTCCTTGACAGATCTCTGGAATCTCACTTAGCAGGAAAATCCAACAAACCACGCATTCAGTACCAACTATGTGTAAAGCCTGAATTATGCACAGGAAAGAGGAAGAAATGCCTCAGGGAGCTTCTATCTGTTCGGGAAAACATAAATATGAAAGCATAAATGGCTCATATTTGGCAGGTACTAGGAGCAGCTCCCATTCCACAGTTGTTTAAAGAAGGAGAAAGGTTGCAGTGGTTGGAGAGAATGAGGTCAGAGAAGGCTTCAGGGAGAAAAGCTTTAGCCAGGACTCTGAAAGGGGGAGATGATGGTATGAGATGATAGATGATCTGATAGAGAACACTTGTAGGAGTAAGGACAGCATCAGGACCGTTCTGAAGGAAGAAATGGAAGGCAACAAATGAACAGTGAGCAGCCTACTTTGGCGAGAACAAAGAATATGCAAAGGGGAATGAATGTAGTGACAGGTGGAGTGGTGTTTCCCCAAAGCCAAGCTAAAGAGATAACAGAGACCAGAGGAATGGGTAAATGGGACAAGGTGGATGGTGGGTGCAGGCTTTTATGAACTCGCTCCCCCAAATGGGACACCAAGTTTAACTGTATATGGCAGTTGCCAGGTTAAGTACTGGATACTCAGTAATAAAACAGACATGACCTTTGTCCTTGAGGTGCCTAATGTCAAGTGACTGCAAGAGCTAAAGAGAAAGGAAATAATAAGTAAACTGAATTGGCAGGTCTGACTTATTTCAGAAGAAAATGAGGGTGAAGGAAGAGGGAGCAAGAATATAGTGGGTCTCAGGCACCTGGGTGGCTTGGTCAGTTAAGTGCCTGCCTTTGGCTCAGGTCATGATCCCAGGGTCCTGGGATAGAGTCCCATATCAGACTCCTTGCTCAGCAGGGATGCTGCTTCTCCCTCTGCCTGCCTCTCCCATATCTGTGCTTGCTCTCTCTCTCTTTCTGACAAATAAAATCTTTAAAAAAAAAAAAAAAGGATATAAAGTGGGCCTCAAACACAACAGGGTCTAGGTGAAGTCTTTCCCCTAGGAAATCAAAAACCTAAGTGTATGTATATCCACTGAAATAGGGAGTCATCAGAGGAAGAGGTTGGACAAACAAGTAAACATTGGCAAACAGAACAAGGTACTAGCAGAGCACTAACAGATTCCCCTAAACCTTCGATGGTGGTATAAGCAGGCACAAACATATGAAAGGTAATTTTTAAGTCTCTATCAAAAACACTAAAAACTCTTTCTGTCGGTGATGAACATATAGGGAAATGAAAAAATTGTAAAACTCATTGTATTTAGTATACTATAATTTAAAACATGGAGAATTAAAGTTTTCATGATAATAAACTTATGAAGAATGTTTGAACAGTGCTTTATCTTCTCATCATACAGCTTACAATACAGAGTAAGTATCTTTTCCAGGCCTTGGCAAACCACCGCATTCCTTTCCACGCTTAATTTTCCATATTTCAACCTTTGGACTTTTAATAATGTGAAGTATCTCCATGAGTTCCTGTAATATGAATTCTTTTTTTTTTTTTCTAAGATTTTATTTATTTATTTATTTATTTACTTGACAGAGAGAGAGAGAGAGAGAGAGATCACAAGTAGGCAGAGAGGCAGAAAGGTAGGCAGAGAGGGAGAAACAGGCTCCCCGCCAAGCAGAGATCCTAATGTGGGGCTAGATCCCAGGACCCTGGGATCATGACCTGAGCCAAAGGCAGAGGCTTAACCCACTGAGCCACCCAGGGACCCCCTTTAATATGAATTCTTATGCCAGTGTCCCTTGCTCTAGGACATCCTCATCCTCTCCATCATGACCACAGTCCTCTCTATATCCATAAACTCACCACCACTAAGCTCCTCTCGCTGCATAGCTAGCTACAGTCTGTGGAACAGAGGCAGTGTTAACATTCCCATGGTTGGCTTTTTCTTCCAGAACCCCATTTACATGTGAACTGAATTTCACTTCTGGCATTATCACTTTTCTTTCCGTTTCTGAATTTTTACTTTCATCAGCTAATTTTCTCTTTCAACCATCCATCTGTATAAAATGTCATGTACATTTACCACCCACGGACAAGGAAGCAACACAACCACTTGCTTTGCTGTCTGTGAATGACCAACGGATGCATAGTAACAATCACTGACAGACTTTAGAAGAAGCCATGTTGGTCACTGGCCGCCATATGCATCTGTTATTTACATGGTGATTTGTGGACTGAAAAAGCTAGCAGCGAAAACTGTACTCAATGCAACTCCTTACAGTCAATAAATCTTGGTAACTGAAACTTGAACCATGTTGTTGGGGGACTGGTGTTCATGAATTAAACTGTGGTAACTGAAAGTGAGCATGCCACAGGATCATGTCAATCTAGGGTCATCTGTACTGTCACAAGGGACAAGAGAATTGTCCAAGGATGCTTATTTCAAAACTGTCTTCACAACAAACACACACAAACAAAAATCAAGAAATAAGCTCATTTTAAGAAACTGGCTTAGAAAGTCCGTTTAATCTACACCATCTCAGGAGGTTAGCCTCAAAGATAGGCAACGTCAGAAGAAGGCTGAGAGGAAGATACAAACAAACAACAAAACTGAGATACAGCCAGAGGAAGTTAGAAGCCACTGCTGATGGACATCCTCAATTTTCTTGGGCAAGTAAGAATATCTCCTGGGAGTGAAGAAGTCTAGCTGGGGCCCTATAACGAGGGGCATAAGACATCCCAAGTGAAGAATGGTTGCAAATCCATGGTGCAAAGAAGACTGAGTCAACAAGAGAAGACTGCAAAGACCTTCATGCTCTGGGAGCCCAGCTGAACCTGAAATCATGAATTATAAATGGTCCAGGTAGCCTGTAATTTCCAACCTGGGAGTGGAGGAATGGGACAAAAAGATAACATGGAGTGGGGAGAAAGGAAGGCAGGGGAAACTAAGCAGAAAAGCTGACAAGAATCAAATTATGGCTGCAGAGGCTGAACAGGGTTGAGACCATGGGGACATAAATGTGAGAACTGGGAGAAGACAGGGGACCAGGCAAGTGTGGGAGTGGGAAAGAGGAAGGGAGCAAGGAATGAGGAAGAATGGAAGTTATGAGCCTAAAAGGAATTTTAGAGTCTGGGTTCTCAGAAGTGGGACAGCTTGGAATGGAGATGAAACTAAAAGGAGAAACCTGAAATTGGCATAAAATGCTTGTTGGAAGTAAGAAGACCCAAAAGTTCTACTACTTATGCTAATAATCAGAGTTAAATTTATACCAACAAATAAAAAAATCACAGGAGAACTTTATTTATATTCTGAAATGTATTTGTTTAAAATACACATTCCCTCACTGCTGTAAGAAATTTAGTCATGAAGATATACTACCAACAACTGTACAGTTCTTACTAAACATAAAACAGAAAGCGTGAATGGTTCCGTTACAGTGACGACTCATCTTGAGGAAAGCTACAGGACGATCTGGTGGAAGCAAGCATTTAAATCCCAAGCATTAGGGAGGAGCACCTGGCTAGTGCACACCTCCTGATCTTGGGTCAGTGAGTTCAAGGTCCCTGATGGGCAAAGAGGCAACTTAAAAAAAAAAGGAGGAGAAGAAGAACAACAACAACTAAGTGGGTGATCAAGTCAGAATGTGAGGGAAAAATCAACTTTCAACAGTCACTATGTGTCACACAGTTAACATCCAACAGAAATACCTTGTAAAAAATACTGCTTCTAGCAGCCAAATATATCAAAAATAAATCCAATAACTTAAAAGCCTAGATGATGAAAACTACAAAACTTTACTGAAAACCAATAAAAGGTGAATAAAAAGAGAAAAATGAAATACACAAAATTCTCAATTGGGGCGCCTGGGTGGCTCAGTCAGTTAAGCATCTGACTTTGGATGTCAAGGTTGGGAGTTAAGCCCTGCAAAATACAAATCAAAATAAGTAAGTAAATAGTAAGCATGGGTTTAAAACACACATGATATATGCAATCTCCACCTTCCCGTTAAGCTGATGGGGCATGATTTTTTTTTTTTCATTACCTCTTCATTGCTAAAAGATGTTACTTAGATTTTTCTTTTTAAAAGGATTTTATTTACTTATTTATTTATCTGAGAGAGTCAGAGAGAGCACCAGTGGGGAGGAGAGGGAGAAGCAGGCTCCCTGCTGAGTCAGGAGCCTACCACAGGGCTTGATTCCAGGACCATGAGATCATGACCTGAGCCGAAGGCGATACTTAACGTGCAGAGCCACCCAGACACCCCTGAATTTATCTTTTATAAGATAATGAAAAGCATGGAAATGAAACAAAAAATATGACAATAGGGACAATCAATTCCCATCTACAATCACATCCGTAAAAGATGAAACTTAGATCACCTACTACTGTGTTATACAATACCCAATCAGAAGAGTTTTTAATAGGAAATTTCAGAGTGGTGAAATCTAATTCAATTTTAATTTCTTCTCAAAGTGGTTTAAGAAAGCAATGTCAGGGACGCCCAGGTGGCTCAGCTGGACAAATAATTGTTGAGCTGAATATCAGCCAACTGTGACTTCAGGTAGTTAAGGATCTGCCTTTGGCTTAGGTCATGATCTCAGGGTTCTAGGACAGAGACCCAGAATGAGAATCCCTGCTGAACAGGAAGTCGGCTTCTCCCTTTGTCCCTCCCCTACTCTTCATTTGTGTGTGTGCTCTCTCTCTCAAATAAATAATTTTTTTAAAGCAATGTCAAAATTCACTACTCATTTTTACCTCTATAACAATTTAGGTAGTTTTCATATTTTGATATTCTCTTAAAAATTAGAGACAGAACATTTTATCTTAGAACACATGGAGCTACAAGACACACAGGTAAATTATTGGAATGTTTTGCCTCTACATTAGAAGGATATTTATTTGAGAGTTTCCTGCTTGTTTAGTTGGGGTACTTAAATCATTAGGCCTTTCTTGGACATTTAGTTAACCAAAAGAAATAGATTCAAAGAAAGCACTCAATTTTATTTTTCTCAGATTCCCTCAAATACAGTGGCATTAATATAACAGATATTATTCTTTATTGAGCATTCATTCATATATGAGTGTCTACTTGTATGCAGTCCCTTTACTAAAGGCCAGAGAGACAAATGAAAGCAATATAAATGAAGCAGGAGAAGGAGGGTGGAACATGAAAATGAATGATTACAATGGAATGGGACAAGAGCTATAGCAGAAATATGAAAAAAATGTTAACATGCTAATAGCACAGTGGAGAGAAGAAAAGGAAAGAATATTGATTTAAAAGACAAAAAATAAAAAACAGAAAACACTTCACAAGAAGAGACTTGGAGAGAAAGGGATTTCCCCCTCAGTCAATAAACAGGTATTTGAGTGTCCGCAATATGCACTGTATTTAGGTTCTGTGGGGAAGCACAAAAATAAAACAAAAAATTATTTGTGGTGAAATTCCTAATCTCAGAGTTTACCATCTAATCAGGCTGAGAACTCCAGTTTATTGATGATAAAGACAGGAAATGGTGAGAAGTGGCCTAAGAATTAAATCACATGGTAGCAACAATGGGTGCAATTGGCACCTTGTGCAAAGCCAGAGGGGTCCAGAAACTACCACCAGCCTAGGAGACAGAAGGAATGGCGTAATAAGCATCACTTCTCCAGTACCATGCAGGAGGCACTGTTCTCAGGGTTTTAGATCAAATCATTTCATCTTAACAGTAACATTGAGGCAGATTATTGACATTCACCCAGTTTAAGGAAACTGAGCGGCAGAGAGCTGACAAGTCGCAGGGGCAGGATTTGAACTTGGGCAAGCAGGCTGTAAAGCAGTGGGGGCAGTGGGGAACATGGGAGTGGCTAGAAGGGGGCCACAGTCTGGGGGGCAGTCAGTGGGGAACTGCTGGGGCATTTAAACATGGAAGTGATATGACTGGATTTATAATTCTAGAAAAATCCTTTGGCAATGTTGTGTAAGGCTCTGGTATGAGTCCAAGTGTGAAGTAAGAGCCTGGACTCACCCACCTCTCCTTTTTCAGGAGATGCTCTGTCCTCTCTATCCTCCTCACTCCCAAGCACTACAGCCTTCACCATGTTCCATGAGATGGGTCTGTCTCTGACTAGACTGTGAGCTCCAGGGAGGGGTAATTAACTCATTTCTGTACTCTCTGTGTGTAGTATGGTGCCCAGCACACAGTAGGCATTCGACCAATAATTGCTGAGCTGAAAATGAGCAAACTGTGACTTCATTAAACAAAATTTGAGAGAAAACCATAAACCTGTCCCTTTTCTTCATCTGACTTGACAGGGTCAATCTAAGTGCCTTGATATCTATTCTATATAAATGATGCCTACAATAAATATAAATGAAAAACATTTTTTTTTAGGATACGGTATACTGGTATTTGATAGATCTTGTATTCACATATGACAGATAGACTGTAAATGCTCATCCAAGGTGAAGGTGATTAGCTGACCTATCACATTGCTTATCAGTCTTCTGACTTTTAAGCATAGCTGCAAGCTCTCTGAGGAAAACTTTGTGAGAACCCAGTTTTATACAAGACTGAGTCTTCAGGCAAAATTTTTTTTTCCTACTGAGTATTAGATCCTCAGAAACTTCCACAGGGCATCTGAAGGGATACCAGAGAAAATGTCATATCCTTGAGGAACTTTTAACTATTACAGAGTTCAAAGTATCCTTCAGAACAACTGCTAGAGTGCATTTTGGAACTTTTGAAAAAAATAGTTCTAACTTCTGCTTAGCCTTTTACACACTCAGTATTATTAGTTATGTTTGACTTAACTGAGGATTCTCTCAAATGACAGTGACATTTTACATAAAGCAATTTATATGAGTGCACAAATGAAAATGAGGAAGAAGACACCAAACACTGACCAAGTCCATCTCTCTGGGGCAAACCTCACAGTAAAACTCTGAAGAAACTGATTTCTGCCTGGCAGAAAGAGTTTTAGGTTCAAAATGGCTATGGTTCAAATCCCACCTCTCTTAATTCATTTTTGTCAGCATTCAACAAATATTTCTTGAGAGACTACTACATGTGAAGATTGATCTAATGCTAGGACTACACCAGTGAACAAAATGATTTCAGTGTTCTCATGAAGCTCGTGTTCCAGTGACTTCTAGACAACCACAAATGGTGTGACTTGGAAGCATTTCATATCGCCATTTAATTTTATTTTCAAAAACCACTAAACAGGTGATAATACCTACCTCTCAAAATTGGCACAAGCTTTGGGCATAAAGTACAGAAAGTGCCCAGATTGGTGACTGTGACACAAAGGTGTTCAATAAATGATGGTCCCTACCAGGAACAGCCAACTCACTAAGAGCACTTGAGCCCATTGAAGATTCAGGAACAATATAACCAATGTTTAAGCAAACTACAGGGTATTCTTTTTAAGACGCTGGTAAAAAGAAATGCCATAAACTAGTATATTAACATTTCCCCTCCCCCTTATTTTTTCTGCAGCAATCTATTTTCAACAGCCGTTGAAGACCATGCAATGGTTTAAAAAAATCTACCCAAAAGATACACTAGAGTGAGAAAGAAAGCAAAATGTTGTTTTTCATGGGATGGTGGTACTGGTATTTTTAATTATATCTATACAGCAGCTCTCCAATCCATGTTAATGAAAAAGGGATCCAGGTAAACAACAATCTGTATATTAGAGCACCACAGATCCATGTCTGCACACTTAACAAAGTACAGCATTTAACTGATCCAAGCACTGTGAGTATAAGAACACCTTAAGATATTAATATTCTTTTGCTCAAAAATTACACGTCTTGCAGCTTATCCTAAGATAAAAATTTATGTACAAATATTTATTACAAATGTTTACATGTAGCACCACTTACAAGAAAAAATAGACATATACACAATCTCCACAGAAAATGGCTAAAGAAAATATATTTATGTAATTGAATATTATATAGTCATTAACAATGATAATGTAGAAGAAATTTTACAGCATGGGGAAAAATACAGTAATGACTACATATTGCAAGTAATAAAATAAAATGGGCAGTGTTGTCCTAACTTTCTATTATACATGACATATCTTTTAAAAATAGTCTGATCTCTGCCTGATAGGCTCACAAGTGATTTTTTTTTCCTCTTGGTACTTTTATTTTCCAAATTTTCCACAATGAACCCATATGCCAGAGGACTAAGGGCACTAGGATATGGATATTAGTGACCCAGAGTAAAGTTTTCCTATCCTGGCATTTAGGTATCTTCAACCCAACCAGAAGCTCCTCCCTGTCCATTTTACTCTAAGCAAACTCCAATCAACAAATTCTGCCTCCATTCAACCTATCTAATCCTACTTTTTTTTTTTTTTAAGTATTTACTTATTTGAGAGAGAGAGAGCGAGCAAATGTGTCTGAACAGAGAAGGGGCAAAGGGAAAGAATCTCAAGCAGACTCCAGGCTGAGCTGAGCATGGAGCACCTGAGATCATGATGTGAGCTGAGATCAAGTTGGACACAACCAATTGAGCCACAGGAACCCCCCCAATCAGTCATTCTTAACTATCAGTGAACAGCCATGATTCACCACTCATTCACCACCCTACAATACAAGATAAACAGAAAGTATAAGATCAACACGAAGGGGAAAAAAAAGGGAGAGGAAGAGAAAAATATATTAGAAACAAACACCTAATTAGTATTCTCAGTGGGATTAAAAAAGATATACATAAATCTTCAAATCAAAGATACTAATATCAAGCTTCCAGAATTATAAAAGGAGGCTCATACTTATTCACAGCATTTTAAAACTCCAGAACATGAATGACAAAAAGATCTTTAAGCTGTGACAAATTCAAATAAATAAATAAATTTAAGAAGAGCAATAAAGAGGGCGCCTGGGTGGCTCAGTGGGTTAGACCGCTGCCTTCGGCTCAGATCATGGTCTCAGGGTCCTGGGATCGAGGCCCGCATCGGGCTCTCTGCTCAGCAGGGAGCCTGCTTCCCTCTCTCTCTGCCTACTTGTGATCTCTCTCTGTCAAATAAATACATAAAATCTTTAAAAAAAAAAAAAAAGAAGAGCAATAAAGAGGTATAAGATCAGAGTTAGTTTTTCCTTGGAGGTTTAATAGAATTCATTGGTGAAGCTCTCTGGGCCTAGAAAGATCTGTATAATTTTATTAATTTTCTGTATCAATCTCTTAATGGGTTATAAAATTATTTATTTTCTAATTTTTCTTAAGCCAGTTTTGATAAATTATTTTTCTTCTTGGACTTTTTCACTTTATATACATTTTCAAATATATTGATAGAAAGTGATTTATAATAGTTTTTTGTTATTTCTTCAGTGTCTGTAGCTCTGTTTATGGTCCTTCTTCCATTCCTCCTTTCCTTTTTATCTTAATGAGGCTCACCAGAAATAATACTCCTTTTTAAAGAATCTATTTCTTGCTTTGTCAGTCTCCTCTTTTATTGGTTTATTTTTTTATTTTACTGATTTCTGGTCTTATCTTTATTTTTTTTTTCCTTCAGTAGCCTATGTTTAATTTCTATTTTGTTTTGTGTTTTTTCCCAAGTATGGCTATTTAGGTTATAGCTTTACAGACTTTCTTCTTCTTTAATATTACTTTTATTCTAATTTTTAAATTCCTTAAGTCATTGTTGTTTTATAAGTTCATTTAGATTTACCCAACTATTTATGACTTCATTCATTTTAACACATTTTCCTTTGCACCTTTTATCTGGAATCAACTGGAATGTATTTCCTTCTGCCTGAAGTATTTCTTTCACAATTTTCCTGATGGCAGATCCTCTCAGTATTTGTTACTTTATACATGTCTTTATTTTGTTCTCAATCTTGAAAGATATTTCTTCTTGGTACATAATTGCAGTTTTGCAATTATCTTCCTTCAGCACAGTGAAGATATGGTTACACTACCTTATGCTTTTAATCATTGCTACTGAGAATTCAGCTGTCTGTTACATTTTTGAAGGAAATGTCTTTTTTTCCAATACCTTTAAAATCTTTTTATTTTTACTTTCGTATTCTGCAATGTTATTCTGTCATTTGCTGATATGTATTTCTTTTTTTTTTTTTTTTTCTGCTTAAGAGTTTAGGAGCTACTTAAATCTGAGGATTGGTATCTTTCCTCAGTTCTAGAAAACTGTTATCTCTTCAAATAGTATGCATTAAAGGAAAAATGGATATTAATGGGAAAACATTAAACTATAAAAAGTGACCTAGAAAGTCTTTAAAGAACCAAATAAAATTTATGGGAATAAACAAATGAACAAAATTCAGTGCCAAGGATTCACATCATAAGACACACAGTGAAAAACAGGATTAGTAAGCAGGAAAGTAGTTCAGAAAGCATCATCTAACATGTATCACAAAAAGAAAGATCACAGGAAATTACCCTTCCTCCAGTTCACTATTATTTTGTCTATATTTTCTTTTTTTTTAATAATTGAATTTTTATTTTTTTCATTTAAATTCAACTAATTACCATATGATGCATTATTTGTTTCAGGGATACAGGATTGTGATTCATCAGTCTTATATAATATCAAGTACTCATTACAACACATACCCTCCCCAACTACTAAGATTTTTTTTTTTAATTTTTAAATTTTTTTAAATTTCTTTATTTGGGGGGTGGGGAGGCAGATGGAGAGAGAGAATCTTAAGCAGGCTCCAAACCCAGCACAGAGCCTGTTACAGGGCTCAGTCTCACAACCCTGAGATCATGACTTGAGCCAAAATCAAGAGCTGGACACTTAACTGACTTGAGCCCCGCAAGCGCTATTTCTTCTATATTTTCTTCAAAAGTAGCCAAGAGTCTTATAACCTGCATCTATAACAATACCATCTGAAGTGTCTGCTTCTGAAGTAGGATATTTCTGATGGGTTTTGTTCACTGTGCCATTTTCCTCTATGTGCCAGGTTGTTTTTTTAAACTGTGTTCTGTTCATTGATGTTGAAAATTTTCAGAATTCTTTAGAAGCCGGGGAT
Organism: Mustela lutreola; assembly: GCF_030435805.1. Lineage (NCBI taxonomy): Eukaryota > Metazoa > Chordata > Mammalia > Carnivora > Mustelidae > Mustela > Mustela lutreola. Next base: position 69,547,778 of record NC_081295.1, read on the forward strand.
GGAAGTATTTTCTTCCAAAAAGGATTTATATTTGCTTCTGCCAAAAACAAAGATAGAGAAACTTCAAGTTTGAGACCACCTTTATAGCTTAAGGTAGATAAAGTGAAATCAACTTACATATATCTTTATTTATGAGAAATAAACCATAAATTACACAATAGCTAGGTCTTTCACAGACTGTTCTAACTCCATACAACATAATACATATGTAACACATTTATAACAATTCATAGCATATAAGATAAATAAATATGCACAATTTCTATATAGAATGAAATTATGATTTCAAAACTTTATTTCTGATTTATGATAGCTTCCAGAAATGTACCTTTTATATTTCTGTCTCTTTTATCTATTGTCAAGCTCATCAAACTCAGTTTAAGAAATATTAATGCTTGCTTGTACCATATCAGGGAATATCCATTATGGTAACTGTCTTAAGTAAAATGTCCTTTATCCTCACAATTTTGTAGGATTTGGCAATTATGGAAATAGTGATATTTTTTACTATCTCATTAACAGGTCTCAATTAAGAATCAGAGAAAAGTCATTGTAGTAATATTTATCATCAGATTACTAGTACAGGTTGAAGACTAGAATTTGTAGACAAAAGGAGGAGCAGATGTTAAAGCAAAAGAGAAGTCATTTAAAAAGTTTTAAGCAATAACTAGCAATTTATTAAAGCATACACACACACACACACACATACACAATGACAGCAAAACCTAAAAAATATTTAGGGTCATGGTAGGCAAGGCTATCTGTGACCAAACCATTGCTTCTAAGAGCAACTAGAAGGACCAATCAGAAGACTAATGACAACATAACAGAGGGGAAACAATTTGGTGGTTCCTTTGGATCTGCAAAGATCTGTGCCTATGAGGCACAGCTTGTTACTACCTGCTCAAACCCAGCTGTTGAAGTACTTCAAGAACCCCTCTATTACAAGCAAACTAACATCAAAAACTATAGCACTGTTTCTCAGAGAGATTCCTAGTACTGCGGATAAAAAAAAAAAGAAAAAAATCTCCACCCCATAGATACTAGTATAGCACTTTCCTCAAACATGAAAGGGAAAATACTGGCTTTAAAATGAGTGCTATTAAAAAAAAAAAAAAAACACAAAATAAAATAAAATAAAATGAGCACTATTAAGACTGGAGCCCACAAAAACAAGTTTCAAAGACGTATCACGAAATTCTGGGCCTTCTAAAACTCCATCATCAAAACATTTTTTTTTTCATAAATACTAATTAAGAGAACTACTGAATGTATGCTATCATTTCAAACAGTCCTTGCTTCTAATTTGTGAGAAATAGTGTTATCAATTTGTTGGATTTTTTTTAATGGCAAATACTTCTCATATTTAATAAAGGGGGAAATCACAACAGGCTTAGTTTAATAGACTTTATAAACCTAGATTCTGGTTGTGAGTAAGGAGAACTGTTCCCCAGTGAAAATCCATACACTCTTCTTTGGAATATTTGTGTTCTTTTTTCATATCATTAAAAAGAAAGAAGAGAAATAAAATCACAAGGAGGTAGAACAGTTTAGTAAGACACAATATTTTAAATACTGGCTCTCTTAAATGCTAGGATGTATCACGCTCCAGACATTTAACCCTTTCCTAAGTGAGAAAGAAAGGAAAACAGCAAACAGGTATTTTGTAACAATCAGGTATCATACAATGTTCACATAAAACAGAGAAGACAATGCCCCCAATCTAACATAAATCTGTTAGGAGATAATGATAAAAGAACATGCAGTTTAAGATAATTATTTTGAATAAATACATTTCATATTTGGTTGGGGTAATAAAATATGAGATTCTTCCCTAAACTAGAATTAGTTTAATTCTAAACCAGAAAAAATTGTTTAATTATAAGCCAGAAAAGGCTTTTTTGGCAACTTTAATATTTAAGCAAATAGTCATTTCATCAATTCCCTGATTTTCAAAGACATATTCTAGTTAAGCAAACATCTGAAGAAAAGTACCAAAGAAAGCTCATATCAATAGCCAATAGGGCCTGGTGGTGATAATTAAAAAATAACTTTTTTAGGACAGGTTAAAATAAAATATCAAATTAAAAGGGTGGGAAATATAAAGTAGAAACAATGTTACTAACTTTACCATAATCCACAAGGAAACTATTAAAATTTTAACCATTTTCAGTTAAAAATATAAATATGGCAAAACTGTGGCCCTAATCACAAAAGACCAATAACTCTTATGGCTTTATATCCATATAAGGATATGTATTACATTTGGAGCTCTGTGATACCAAGGAACCCACATCATCTATCGCCCCCCCATTCACTGAGTTGGACTGAGTATTTTCTGTGGTCCCTGATAAATCTAAAATACCTATGAATCTACTTCTGAAAATTGATTCTACCTCTATTTGCATCACTCCTGACCCCATCTCCTACACCCTCCTCTCTTAAGGAATTTTACCCTAACTCTGTACATGTATTAAGATTCTTGGCTGACTCTGGAAAACAGTATGGAGGTTGGTCAAAAGATTAAAAATAGAACTAACCTAAGATTCAGCAATTGCACTACTACATATTTACCCAAAGGATACAAAAATAGTGATTTGAAGGAAACATGCACCCCAATGTTTGTAACGGTATTATCAATAACAGCCAAATTATGGAAAGAGCCCAAATGTCCATCTACTGATGAATGGATAAAGGAGTTGTGGTATACACACACACACACACACACACACACACACACACACAATCTTCAGCCATGAAAAAGAATGAAATCTTGCCATTTGCTACAACATGGATGGAACTAGAAAGTATCATGCTTGGTGAAATAAGCCAGTCAGAGAAAGACAAAAACCGTGTGATTTCCCTCATCTGTGGAATTTAAGAAACAAAACAGATGAACATAGCGTAAAAAAACAATGAGAGGCAAACCAAGACAGACTCTTAACTACAGAGAACAAACTGAGGGTTGTTGGAGGGGATGTGGGCAGGGGGATGGTCTAAATGGGTGATGGGTCTTAAGGGGGACACCTGGGATGAGCCCCGGGTATTATAAGTGATAAATCACTAAATTCTATTCCTGAAACTAATATGACACAGGGTGTTAATTAAATCAGAAGTGGGAGTCAAGAAGTCACTTGAGCCATAGCCAAAATTTTTCGTGGAAAGCTGCAAAGCCTCCAGAGAACTGAGTTATCTGGGGCAGCAACTCTTTTTCCTATTATGTTCATTTAATATCTTTCCAGTTTTAACAATAAATAACTGACATACATCACCATAAGTTTAAGGCATAAATCGTGATGGTCTGATTGATAGATATTGTGAAATGATTACCACAGTAGGTTTGACTAACATTGATCATCTCATAGGTATAAAAAGAAAAACTTGTTCATTTATTTCTGTTTCAAAAAGTACCAAGCCCTTCAAAGAGAAGACTATCCAGTATTTGTAACTTCTGGCTGAGCAATCAAATCACTTCTCTCAGAGCTCACCAATTGCTTTCACAGACTGTTTCTCTCTAAACTTAAAGGTCAGGGGGTAAAGCAGCAGCCATTTGGTGGTATAAAGTTATGGTTTCAGGAAAGAGACTTAGCTTTAGTGGCAATTTCACTCCATGATCTCTATTCCTGCCCTGAGTTTTGAGATGTGATCACCTAATCAACAAGATGGGTAACAAAATCCCTCAACAGGAAGCAGGATCACTCTTATAAAGGCTGGAGGGGAACTCCTCAGATACAGTCTCCTGCCACTAAAGCTTCCATTTATATCCACAAATGGGAACTGCCCACAAGGGATCACAGAATTATTAAACAGCCACACTTTGTTCTTGGTTTGATGGTTTCTTTAACTGTGGTTTTTTTCAGTTAGCAAAATACATTTTTGTGGCTTCTCTTTATGTAATCTTCTCACTTCCTTTAGTCTCTTAAGAAATGCAGTTTATTGAGATAAGATCTTGAGGAAAGTGTTTAGTAAACTGGATTTCTATCTCTTGACTTATAATAAAATAAAATGAGGGGGCCCCTCCATGGCTCAGTTGGTTAAATGCCCTCCAACTCTTGATACTGGCTCAGATCATGATCTTAAGGTCATGAGGGCATGGAGCCTGCTTTGGAGTCTCTCTCTCCCTCTGTTTCTCTCCTGCCCCACTCATGCTCTCTCTTCCTCTCTCTAAAGAATAAATAAAGAAAGTTTCAGGGGTGCCTGGGTGGCTCAGTCAGTTAAGCGTCTACCTTTGGCTCAGGTCACGATCCCAGGGTCCTGGAACCCAGCCCCCCGCATAGGGCTCCCTACTCAACAGGGAGCCAGCTTCTCCCTCTGCTTCTGCCTACTGTTCTCGCTTGTGCTCTCTGTCCATCAGATAAATAAATAAAATCTTAAAAAATAATAATAATAAATAAAGTTTCAAAATAAAAGGGCAGATGGAATAAGTATTTAAAAATTTAATACAAAATCACTAGAAGAAAAATACGAGCAAATATTTTTATAATTTTAGGGTAGTGAACACCATTATAAGGTTGGTGCAAAATCCAGAAATCAGAATGGAGAAGTTAATATATTTGATCCATAAAAATAAGGAATGTCTGCAATGTCAAAGAAAAAGAACATCAGTCATAAGAAAAATGGGGTAAGGGAAACTGGGATAAAATGTTTTTGACAGAGGGAGCCAGGGAGGCTCAGGCAGTTAAACATCTGACTCTTGGTTTTGGTTCATGTCATGATTTCAGGGTTGTGGGACTGAGTTCCATGCTGGGCTCTATGATCAGTGCAGAGTCTGCTGTAGATTCTCTCCCTTACCTTCTCCTTCTGCCCCTCCACTGCTCCCCTCTCAAATAAATAAATAAAATCATTTGAAAAAATCAAACATTTTGAACAGGTTAAAGTCCCTGAAAGATTATGAGCATATAACCAAGTAGAGAAAGATAATCTGCAGTTTTAATATACCAAAAGTAATAAACTAGTTTATCCAAAGTAAAACGGCCAATAAAATTATGACATTCACCTTCATTACAAGTCGAAGAACTGTCAAGAGTTCTTTTTTAGCCAATGAAATGAACAATTAACAAAATATTAATAATTACAAATGTTGGCAAGGATGTAAGGAAAAACACGAACTTTCTCACTGCCTTCATAGAAGTATATGCTCTTTTCTCAAAGGTCATTTAGATTCATCTACCTAAAATCAAAATGTGCATAATCTCCACTCCTGAAATTCCAAATTTAATAATGTATCTGATAGAAATCTTCACACAAGTGAAAGGCTATGCAGAGACATTTATTTATTACAGCATTATTTGTAATAGCAAAAGTGTGCAAAGAATCTAAACTTCTGATAATAGACAACTGAATAAATGTAATGCATTATGATAAACCCAAATGATATAAAATACTGGTCAATTCTTGGCAAATTACGTAAATCCATCACTGAAATGCTTACACTTAAAGCCTTCAGCCTCCATGTAAGCAGTCTACTCTGAGGCTATCAGGTTCTAAGCTCAAATTACCCTATGCATAGATCTAGGCACTGTGAGGTCCTGAAACTACATGAAATGGGGGTTGACATGCTCAGCCAGCACCTAGATGCTCCATCTCCAGCTGCAGCAACTCCAGCCACCATCTGACTACAACCACATCATGGACCCTGAGTGAACCACATCTGCTCTGCCAAGCTTCCGCCAAAGTCCTGACCCATCAAATACCACTAGAGGGTTTTGAGTCTATAAAACTGATGACCAGACACTGAGAAGAAAGGAATTTATGAAGCTGGCAGAACCAACTAGTACGCTCTCTGAGCACAGGAGAGTGCATGCTTACTTTTCTTTCCCCTAGGTTTTATGCCTCCATCATTCCCAAGGTAAAATGACCCATGGAGGCATTTAAGAGTTGACTCTGCTTAAAGCACACAAATGGTCAGCTTCATTCAGCTTCATTCAGAGGTAATGATCTGATTCTTCATCACTTCACAGAATGAAGGGTAATGCCTGAAAAATATTCCACAGAGCGACATGGGGATGGGAGTGATGTGAGGTGTATTTTGCTTCCTTTGGTAAAGGCACAGAGAATTTAGGCACAAACATTTCTGAAGTCCACTCCTAATTTTCAAGCGGAAAGCAGACTTTTGGTTATGAGTATCAAGAATATTAGTAAACATTTAGGGAAAAAAAAAGTAGAACAAGATGAGACTGCCAAGTCTGAAACATCTTGTAGCACCAGAAAGTAAATGAAGTGCTAAACACACACACACACACACACACACACACACACACACACAGAGTGATGGGAGGGATGACAAAAGGTACAAACTTTCAGTTATAAAATAAAAAAGTCCTGGAGATGTAATTAATGTACAGCATGGCAACTATAATTAAAAATACTCTGTTACATATTTGAAAGTTGTTAAGGGCACATCTTAGAAGTTCTCATCACCAAGACAAAAAAATTTGTAACTAAGTGTAATGATGGATGCTAACTAGACTTGCTGTAGTGAACACTTTACAATATACCTATGTATTGAATCATCATGTTGTATAACTGGAACTAATATAAAGTTACATGCCAATTATACCTCAATAAAAAAAATTACAATCCAATTACCCAGTGTATGAATGTCTCCATTTCACAACATCGTAATCCTCACTATTTTGAAATTAAAGCTACTTTGTCAAATACAATTTTTTTTAAAAAGCCAACTATAATTTAATTTTAAAAAGCTGTTAATCCAAAAAGAAAACAATATTAGTAAACATTTAGGAGAGAAAATAGAACAAGATGAGTTTGAAAGTCAGAAACTTTCTGTAGTACCAGAAAATAAGGAAGTGTTACACACGCACACACACACACACACAGAGTGATGGGGTAGGTCAAAGGGACACAAGGGCCACTCCCAATGGCCAAAACCAGAACAATTTGAAAATCAGAACAATTTGAGCAAAAATACAAAGATATACAGATTTTTGGATTATAATCCAAAGGATTAAATAAGTATCAGTGAAGTATAAACTGAAATAAACAAATGACTGAATAAATAATAAGTGGAGAAGAACAGACAAATCTCCCATATAGAATTCCAAGTAATTTATGTAGATACTCCACCCTCCAGATAGAACTTACTCTAGTCTAATAAAAGTGTTGGCTAGGATTCCAGAGTACAGGACAGAAAAGTACAAAAAGGAGCATCTCTAGCAATGAGGAACACTGAAAAACACGACCTCAGTGGTCTGCCTCCCAAAAGTGAACATTCCCACTGTAATCATGAGAAAAATGTCAGACACATCCCAGTTGCAAGACATTCCACAAAGACATGACTAGTATTCCTCAAAATTGTCAAGGTCATCAAAACAACAAAAGGCTGAGAAACACAGCCAAGAGGAAACTACAGAGATGTAACAACAGAAAGTAATGTGGTATTCCTGGATGGGATATGGGAACAAACAGAACAGGTCATCAGGGAAAGCTAAGGAAATAGGAATAGAGCACAGACTTCAGTTAATAAGGCTTTATCAGCATGGATTCATTGTTTGAGACAAATGCACCATAGTAATGCAAAATGTCAATCATCCCAGCTCTGGTTTCATCAACCTTCTCCCTCTGCCCTTCCTGCCCTCAAGGTGGTAGCAGGTTCTTTCTGTTACCCTTTATGGGGCTGCCTCATTGCCACACCAGTCCATTTGGCTTTCAGTCCTTCCAACAGCTTTGCAACTTATGTGTTATATTAAATTCTCTCCCTCTTTTTTTTTTTTTTAAGATTTTATTTATTTATTTGACAGAGAGAGAGAGAGACAGTGACAGAAGGAAACAAGCAGGGGCAATGGGAGAGGGAGAAGCAAGCCTCAGGCGGAGCAGAGAACCTGATGTGGGGGGCTTGATCCCAGGACCCTGGGAGCATGACCTGAGCTTAAGGCAGACACTTAACGACTGAGCCACCAGGTGCCTCTACATTAAATTCTCTTGATGAAATTACCAAGTATGGTGTTTGTTTTTCTGACTGGATGCTGGCCATACAGCAAGAGCTTGCACTCTCTCTCTCTCTCACACACACACACCAAGGGTATAATCTAAAGGCATAATCTAAACTAAACTGAATATAGGCAAAGAAGTTTCCATTTTGAGGATTCATTTGTTTTTAATTCTCTATCTCCTAAATACAAAAAAACAAAACAAAACAACAACAACAAAAAACAAACCTTTTTTTAAAATTAAGTCAGCTGGATTTCAAGGAAAAAATAATCGCTCCCAAAATAATCATGAAAAAGGTTTATTTCTTTTGAAGCTACAGTCAAGAAAGATATGAGTCATTAAAAGTACTATTAAATAATTTTAGAGAAAAATGTTTCAAGTTAAGCTCATGAGATAGAAGAGACAGGAAAAGTAGTTCATTTATGGGACAGGAAAGCCCTTTCTACCCCCAGGCCAAGCACAAAACAGATGGACTAAAAGGTAAGGAGCCATGGATTTTATCCAAAAGCCAGTTTTTCTTGCCTAGGCAGGTATCTTGCCTTCGCAGATGGTAGGTCAGAGATAAAACACAAAAGATGGAGAAAAGACATTGTGTTCAGGTAAATTTCTGTGACTGGTTTCTGCCTCCCCCCCCCACACCAAGTAATTTTTGTACCATAATGACGAGAGAGCAACTTGTAGTTATTCCTGAAAGATAGTCTGGGGGGGGGGGGGCGGTGGCGGACAACAAAAAAGACAGCTATCCAGAGGATTCCGGGCAAGTCTTCGCAAGGACAGGAAATGAGAATAACAAGGAGATAACACCATAGTTAATCAAAATTACAGTGGAAAATTAAGACAGAACTTAAAAAAAACTGGTAAGGGATACACGGGTTTATAATTTAGGAAGGAACATAATTTTAGAAATGTGTCACTTTTTAATGTGTATATTTAGGCTTAAGCCAACTTAATTACACTCAATCATCTGGATAAAAAAAAATCCTAAAATTACACTTGTAAGAACATTCACAAAGTAAACCTTTTGAGCAATTTCTTTTGTTCCAACCAATGTTTCCTGAACAAAGAACATTTCTTCTATGTACACGTTCATTATTACCTGCTGGAATAACTATAAAAGTGAAAAAAAAAAAACCAATCCTGTAATATCACAACCTTCTAGCAACAGAAGTTTGTAAGATGCTAATGTTCTCTTTGTCTCTATTGTCTAGTCTGGTAGTGACTAGCTCTTCACTGTGGAACACTTGAAAAGTAGCTGGTGTGACAGGAACTGAATTCCTTTTTACTTAACCTTAATTTATGTAAATTTTAATTTGAATAGCTACTTGTGGAACTTACAACCTAGCCAAAAATAGAAAGTAGTTATGAAACAGCCAAGTAAAAAAGTAAAAGCATATTCTTTCTTCAGCCACCATGTTCTTTAATTTGTCCCCACTGATGTAGTTTTGGAATGCCAGTGATCTGGTGTTGGTGGAGTGTGGTCCAGAGCTGATGACTGAATTCTTGGGATGTCTTTGGGACAACACGATAGCTTTATTAAATCACACAACCTGTGGGCAGAAAGCTGCTGCTCCAGTTAAGTGGGGTGACCTATTATATAGTTGGGAGTTAGAAGAGGTAAGGAAAAGGGAGGTTTTCTAAAGAATTTTTATGTGTTGAAGAAGACCTACAAGATACTGGAATCCATCGTCAAGTTCAGGTTGTTTTTCCCTCTAATAAAGCATTAACATGAAGGTAGTTGCCAGTTTCCTTCTGGAAGTTAGGTTACTGATAAGAATGCATTTTTCTTGTAAATCACTAAGACATTTTGTAAACTGACAGAGGCTCCCGCCATTTTGGACTATGATTTCTATTAGTTAACCATTTGTTTTTTTCCTTCCCTTAGTTTTAGGGCAGGCAGGAGTGTTTGAGGAATGTCACAGAGATCCCACCTGCATGCGGGTTCGGGAGGGGGGTGGGGTCAGCTCCTGCTTAGCCCTCAGCTGGCCCTCTGCTCCCTCATCACTACCATTAAAGCTAAAATGATCAGTCCAAAATGTACATCAAACTTTATCACTAACAATGAAAATAGAAATAAAAATAAACAGAAGAATACTTTACTGATTTCCAAGTGCTCTTGAAACAAAAAGCAAAATCCATATGGCAGTCTGCAAGGCCCTGCCTGGACCCAGCCCCAGGCCCCCTCTCCAGCCCTGTCACACATTACACCCCTCTCCTTACCAGCGGCCCTGGTCTCCTCCCAATTCTGGGATGGACCACGCTCAGCTATCCCAGGGCCTTCATACTTGGAGCCGCCCCCCCTTCGGAAGCCTCTTCTGCACAGGACACGTTCATCCTCTGTAACTAAGCCATCTTCCCTTCAGGACTCTCCCTTAGGGCCTTGGGTAAGGCTTTGAGGCAGCTCTTATCACTGAGACAGTCTTCCAGATTCTTTGATAACTGTCTGGTCCTGCAGCAATGGATCCCCGCAATGGATCACGAGAACAAGGAGGAAGTCTTTCCCTTCCCCAACCGCCATTTAGACGCCGGCTTCTCGCCGGAGACTGACTGGCCACACAGTAGGAACTCGAAATAGTTAAATAAGTTACCCCACCCTAACAATAACAATTAACCCTAATCTAGCATCTACACTCTCTCACGCACTTTCCTAATAAGTTTACGTATATTAATTCATTTAATCCTTAAACTAATGAGGTAGCTAGCTACTGTTTTTATCCCCATTTTGCAGGTGAGGAAACAAGGCACAGGGAAGCTAAGGGACTTGCCCAAGGGCATGTAGAAGTCTGGACAAAGATGAGTTTCCACTCCAGTAGTCTGGCTCTTTAGCGCTCAACTCTATGACCTCTATATGAGTAAGAGGCAACTGAGTGCTTCAGGGATGGGGGAGACGGAGCCAACAACCAGCTAAGGAACGCTTCGTCTTGGATCCCAGGGAGAGTAGTCAGGTAAGAGAAAGGGGGGTAAAAAAAAAAAAAAATCACTCTTGGGGTAGGAAACAGAAATAATCAATACAAAATGTATCTGGAAAACAGTGCAATTCTGGACTATAACGGAAGGTATGTTCAGCAGAGCTAGGACACTGTGGAACAGGCATCTTTGGAGATCTTGGCTAACTCTCAGTTGGCATAGTACCATAAGAGCAGAAGTTGAAAATTACCTGAGTCTTTCAAATATCTAAGTCCAAGTTAGGCATACAATATATGCATGTCCCATACACTACAGAAGGGACAGAGTCCCACCGACTTGTGGGTCCCAGAACTGCACTTACCAGCCTTTGCATGTGCTCCCTCTTACATCACGCAATGGCGCCAATCCAAGGAGGAAGAGTGCTTACATCGAGCCTGACAAAGAGTCAACTCCATAGAGGCACTTATAAAAAAATCGCCAAATACTTCAATAGCTCTTACCACGCACAAGGGTCTGCTCTAAGTGTTTCACAAATACTGACTGATTAGTGACTGACACAGTATGTCACTGGCCTCCAGCACCGCTGGAAATGGATGAAGCTGTTGGTGCCCAGCCCCCATCTGGTAACACTGTTAACTGAAGCAATGAGAAAGGCAAAAAGAAGATTGAGCTTAGAGGTATGCACCTACCCTATATGTGACGTTTAGGAAAACTCACTGTTCAGCTATAAGAGACCTGAGCAGTGGAGGTGAGGCTCAGGAATGACTAAAACAAACAAAAACAAAAAAGTGTTATAGACATTTTTTTAATTCTTGAGGACTGAGTAAGTCTGAAGTATCAGCAGAGATGCTTTCAAAGATGACCCCATGAACTAGCAAAATAAAAGTCTTGAAACCCTATTCCTGAAAGATGAAAAATCTGTCCAGCAATAACAAAATCTAATAATGGAATATAAATGAAAAAAAAGGAAATGGAGCAGTATCTGTTGTATGATCCCATTTTTGTTTTAAAAAAGTAATACACACAAAGAAAAGTCCTGAGGTAGGAAACAAAAACAAACAAAAAAACTATTACTAGCAGATAATAAGAATGCAATCTTTATTTTCTTCCTTATGCTTGCCCACATTTTCTGAATTTTCTGTAGTATGCAGTATTTTTATAACAAGAAGAAAATACTACAAGCTCTCTATATTATACAAAGATTTTAGACCTAGAAGAAAGCCACCTAATTCAAAACCCTTGAATTGTGGTTAAAGAAACTGAGAGTCAGAGGAGCAAAGCCAATGTTCAAAGGTCACACAGCAGCTAATTCTTGTGACTCCAAGTTTCAGACTCTTTACTTGTCTGTCCCTCAAGACATGCTTGAATCAGCCCAGAAAAATCACTGTTCTCTTTTCCAAGTTTCCAAGAGATGAGATATGTGTCGATACTCTTATGTATCAACATTCCTCACATTTACTTCTTTGGAGCTGATCGGTAAGGCATTTTAGTGTACGAGTTGTTCTGTAGTTCTCTTGTTAATTCAAGAGACAAGACCCACGTAGTATTCATAATGCTAACCACACCCTTCCCACCTGAATAAACTTCATTCACCTGTCTCCTAGCCTCCAGAAGATTCTAATCTCAGTGATGCCCGGTGGCATTCATAGCAAACCAGCGTGTTTGAATGACGAAGTATTATGGAATAAACTCTGTGCCAAGGACACTGAATGTGATTCAAAAACACCTGAAAAAGCCCTGCTCCAAGATTTCTTTGTTTTGGTTTTGTGTCAAGTATGCTGTGGATGGTTGAGAAGGTACTGGCAATGGAAACTCTTGACATGAAGAGCTCTGTTTGATGATGCAGCACAGAAGTGAAATCTGCCTGACACTCCGATAGATTGATGTTTGAATTGGAAGGAAATCTGCATGTTATCAGCAAAGGCAGAAGATTGGCTCTGCAGAGAGCAATAAAGGACAATTAAAGAACAAGCCAGGGCAGAGTAAGGAAGAGGCAGTTCAAGTACAAGAAGCAAATGAGAGTACAGGTCAGTTCCTGAGATTCCTGAGACCCAGAAACCGTACATGTGGAGGCGGGTTAGAGACCCTGTATGTCATGTCCAGAAGCACAGCAAGGGTGATGGGCTACTTGATATTTTGTTAAGAGTTTATTCACTTATTTGACAGAGAGAGAGACACAGTGAGAGAGGGAACACAAGCAGGGGGAGAGGGAGATTGGATGCAGGGCTCAATCCCAGGATCCTGGGATCATGATCTGAGCCTGAGCCAAAGGCAGCCGCCTACCAACTGAGCCACCCAGGCACCCCTCAACAGGCACCATTAATGAAGGCACCCTGAGGTCCAAGGAAAGAATAGGGCCAAAGGCAACCGAGCAGTTGCACCATTTCAACCCAAAGCCAACACAGGGGAGCCCTTTAAGGAACACTGAGAAATTTTTTCTGAAGCACAGCCTCATGTATGAAATCTGGGGAAGCTGAATGGGCACCCCAGCTAGAGGAATTCGGGTTGGTGGGCCTTCTGTACCCCTTCATCATCCTTATGGAGCGCTGTTCCTCAATCTTGAATGTGTAGACAAATACCTGGGGATCCGCACAAGTGCAGATTCTAGTTTTGTGGGTCTGGAGTGGGGCCCAAGATTCTGCACTCTGTACAAAGGCCAAGAAGGTGACGCTGATCTTCCAGCCTGCTGACTACACTTTGGGTAGAAAGGAACTGCGTGCTGTCTGAATAAGGAAAAATAAAGAACTTGGTCACACTGAAGCTTATTGGTAATCCCAAGAAAAACGACCACTTATTCAGGGCACATTTTGGGTCCAATTTTTATATGCTACTTAATTCTCCTTGACAGCATCCTACGTTTGGATCATCACTATTTTGCTGTTGTGGAAGCTAATAGTCAGGACACTTAAGTTATTTGCCAACATGCAAATAGCTAATGGCAGTTTCGGGATTTAAACCAAAATCTGTCTGACTTCAAAACTATTTATCAATAAATTACAGAGATAAAATTAATAGAATTTTGAGGAATTCTTAGAAAGTCCCCCAAGTTTCTCTAAGCCATGATTTTTCATCTCTAACACGGAGGTCATGGCAGAGCTGTGGTTTAGACCAAAACCAGACAGTAGATGTAGAAGTATTTTGAAATCTAGAAATGATCTTACATAGAGTAAGTCATAACTAGCTGATTCTTTTTATATCTCTAAGTCTCATTTAAGATTTTATTTATTTATCTGACAGAGACAGCACAAGCAGAGAGAGCAGCAGGCAGAGAGAGAAAACGAGGCAAGCTCCCCGCTAAGCAGGGAACCCAATGTGGGGCTCGATCCCAGCACCCTGGGGATCACATGACTTGAGGCGAAGGCAGACACTTGACTGAGCCACCCAGAAACCCCTCATTTCTTAAAATAGTACTGAATGTATACCTTTCCTTAAAGCCGATATTCTTAAAACTTCTGGTCTCAGATTTCCTTTATAGTCCTACAGAGGATCTTAAGAAGCCTTTTTCACACAATTGTGGACATTCTTTAAAACCACACCAAAATTCTACAAGTGGTCATCTCTTAAAGGCAAAATACAACATAAAACTTGAGACAATATTAATATATTTTTCATATGATAACACTAAAATCCAATAGTCTACCTTGCACTTTGAATGAAACTTGCACCCATTCATAGTTTAATAAATCCTCCATTGGTCCCTTGGAAAATACTGGTTTACCAAGTTATGTAGTTCTTCCAAATGCTGACACAATGTCTTACACCTTATGGAAAAAAACCCACACTCCTTACTATTTCCATCAATTTCTTCAGGAAAGTCTTTTTTTTTTTTTTTTTTTTTTTTTTTTTTAGGTTTTATTTATTCAAGAGAGAGAGTGAGAGAACACAAGCAGAGGGACTGGCAAAGGGCGAGGGAGAAGCAGGCGTCCCTGATGAGCAGAAAGCCCCATGCTGGGGCTGGATTCCGGGATCCCAGGATCATGACCTGAGCCGAAGGCAGATGGTTAACTGACTGAGCCACCCAGGCGCCCCTTCTTTGGAAAGTTTAAAAACTGGGAAGTTATCAGTTGTACAAGAGAAGATACAAGGTTCTCTAAAATTCTGATTTTTGCTGAAAAGACTGGGTTTTATCATGAGAACAGATACCTTAATTTGTTTTCCTTGAAGAGACAAGCCAACATTATGTATTTTGAGAAAATGTGTGCCACATGCAAAAGCCTGAATAACAGTGTGTCAGTTGTTCTTTCAAATAAAAATGTTCTGTGAAAAAAGGCAGCTAGTTCGGCTCACAGCTCAATTACATAGTTTCCCGCCAGAAAACCACAGCTCTTCAGTGTGCAGCAGATTGTGGACAAGTACTTCCCATCTCACACCTACTGAAGAGATCTGTCACTCAGGGTTGAGATTTAGTAAGACTTGCTTCACTGAGGACATTTTTACTGCTTTTATCTAGTACATTCTTTTAAGCAAAATTGGCTTCTTTGTGGTGTAATCCCAAGTGCAGAACTACTGGTCTAGTCACCCATTGCCTGGATCTGGGCTAAGAGGACAGCAGGGCCATTGCTTTAATCCCATCAGCATAAAGGTCAGCCCCATGAAAAGGGCAAAGGACCTCATGCTATTGTTGTTAAATCACTTGGAATTCATGATCCCCCTGAAAGGCTTAATTTAGGGACTCCCCAAGGACCCACACACCACAGTCTGACAGCTGCTGCCTGAAATATTTTGGCTTTTGAAACTTTGTTCTACCTGTGTTGTCTTTTGCTTATAAAACATATTTTATTCAAAATAAAGGTAGTCTGGAGCAATGGGAGACTCTGTGTGGAAACATTTCATAATGACAGTTGTACTTATTTTGCTGCACAACACCTCAGTAAAAATGAGTTCCTTTCTGTGACTGTCTCTCCGTGACAGACCACATACCCCAGATGCTTGCTAATGTCACAAAGCTTTTCCAGGGAGAGATATCAGCTTTAGAAACAAGCTACCTTCTTTGAATTATTTCCGGAAGATCAAGATAGGATGCTCTTGAAGGACCACACCTGTGATAGAATGTTTGCCACCTAAATCTACATAAAGTCCCTGAGACGGGACACAGTGAGAAGATGATCCATCCACAAAACAGGTATGTTTGTGAAAATCCACTTCCTCCAAAATGACTTTCTATAAGGCCTCTCCATTTTCCTAGTCTAGTACATTTAAAAATGTGTTCAGAAGGGCACTCAAAGTAAGATGAAAACCAAATTTATAGACACTGGAAGCTCCGAGTAACATGTGATATTGACATCACAACGAAAAAGCAAATGAATGGGATGCCATCAGCCATTAACCCAGAATAAAAGTCTGTAGTTAAGTCCTTTTAGTTATCCGAGTTTTCTACTCCCAAATGCACAACTTTTCACCTGTAAATCTGACCCACTGTTTCTAGAAGTGGAGTAAGTGAACCAAATCCATCTGAAGAACTCGAGGTACTTAATCTATTATGCAGAGTCTTTGGGTCCATTCCTATCTTGGTCTGCTCAAACTGCTGTGACAAAATGTCGCAGACTCAGTGGTTTAAACCACAGAGATTCTCACAGTTCTACCGGCCGGCAAGCCAACGATGAAGACTCCTCTTCTTGGCTTCTGTCACTCATGAGGTCTTCACAGAACCTTTTCTCAGGCTGTGCCGGAGAGGGGGATAGGAGAAGGGAGGGAAGGAGACAGCTCGCCTGTTCTCTCCTTTCCCGTTCCTGTAAGGCTGCTAATCCCATCATGACAGCCCCACCCTCCCGACCTCAGTGAAGTCTAATCACCTCCCATAGGCCCGACATCCAAATATCGTCACATTGGGAGTTACGACTTCACCATGTGAATTTGGGAAGGACACAAACATTTAGCCCATAACAATTTCAAGCCTCTACACCACAACCTCTGGGAATGGAGCCCAGCAATCTGTTGTCCTTAACAGCTTCCGGCTGTTTTCCTAAGCGTGCTGCCGTTTGAGAAACCTGATTGCACCCCTGTGAGCCTGTTTTCCTAATCTGTCGATGAGAACTAATTGTCACTATACTTTCCTGTTCCAGAGTTGCCGACATGCTGAGGAGCAATTAAAAAAATACGGGAAAATGCTTTCCCAAACTGCAAAGTGCTTTGTGAATAATAATCATCTGAACTTTTACCACCTACATTTCCACCAAATCTCCTTCTAAAAACTAAAAATAGGAGTGCGTGGTTCAGTCAGTTAAAATGTCCCACTCTTGATTTCTTTCGGCTCAGGTCATGATCTCAGGGTTGTGAGATCAGGGAGCCTGCTTAAGATTCTCTCTCTCCCTCTCCCCTGTCTCCCCTGGCCCCTCCCTTTCTCTCTCTAATAAAAAAATAAGAATAAATAAAATAAAAAAAATAAAAAATAAAAGTGAGGGGCACTTAGGTAGCTCTGTCAATTAAGCATCTGACTCTTAGTTTTGGCTCATGTCATGATCTCAGGGTCCTCACATCAAGCCCAATCTTAGGCTCCCCACTCTGTGGTGAGTCTGGTTGAGAGTCTCTCCTCTCCCTCCGCTCCTCCCCTCTCTCTAAAATAAAAACTATAAATGAATAATCTTAAGAAAAAAATGAAGAATAAAATAAAGATTATTATAGATGTTAATTCTTATAATCATACCTCAAATAACTAAAATACTCAGGAAATAGAGTGTTCTGACTAGTTAATATGTAGCTGAACATTCTGGTCACTCTTTTGAAAAACCCTTTTAAATATATTATTATACATTATTCCCGTGGTAAATACATACCTTAGATTTTATTTGATGCCTAAGGATTTTACTTTCTGAGTATCAGTTTTTGCTGCATAAGATGTGGGCTTGAAAGAGTAATCTATGTTCTGCCTTTAACTCATTGTTTACTTTGTTTTTTTTTTTTAAGATTTTATTTATTTATTTGACAGACAGAGATCACAAGTAGGCAGAGAGGCAGAGAGAGAGAAGGGGGAAGGGAAGCAGGCTCCCGGCTGAGCAGAGAGCCCGATGTGGGGCCCGATCCCAGGACCCCGAGATCATGACCCGAGCCGAAGGCAGAGGCTTTAACCCACTGAGCCACCCAGGCACCCCTCATTGTTTACTTTCTGTTCGCAATATTTCATAGTTGATAAAGGTATGTTTATTTTAACCAGACGTAGATCTCTAATTGCAAGTTGTATTCTAAAAACTTATATATTCCTAAATCATTTGAATTATTTGAAATGTTTCTCTACCAAAATAAATACATACATATATATATATATATATATATATATATATCTCAAAATTAAGTTCTTTAGCTTGAAATGCCCTAACACAGGTGAAATACATTTGCTATGAGTTAGAAGTCACAGGGATATTTTGCAATGAAATTGATCAAACCCAATCTGAATATAAAACTATTTTCATTTACCTTCATGTTGGTATCTGGAAAAAAGGTTAACTGGAGGAAGATGAGAAGGTAATAGATAAAAATTTCTATAAATAAGGATGCCTGGTGACTCAGCCAGTTAGGCATCTGCCTTCCACTCAGGTCATGATCCCAGGGTCCTGGGATCAAGTCCTACACTGGGCTCCTTGCTCAGTGGGGAGACTGCTTCTCTCTCTGCCTACCGCTCTCCCTGCTTATGCTGTCTCTCTTTCTCTCTGACAAATAAATTCTTAAAAAAAAAAAAAAATTCCTTAACTATTTTAAATGGGTCAGTGGTCCTCAGTTCTTGATTATACAGAACACACAAGGTCTCTCAACACAGCCATTAGGGATTCTCTTCAGAGTCACGGATAGGATATAATGGAGGCAGGAGACAGCAAAACTGTTGTCCAGAGTGAACTGAACAAGCGGAATGCAAGGGAATAAAGACAGTGTTGAAAGGATGGCTGTGTATCCGTGGAGCGGACACTGCGGAGGTACCAATGTCGAAAGAGAAAGAGACCAGCATGGGACTCAGAGCAGAAAGGAAGTAACTGAAAGCAGCGCTGAAGGAAACAGTACCCCTCAAAAGCCACGAAGACTGAATGTGGAGTATGAGAGCAAAGTCACCAACACAGAAGGGGCCTCGGTGCAAGTGAGGCAGACTCTCATTTGCACCCACAGGATGACCTAACCTGGGCGAGCAGGATGGCCAAACTGGGGCTGTCTGCACCTGAGAGGATGGCGGGTGGCCAGATCCTGTTTCTGAACCCACGTGATCACAGAGGCTGTGTCTGGCCTGTCCTAAGGCATGTGGGCCTTGGCTGGAAGCTTTTGTTTACAGCTCCTTCACTGCCTCTTCGATCTCCCAAGGCCCTAATGAAACACTATCCCAGTTTTGATGTTACTCCTGAATGGCTACCTAAGCGCCGTATGACTTTCAACTGACCATATGGTCTGTGATTGTATAGTCAGTCTTCCCATCTGGCCCTTTTCCAAAGCAAAGTGCCCCTTGGTCTAAGTAAAAATGCAGTGCATTCATTCATTTGGCCAAAAGGTGACACCGAATATCAGGTGCTGTCTGAGGCCCAGTGCTGAACACAACCATCTTGCTTGCCTCCTAGAAACGTTTGATTCATTTTCTCACAACATGTGAAACAAATACCAAAAGGATCAAGTGGGAGACTTATCTGGGCTCTAAGATGCTCTGGTCATTTTGAAATATGCTAAACAATGGTTGGATGGATATTACATTTCAACAACACAAGAGCAATGCAGATTCCTAGTCCCATTAAGAGCAGAGAATTAGGGGCACCCACTGGCTCACTGAGTTAAGCAAGCATCTGAACTCTGTGATTTCGGCTCAAGTCCTGATCTCAGAGTTGTGAGATGGAGTCTCACATCGGCCTCTGCGTGAGATTCTCTCCTATCCTCTCCCTCTGCCCCTCCCACCGCTCAGGCTCTCTAAATAGATAGATAGATAGATAGATAGATAGATAAAACCCTTTAAAAGGGGGGGGGGCAGAGAATTATCTTGAATGTTCTCCATACCCTATTTTAGAGATAAAGTAATGTGTTGTAAAAAGGGGAGAAAAGCTTACTGAATTATTAACTTTAATATGAATTAGTAACTTTAATACCGAAACTTCTGATAAACAAGGGCGACCTCTGCCACTTACCAAGAACTCTTTCACTGAAAGATGAAAGTGGTCTTTAACCACCACCACCACAAAGCCCTTTACACACAGGTGGACTCGTATTCATAAGCACCGCAGAAGGTCACAAATACAAAATAATGGTGTAGAAGGGCATACTCACTGGTCAATGGAAACAGGTACTGCACTGGGGCTGAGAATTCTCTGCCCTCTAAAATGATACCAGAGAGTAAGGATTATTTCAAATAATCTTCAAGTCTGACCTCAGTGAAAGTCAAAATTTCAGTTCAAAATTTAATTTGGAACTAAGGAAAGGCATCCAGTATATACCACATCTGCTGGAGCATCTCCAGAGTAATACTTCTACTTGCTGTCTGAGTTTTCCCCACAGTCTAGCTTGGTGCCTGGGCATGAGCATTTCCAGGGCCCGGGGCCAAAAGCCACTAGAGCCTGCAATTCTTTCCCTGGACTCAAACACCGTACGAACGAGAAACAAGGGTAGAACAGGATCTTCCCCTCTTCATCCACTCTCACATTACTGCATCATTTAAGATGGTCTGAAATATCTTCAGAAAAATGCCAAGCTGCCACTGATTCTCTCTGGAGGGCAACTCTGTAGTTACTCTGCTAGAGAGAAACTGTTTGGCTGAGGACCAGCTCAGTGGATAGCCTCTAGTAATCTCAACCCCAACTGCAATCAGCCAATCCATTTCTTCAGCTTTATGAAAATTGTGTGGATGTTTAACTTGAAAGAAGGAATCCGTAATTGCAGCTCCTTTCTAGAAGACTTGTTCCTGAACTCTCTGATGTCAATTGTCAAATTCCTTCTGGAGACTTTTCCCTTTAAAAGTGCATCATTTGGGGCGCCTGGGTGGCTCAGTGGGTTAAGCCTCTGCCTTCGGCTCAGGTCATGATCTCAGGGTCCTGGGATGGAGCCCTGCATCAGACTCTCTGCTCAGCAGGGAGCCTGCTTCCCCCCCCCCCCCCCCGCCCCACCGGCCTCTCTGCCTACTTGTGGTCTCTGTTTGTGAAATAAATAAATAAAATCTTAAAAAAAAAAAAAAAAGTGCATCCTTTTGGGGTGGAGGGGGAGGGGAGAAGCAGGATACTGAAGTAGGGAAGAAAAAGAAGGATGGGTAAAAGGTTCCACATTCACTTGAGTTACTAATTAAGATTTCAAAAACATTGCCATGAGTTTAGGTGTATATTTAATGTCCCACAGTATTTCATCGAAGACATAAGGTAAGAATTCTTTGACGATTCATGTTATGACAAAGACCCCACCTAGTGGGATAAGAATCATTCATGACTGTGACTATGAAAGGAAGACCACAGACACTTCCATGTCCAGTACCCTGGTTACATCATGAGAGCACAATGGAATGCTGTTTGGCCAGCTGATGCTGCCCTGTCAAAGACTGAAATGCACATTTCAAAGGTAGACCTTTGCTGATACCTATTGTGAAGCTATAAGGAAATGAGTAGGAAAAGGTTTAAAACCTGAATATAGCAACTGGCAATTCAGCAACCTTCCAAGGCTATAGGCATCTAGAAATGATTTCACATTAAAACTGCACACAGATTCACTGTACAATTATTGAACACCTGGTAGTGTGCTAAACACCTGGAAATATGGATACTAAATAGTTTTAGTGATCATGTTATAGAAGCGAAGGCTGACCACTAACACAAACAGAAAAAGTGACTCAAAACACCAAAATAAGTTCTGATGCAAAAATATATGTTGAGATACAAACATTATGTGGTTTGTGACTCTTTGAACCTTGGGCTTAAGTTTTAATTACTGAGCATATGATACTATCTCTTTAGTCTAGGAATGTTCGTTCCTCAAAGTATTGTAACATCTCCATGATACCTAAAATACAGTCAAAATGGAAATGCTTATTAAAGGAAAGTAGATTTCAAATATCAGAAAAGATATTCTCTACACAGCATTGTTCAATCATAAGGTAAGTGATATTACTCCCACATAATGCAATAAAAATTATGTCTCCATGTAACTTTCAATTTACTTCCCCACAAACTTCGTTCCCATTGGATCTTTCATAATAATCCTATGCAATGGGCAATGGAGGTGATGTCCTCATTTTAACAAATAAGAAATTGAGATCTGGGAGAGTTCTACAAGGCCTCAGCAGTTACTGACTAAACCAAGAACCCAGGCTGTCAGCACAGCATTTCCTACCATAGGAATGAACCCCACTCCCCCCCCCCCCCCCCGCCACATTTCGTCAAATTTACCTTGGATCCTGCAACTGTCATTATACAATAGCAGAGGAATAATGGCTACTTTTGTTAGCATGAAAAACCCTGTAACCTACTGTTAAAAGAGTGGACAAAGAATCGTCAGCGTTTCTTCACATTCGCATAACATGAATATTGATGGATTTCTGTACAGCTGCAAGGAAATTCCTAAGCAGAGCCAAAAGAAAAGGCATTTCCCAAAGTTCCTGATAACACTTAAAGAACTCTGTTAAATCTTTTCAACTGAAATCGGTTAATGCAAAGAAAGTCATCAATATTACCCCCAGAGTCGCCCCCCAAAAGGATTAAAAAGGGGAAAAAATGTTGGTCTTGCCTAAGACCAACAACTTTTGGGCTGGTCATTTATCCTTTCTAAAAACTTCGTACTCTGCAGGGGGACGAGAAGTATTTCTCAAGATGGCCATTTTCACAGCCTGGTTTCCTCAACGGGGCCCTCAGAAGCATGCGTGCCACACTTGAGCGTGAACGGCTCCCCCGGGGGCAAAGAGCAGGAACGGAGCAGGGAGCAGGGCTGCGAGCCCGAAGGCGAGCGCGTGCAGGCGAAGAGGAGCGGCCGCAGCGCTGCCTCTCTCCGGGTCGCCGGTGCTGACCGCGCTCGGGGCGCAGGAGCCGGGCGCCGCCCTCCCCGCCCTCCCGGGCGCGGGGCAGGGCCGCGGACCTACCAGCGAGAGCACCTTATAGGTGTTGGGGTCTTTGGCCGTGCGGGCGCTCGCCGCCTTCTCCAGCGGCTCCTCCCCCAGGTCCATAGGGGCCAGCAAGGACTCAGCCGCCTGGCCGTCCCCGGGCGCCGCGGCGGCGCGACCGACGCTCGGGTCGCGGCCGTTCCCCGCCGGGCCCTCCCGGGGAGGGCGGCCGCCCTCGCCGCCGCTGCTCCCGCCCCCCGTGCTGCCGCTGCGCTCCATCGTGGCCCCCGGCGCTCCGGCCGCGCCGCCCCGCCGCGCCTTTAATAGGCTCCGCGCCGGCCACGCCCCGCCGGCCGCCGCGCCCGCCCCTCGCCGCCAGACCCCGAGGAGAAAGCAGCTCAACGCCCAGCATTATTTGGCTTCCTGTCTGATTTCGGGCACTCTGCGTGTCGGTTATTTTGGGTCCTTTACGTGGGCGCGTCTTTAACTTCCCCCAAAGCCTTCCCCTCCCCGCGCCCCGGGGCACCTTCCGAACACTTGCAGGAATCGCCCTGCGTGGCCTCACGGCGCGGGCTGGGCTGGAATTGCAGAGTGTGGTCTGCAGAGGGCATGAGATCATGGGGCCCCAAAATAGAGCGGGAGGCGGAGGAGAAGGATGCAGCAGCGGCCGGTGCGGCTTCTCGGCGGCGCGAGAACGGAGTCGGGCGACCCGTGCCTGTGCTGCGACGCGCAGAGAGGCTGGAAGGGTCGGGGGTGGGACGGGGCGACCTTTTTCTCCGGCGTAGAAGCAAGCGAAAATTCCCTCCAAGTCCTGCTACCCACTGCTCCGCTACTCTGGCAAAGGAATAACCCACCTTAAAATACCTGGTGTAACTAAAGCCCTCATACATCAGGGATACTCGATTTTCCGCGGATTTATGTGGTTTCTGGGTTTTTCTTGATGATCTTGCCTTCATATATTTACTTTTTAGTTCCTTTAGTCTTTTTATGGTGAAGGCTTGAAAGTGTCAACGCTGCCTCATCCTGACGTTGACGCTGATATTTGGTTAGGAGTATTGAACATTTTATACGCTGATACTTTATTTTTAAACGAGGACACGAACGGTGAACTATAATTCTTGATGGGTTTTGATTCACCTTTGATTCTACAACTTTCAATTTTCCTTCCTTGTCAGAAAAACCACAAGTGTGTAGTGAAGTGATGCTTGTCGGCCAAGGGCCAACCAGTGACTTTCAACTGCTTTGCGATGCCAGGGACCGACTGTGGGGACCAAAGAAAGTTATACATTCCAAAGACAATCGTCAATTCACTTTGACTGCCCAAATGTATACAAACATTCTTTTAAAAAAAAAAATGAGAATAGAGGGGTGCCTGGGTGGCTCAGGAGTTAAGCATCTGCCTCGGGCTCAGGTCATGATCCCAGGGTCCTGGGGTCCAGCCCCATATTGGGCTCCCTGCTTGCTGGGAAGCCTGCTTCTCCCTCTCCCACTCCCCTTGCTTGTGTTCCCTCTCTCACTGTCTATCTTTCTCTGTCAAATAAATAAAATCTTTAAAAAAAAAAAAAACTGAGGATGGATATTTACCAGATATAAAGTGTGTTTTACTCCCTTTAAAATAGTCAAATTTAAGATGCTTTCTATTTATACTGACTCATTCATTCATTCATTCATTCACTCAGTAATGAATCTTTCAATTCACTCTTTGGCTTCGAACTATGTATACCATACCAACATGAATAAAAGTACGTATTTCTCAAGTAGTTGAAGGGGTGAAGACAATAAACAGCATCAACAAAAAATTAAAACCCAAGTCCTAGATGCATAATAGAGTTACAAATAAGTTATTTTCAAAGTTTAGTGAAAAGGTAATTGACATCTGGAAGAAGTAAAAGCCATCTCTCAAAACATGACTGAGCTCTTTTTTCTTTCTTTTTCTTTTTCTTCTTCTTCTTCTTCTTCTTCTTCTTCTTTTTTTTTTTTAATTACCTTGAGTCAGCTTACAAACCACCCAAGAGAAACAGGTTTTCACTATTTCATAGTCACATATTTTTTACCCCAAACTTGGCTCCAAATTTTCCTTTAACTGTTTCCAAAAATCTGATTCAAGGACAAAGATTTGTGCCATAGAGACTGGTCAAATGAGTGTCCAAACTTCTACAAGAAAGTCAACAGAAACTTCCAGTGTGGCTTTGAACCTGACAAAACAAATGGAATCTGTATATTGATCGTAGACATCCCAAGGCAAGGAGGAAATCACTCTCCAGGCTTCCCCCTGTGGGAAAAGAGAGCACACAGAGTCTGCAGAGGCACAAACTTAACTTCCATCAATGAGTGGGGTGCCCCCTGCAGGTGACCCGTGGGCTCTTGTGACAAGGGTGAAGGTTCACATAGGATCCTGTCCCTGCCCCTTGTAGTAAGATAGATTTCTCAAGAGAAACAGGAAATTTAGATGTTTGTGTGAATTCTCCAGATCGCAAAATTTTTGTCTACAAAATTCAGAAAAGCAATTTCTCTAAACACTTGTAAGGCCAAACAAAATGTAACACATCTGCAGGGTGGGCCTGGCAAACAGGCCACCAGGATGTGGCCTCTGCCTTACACTCTGGCCTCACTGGGGCTTGTCAGGACTTCCATGGGTAACTATAAAAGTCTCACTGAAATTTTAAAATGAGAGGACTATGAATGGATCGCTTGAGTACGCCACTTATCTTGCTTCGCTACAGACATCACCATGCCTGTAGAGACATCTTCTTGCCTTGATCTTGTTTCTACTCCAAATTGTCTGAGGGACAGCTTTACCCTCCAAAGTACAACAGACCTTTCGTGGTTAATGCAAGGTTAACATCCTTGGTCCTAAATGACTCTGCTTGAATGATTGAAGACTGTAATCTAGTATAGCAGTAAAGAGGAAAGTCTAAGAGTTTATAAGATTCATGGGGGTCCTGGGTGGCTCAATCGTTAAGCCTCTCCCTTTGGCTCAGGTCATGATCTCAGGGTCCTGGGACTGAGCCCTACATGGGGCTCCTTGCTCAGCAGTGAGCCTGCTTTCCCCACACGCACTCCCCCAGCTTGTATTCTCTCTCTTGCTGTGTCTCTTTCTGTCAAATAAGTAAAAATAAAACCTTTTTAAAAGAATTTAAAATTTAAATTTAAATATTTAAATTTTAAAAGAATTTATAAGATTCCTTAAGTTTTATTCTGCAGAAGTATATAAACACTTCTCCCTCAGTGCCTGAAACTTGAGACACTGACAAGACCAAAACACCAAATAAAACCAACTTATCTGTGTTTGAAGGATGACTTCTTGACATGAGGAACAGTTCTTCCTGGCTCTGAAAAATGGAAATTATTTTAGTAATTATTTTACCAGCTGTTCTAGAGCTGGTCCAGCTTTCTCCAATTCCCGGTAAAACATGAAGCCCAGCCTTAAAAGAAAAAAAAAAAAAAAAAAAAAAAAAAACCACATGGCCCTTTAATCTTCCTGAGATATAGAAAAAAATTATTTTCCACATGTTAATTTGTTTTTAAAATTTTGTTCGACATCCTTTCTCTTTCCTTTTTTAGGGAAAAACATGACGCTCTCTGGGAGAAGCTTCGATAACTACGTGACCTTGTCCAGATTACAAGAACTCTTTGAGTCTTGGCTTCCTCATTGATAAAATGGTGTTACAAATAATACCATAAAATTACATAGTTTTCTCCAAATGCCAATAAGATGTGGAACATTTCCCCAACTTACACAAAAATGTAAATGTCTCCTTTCATATATATTTTTAAAGATTTTATTTATTTATTTATTTGACAGAGAGAGCAGGAGAGTGTGGGGGGGTGTAGTAGCAGAGGGAGAGGGATAAGCAGGCCCCCCGCTGAGCAGAGAGCCTGATACAGGGCTTAATCCCAGGACTCTGGGATCATGATCTAAGCCAAAGACAGTCACTTAACTGACTGGGCCACCCAGGTGCCCCTTTTTTCCATATTTCAATCACTCAACTCACATCCCTAACAGAGAGAATAGAACAATTTCATTTTCACATACACAATCCACGATTTAGACTTAATTTCTGGAAAGGTTTGAGAGCTGCCAGTAAGAATGCATCTGCAAAGGGGGAGCCCATGGGGTCAGGAAGGGATGCTTGCCCCTCTGGGTTGGAGGAGAAATGGCTTGTTATCAGGCAGATAGCAAAATGAGTGAAGTGGAAAATGCAATTGAGAGTAATAAAAACTGTGGAAACATGGAAAACACATATCCCATCTAGAGGGAGCTGCTGTCCAGGCCTTCACTTTCTGGTTGTCTGCAGTCTCTGCCACTTCCCGTTGTCCCTTATATTTCATTTCCAGCAAAACCTCAGGGTGCCATTAATCTGCATGTATGTCTGGTCTCTGCACATGTACCCTTATGTCTTCTAAAATGATGCTGGTAAATGTCTGACTTGTTTTCTTGGCTCCAACAAATCTCAGAACTTCTTTCAGCTCAGATACTTCTCAGTACAGCCACATCCTCCATCCAACCATGGTCTGAGCTCTTTATATTTGACTCTCTGAATTAGGGTCACCTTATCACGAACTGTAGGTTTTGTTTTGTTTTGTTTTTGTTTTTTAAAGATTTTATTTATTTATTTGAGAGAGAGACAGTTAGAGAGAGCATGAGTGAGGAGAAGGTCAGAGAGAGAAGCAGACTCCCCGTGGAGTTGGCAGCCCGATGCGGGACTCGATCCCAGGACTCTGGGAACATGACCTGAGCCGAAGGCAGTCGTCCAACCAACTGAGCCACCCAGGCGTCCCACTGACTGTAAGGTTTATGGCATAACTCCATTGGCTCTCAGCTCAGTACTTTCTACATCCCCACAATGTATGTAGGAACTTGTGAATTGTTCCTTCTGTACAGGAAAGTCAACGAAAGCTCCAGGGTACTCCTCAGATTTTGCCTGGCAGTATTAGTGAGGGGAACAATCTGTCAACAGTTCCTCCTGCAGGCTCCAACAGGAAGTAGAATAAATGCATCTGTACTTCAGGCTTTCTGCATGACCTATCTAAGGCTTACCCCACCCAGTATTTCAGCTCACAAAAGGTAAAGCTTGAGGACATGTAATTAGCATAAACAAGACTTGAATTTCAGAAGAAGATGGAGTGTGGAGTTTAGAAAAAAACTATTTGAACAAAATAATTGAATAGATGGAGGCTCCTGGGTGGCTCAGTTGGTTAAACGTAGGCCTTCAGCTCAGATTATGATGCCAGAATCCTGGGATCGAGCCCCACATTGGACTGCCTGCTTGGTGGGGCCTGCTTCTCCCTCTCCCTCTGTCACTCCTCCAATGACACCACTCAAAACTGAGATCTATACAAAGGCATAAGATATTTGGGATATTTGGATAAATATTTGGATAAATATAAGAAATTTTTTCTCATATAATCTTTTGTTAAAAAGATTTATTTATTTGAGAAGGAGCACACCCAAGTGTGTTCACATGTGCAAGGTGGTGGTGGGGAGGGGAGAGTGAGTGAGAGAATCCTCAAGGAGACTCCCCCTGAGCAAGAGGCCAACTCTGGTCTTGCTGGATCTCAAAACTCTGAGATCACGACCTGAGCTGAAATCAAGAGCCTGCCACCTACCCCAAGAGCAAACCAGGTGCTCCTCTCATATAATATTTTTAAAATAGAATTCATTTGAGCAAAATTAATGACAGCTTGCCATGGGGTTGGCAGTATATATAAAAGTAAAAGACATGACAGCAATCGCACACAAGATGGGGGGCTGAAATGGAAATTTACTGTTGTAAAGTTCATACCCTATAGGTGAAGGGATATGAAATTAATGGAGGATAAGTTATGACATGTTCAAAGCTGCAAATTTAGGTCAATTACTTATAAAATAAAAACAAAGAGCTAATATGTCAATATAGGAGATAAAATGAAATCAGAATTAATTACACAAACTAACCCCCAAATGGGGAAAAGAAGAAAAAAGAAACAAACAAACAAAAGATGAGAAAATAGAAAATAAATAACATGGTTGATTTAAATCTACTTACATTGACAATAACCTTAAGAACAAATGGGTTAAAATCTATTTTAACTAAAGGGAAAGTTTCCATATTGAATAAAAATGCAAGACCCAGCTTTATGCATAAGACACCCACTTTAACAGTAAAGACAGGTAGGATAAAAGGAAAAGATGGAAAAAGATATGCCATGAAACACTGATCAAAATAACCTAGCATATTATAATGGTTTTAGACAAAGTACTTTTTAAAAAATTACCAAAGGTAAAAGACGTTTTCTTATGATAAAGGGGACAGTTTATCAAGAAAATATACTAACCTCAAATGTGCATGCACTTAATCAGAGTATATTAAGCAAAACTGTGTTAATTTGAAAAAAAAAAGAAATCTACAGTAATACGTAATGATTTCAACATCCTCTCGGTAACCGATGGAACAAACAGAACATCAGTAAAGATACAGAAGAGTTAAATGACAATATCAACCAAACTGATGAAGCTGGCATATATTCAAAACTCCACCCAATAGCCAAATACACATTTTTTTCATGTACTATGGTATATGAACAATATAGATTATAAGATAAGCCTCAGTATATTTAAAGGATGGAAATCTACAAAATATGTTCTCTGAACGTGATAGATTTAACCTAAAAATAAAAACATTCCCAAATATTTGGCGCTTAGATAGCATACTACTCCAAAAAAACCCGAGTCAAAGAAGAAATCACAAGAGAAAATAGAAAATATTTTTAACTTAATGAAAATGAAAACACAGTGAATCAAAATTTGTCATAAGCACCTAAATCAATAGTTATAGGAAATGCCATGACATTTAAACTTATGTTAGAAAAGAAGTCTCAGGAGCTTGGGTGGCTCAGTTGGTTGTGTCCAATTCTTGATTTTGGCTCAGTTTGTGATCTCAGGATCGTGAGATCAAGCCCCACATTGGGCTCTGTGCTGAGCATGGAGCCTGCTTAAAATTTTCTCTCTTCCTCTCCTTCTGCCCCTCCCCACCTCTCCCTCCCTACAAAAGAAGAAGGAGGAGGAAGAACAGGAGGAGGAGAAGGGGGAAGGGGGAGGGGAAGGAGAAGAAAAGAAGTCCCAAATGAATGATTTAGAATGGAAAATGAATTAAATTTAGAGAAGCTGAGGGAAGAAAGTAGTAAGGAGAAGAATAGAAATTAATTAAATTGAAAACAGCAATAAGTGAAGAAAATCAATGACACCAAAAATGTTTCTTTGAAAAGCTTAATCAAATTGATATAAGGGGCCCCTGGGTGGCTCAGTGGGTTAAGCCTCTGCCTTCGGCTCAGGTCATGATCTCAGGGTCCTGGGATGGAGCCCCACATCAGACTCTCTGCTCAGCAGGGAGCTTGCTTCCCCTTCTCTCTCTGTCTGCTGCTCTGCCTGCTTGTGATCTCTTTCTCTATCAAATAAATAAAATAAAATCTTAAAAAAAATTGATATAAAACCCTAGTTAGACTTACCAGGAAAAAAAAGAGAGAAGTCAAAAATTCCCAATATTGTGAATGAATCAGGTGACACAGCCACTAGGAATCCTCCAAACATTAAAAGGATACAGGAATATTATGAATAATTGTACATGAAATTCTAGAAAGGCAAACTTGTAGTGACAGAAAGCATGTGAGTGTTGACTGTGAGTGGGCACAGAGGACTTTCTGGAGTGATGGAAATGCTTTATATCATGACTGTGGTGGTTACATAACTCCATCCATACATCTGCCAAAACCCATGAAATAGCACACCTAAAATCAAAGAATCTTTCTGCATACAAAATAGGCCTCAATAAGTCCGATTTTTTTTAAAGATTTTATTTATTTATTTGTCAGAGAGAGAGAGAGAGCAAGCACAGGCAGACAGAGAGGCAGAGGGAGAAGCAGGCTCCCTACGGAACAAGGAGCCTGATGTGGGACTCTTATCCCAGGAGGCTGGGATCATGACCTGAGCCAAAGGCAGCCGTTTAACGAACTGAGCCACCCAGGCATCCCATTAAGTCTGATTTTTAAAAATTAAAAAATAAAGTAATGCAAACAGAGACTTCTGGGCAAAAGTGATGGATCAAACATATGTATTTTCTTTCACTTTCTCCAAAACCACACTCAAACAACAGAATGACTTGTTACAAGCATATAACCACCGACAAAGAGAACTGGAGAAGAGATGACCAGAATAGCACAACATTAGGTGGAAAAACAAGTGGACACTTGGTAACCGCTTTAGGAGACCAAAGAAAGTGTAACTCTAAAAAAAAAGTAAAGTTGCCAAGAAGCAACTAGATTTATATATAAAATGGGCTGCACTAGGTACTTCTGTTAGAGGATAGAAAGGTCAGACTTAAAAATAGGACTATTGGTTAAACGTCTGTTCAAGAAGCACGGAGAAGAGGGCGTCAGGGTAGCTCAGTTGGTTAAGTGACTGCCTTCGGCTCGGGTGAAGATTCCAGGGTCCTCGGATGGAGCCCCGCATCAGTCTCCCTGACAGACTGCTTCTCTCTCTCCCTCTGCCTGCTACTCTGCTTACTTGTGCTCTCTCTCTACCTCTCTGTCAAATAAATAAATAAAATCTTAAAAAAAAAAAGAAAAGAAAAGAAGAAGAAGCATGAAGAAATGAAGAAGGCCAGAGTCTCACACTGATCCCATGCACTTGGTCTGTCTCTTCTCCCTTGTCAACAGAAAACTGGATGTTTATTCTGTGGAGAAAACAAAACACAGTCTTTGGACTCGAGGACTCCAGAACTGAGGGTAAGAAATTACCATATTCATTTATTTAATTAGTTACCACTATCAGGAACACATTTATTGACTATCTACTGTATAGCAAGGGCTGTACTGGAAACACTGGCAATAAAAGCAAACAAAAATACTAAGAATTGTCTATCGTCACAAGAAGCTCCTAGTTTGGTGGGAAAGAGAAATCCTGACAGTTCATTGTGAAATAGCAGGTTGAAATCTATGAATGGACAGCACAATGTGTTAGGGTCCATAGAAAGGATACGGATCCCAAACTGAAGGGCCAGAGACCTGATGATCATTGTCGCTTATGCCCCCTCTAGTCTGCTTTAGAAAACCTGTTCCATGGAGAGCCACCAGAAGGGGCATAGCGACACCCCTTTAGTCATGACTGATTTGCCCAGAAACTTACCTCCCAAGAAATCTTGCCCATCCGCTGATTTAGCCGTGACTGAGGTTGTCTCTGATTTGAGCTGTGAGGTTTTCTGTAGTTGAGAATTTTGCATCAGGCTGAGCTGAAAGAGTAGAAAGAGCAGCTAACCCGTGTGCACACTGAGTCGTCAGGGGAATCTGCTTTCTCCATGGGAAGCGGAGTCCGGAGTGAACGGGACCTCTGGATTTTCAGCATCCCAGCCCAGGACTTGAATAGCTCAGCTCTACTTTATATACTATCTTCGGATTTTACCTATTGTTGAGTGCTTAAAGGAATGCCCCTCCTTTTTTGCCTTTAGTTTTGTGTGTGTTTGTGTTTGTGTGTGTATTTGTTTTGTTTTGTTTTTTCTTTTTGCCTCCAGTGGATTTCTTTCCTTAGGTACCAAAAGACTAGAAGCGGGATCATGGGAGACCTCCTGAAGAAAAGGATGCCCCGGCAAATCTTGAAGAACTGGTAAGGGTTAAGTCAGGCTAAGAATCGGGAGAATGGGATCTCAGGATGAAGGAGAAGCCCATACAAAGACTCACTGACCTGAGAAAGTTTGGCTCCTTCCAGAAACTGCACCACAAGTAGTTGGGTACCGTGCAGGCAACTGGAGAGAAAGAGACAAGATATGTACAGTTGGCATCTAGGTGCTGAATGGATAAGGCGACGAAATAAACTCCTGGCCTCATTCATGTCCTCATTTCTGCAACTCAGAGAAGATAAATAAGATGACCAGAAAGTTTGGCAAGGCCATTAAAAGACAACGAGTTGTGGTGTTCTGGTTCCAGGAGAAAAATTTACAGCAGTGTGGTTATATGTAAATATCTCACTTAGAAAATTAATTCAGGGGGAAAAACTTTCAAAATATCTTCTTTTTTTTCATGAGCTCTAATAAAATGCATTTTAATAAATTAAATGTAAGATGAATGGAATGGTAATTATTCACAGGTCTCAAACTTTCCATGTGAATCTAAAACAAAATAATTCTGAGTCTTCGCTATCAATTGAGAATTAAAATTAAGATGGATGTTCTTATAACAGAAAAACTAATTACCCAGAAATCTCCATATTTTTGAGATTATCATACTTCTTTATAAAGAAAAATCAAGGTCTTAAACTTGCAGAATTTTTTTAAAAGTTATTTGAGAGAAAGAATGAGAAACAGCATGAGAGGGGAGAGGGTCCGAGGGAGAAGCAGGCTTCCCACTGAGCCAGGAGCCCAGTGGGATCCCGGGACTCTGGGATCATAACCTGAGCTGAAGGCAGTCAC
Organism: Mustela lutreola; assembly: GCF_030435805.1. NCBI lineage: Eukaryota > Metazoa > Chordata > Mammalia > Carnivora > Mustelidae > Mustela > Mustela lutreola. The sequence continues at coordinate 69,581,042 of NC_081295.1, forward strand.
TTAACCAACTGAGCCACCCAGGTGCCCCTAAATTTATTAAAGCATGCAAATTAAAGTGGAAAAATTTGAATTTTCAGGGAAAAATTATGAATAATTAATTCTTTTACTCCTGGCCATATATTTCTTGATCTTAGAAATTCTTCTAGAGTTAATAAAACATATACTAAAAATTTAACTATTTTAGGGGAGGGAGCCTGGATGGCTCAGTCAGTTAAGCATTTGCCTTGAGCCCAAATCATGATCTTGGGGTCCTGGCTTGGAGCCCCACATCTTTGGGCTCCCTGCTCAGTGGGGAGCCTGCTTCTCCCTCTCCTTCTGCCCCTCCCCCTACTTTGCTCTCTGGCTCTTTCTCTCTCTATATCAAATAAAATCTTTAAAAAAATTTAACTGTTTTAGTAAAATTAAAATCAAGTTGAAGATACACTTTAATATGCATAACTATTAAATAGAAAAAATACTTTACATATTTTTACATGTGAAGATTTGCCCATCTATTCTTTATTATAATGCATTCACATGCACATACACATATGTTTATCTTTCTGTATCTATACATCCATCCACTGCACAACTATAGGAAACAATTCAACAGTAGGAAACAACATATTTGAAGGAACACGTAACTTACAGTTTCTGAAGCCGTAATCAGGTCTTTGATTAACTGAAATACTGAACAAATTTACTTCATCTGGCATGGAAACCAACAATAATAATATTAACTTATTTTATTGCTTGTCACCGTGTACTGATCATGGTACTGGAGACTTACATCATTTATGCTTTTTTTCACCCCTTTTTTATTCATTTATTTATTCATTCACTTATTTATTTATTCACTTAATATTTATTGAATTCCTACCATAAACCAAGTGTTAGTATAGGCACAGTCTACAAGGGTAAAAGAACATCAATCTTCTGAAGGAGTTTAAGAGTATAATGAAGGTAGATAGATATTAATCAAATAAGTGTTGAGAATTATACTTAAAAATTGTAATACACACTATGATGAAAAGGTACAAGGGGCTAGAAGGTAGATACTAGAGTATCTGAACTAATCTGTGATAGTGGAAGGATGTGGCCAAAGGAATTCCTGAGAAAATAATGCTCAGACCAAAATTTGAAAGATAAGTAGGGCTTAAACAGGAAGTGAAAATGAGACCACGGACCCAGATGATTTTGAAACATGCTTGCACTGGTTTTGTAACATCTGTATAGAGGAAGAAATGAAATAAATGGACCACGAGTTGTAAACTGGAGACCTCTCAGGTATCCGTTCTTTATCTACCAATTATATGGGTTCCTTTTTATACGTGAGAATAATTTAAGATTTCAACATCCCCCCAACATTGCCAGAAATAGTTTTGGGATCCAGATGGGGAGACACTGGAATTAACAAGTGAAAAAAAAAAAAAACTTGAAAGGGATAATAACAATAATACACCTTGGAAATGTGATTCGAGTATATGCATTTTGAAAATAGGGAGAGAAATAGTAAATTGGATGAAATATACATTTGAAAATTGATTCAAATATGTAATTTGAAAATAAGGGAGTCACATAAATGAGAAAAATTATACATCCAAAAGGAGATTCAAAAAGAAAGCAAGTCACAGAATGAGGTTGAGAAAAGAAATCCATAAAGATATTTTTTGTTTTGATTTACCTTGAGTTCTGAAGCACTACAAGTAACAAGTGGCCTCTAGGAGGTTGTAAAAAGAAATTAAATGTCCTGTGCTTTTTTTGCCTCCATCACGCTATTTCATAGGAATGAATCCTATTTCATAGGAATGAATGCTTGGCAAATTAAAAAAAAAAAAAAGTAATATAAAGATTTATTTTGGCTTTTTTTACACTTTGCTCAGAATAGAAATATTTGAATTTTGGAAGTCGCAAATTGTAAACTGTATCAAAATTTTATTTTAGTAAATGATTACATGTCTTTCAAAATAGGAGGCTGTAGACTCTGTGGGTCACAGTGTTAGGTCTTTGGCAGTTGGCTTCCCAGCTCAAAGAGGAGGCTGCCATGTGAGCAGAATAGGCTGGCCCCCCTCTCCAGCAGTTGCTCTATTGTAAACACAAGTGAAGTAATCCCAAGAAGAGGCAAAAAGGACTTTAAGGATTCACTCAGGCATGCTCTTCTGCTCTCTGGAAGTAAGCCAAGATTGAGATTGTCTAGAAAACAGCTGTTGATGACAGACCCATCTGGTAAGCAGCTGAGACACGAAGTTGCTTTTTCTGAGCAAAGGCTTAAAGCCAATGGGATCTCTAACAGGCATTGATACAAACAACCGTGGGCGCCTTGTAGAGCCTTGTTGCTATGTGACTCTATGACAGGGAGAAAATAAATGATGATAAATAAAAAAAATAATACTTGTGGGGCTGATGGGGTTTAGGGCAGGGTGCCCCAGAATATGCTATTTTGGCATATTATTTGAATTAAAGTTACTAGAGAAATAGCCAGTACAAGAAGAGGGCTCTGACTCTCTTTTCTGTCTCTCTGAAAGCAGGAAATGAATCTCCCAGGTGAAAGACACCTTGCCTACACCAGGATGTAGAGACATCCTTATTGCTAGAGAGCGGGAATTCAAAGCCAAGTAAGCTTTTTGTAAACAAACTGCTTAGTTTCCTCACTAATGAGTACTCAAATCTAAGTTTCCTTGTCCTGCCAGTACTTCACAAATGTATTGTTTCTTTGTCTAAAAGGTATAAAAGCTTCCTTCGTTGGTCACATCTTTGGGTCTCTCATTCTTATGGGGCTCAGTATATACAAAATTCAAGGTGTTTTTCCCCCATTGATCTGTGCTATGTTAATATAAGTATTGGACCAGCCGAAAGAGCCAAGAGGGGTTGGAGGAAACTGTCTGCTCCCTAACAGTCCTTTCACAGTGGGCAGGACACTTGTGACAGCTCCAGGGTTATAACTGAAAGATTCTAGGGCCTCTGACTAGCACCAGCAGAAAGTAAGAATTCTTACCACATCTGCCTCCCAGGTCTCTGTCTGCAGGGTTCCATGGAAGCAAAAGTGATGAAATCCCTTTTGCTCTTTTTCTAAATTTAGATTATCAGAAGGAAATATTTGTGGAACTAGTTCCTGAGGTATAGATTTTAGATGAGTGCTGTCATTTTGTATTGATCTTTTCCTTCCAGACATGGCTACGATTTCTTTTTGTACCTATTATAGATTCATCATAAGGAGGAAAAATCAAAGGGCAAAACTCAGGTAGAGACCCTATAAGCCTGTTGTTTGAGCTGGCCTCACAGACTGATGAGTTTACAGTTCTCATCAGACCAATGTCTGTTTATGAAAATGTTGCGGTGGGTCCCCTGTGTAAAAACTGGATGAGACTTTTCCTTTTGTCTTGTTCTATGTCTTGAGCATGTGCTTTTATGACCAATGAGAATATTCTTTCTGGTCTCCACCATCCGGAAGGTGGACTCAGTAGGGTTCACTTTGGTGGTCATTTGAATGGACCAGGTTTCCAAGACACAAAACTACAAACAGCATTCCCCTTTGTCTAGCCATGCCAGCTCTCAGGGGAATTGTCATAACAGGTCCCAGTCCATAAGGGGCTTTTGTCATCTCAACCTTTGCTGTCTGCTAGTGCTAAAAAGTCTCATTTCTATAGCGCCTGCCCAATGTCACAGATTAGCGGGTCTGTGACTGGAGAGGCATCTCATGTTCCAATAAGAGACCAAAAACAGCATTTTCACTGCACCATCCTTATTGCCTATGCAATGAAGTCCTTTGCTTTCTTAAGCTGTCAGGATCTCTGAGGGCTGCATCTCTTGTATTCTCTTATAGGATGCCTCTTGCATTTTTGGTGAAGCCATGAAAAAAGCTTATTGGCTTAAGTCACTCCTTGGATTAGTATAAGAGTCTATTCATCAATGATTAAAAATGGATCCTTTGAATTGGAAAAACTGCTATATTTTAGAGAACCTAATCAATTGTCTTCTTGGTACCTATGGAAAGACCAAATTAAAAAGTGAATACAAAAAATATGATGGCTAACCGTAGGGACTCCATTAACAAGATAAAAGAGTAGAAATTAAACTTAAAGTCCACGTCCAACAAAAATTCCCCTTCTTAAAATCTCACCCCATCTCCTCAGACTCTCTTAACTCCTCAAACTCCTCCACTTTCCCCAGAAAATCCCTTAAACCCTCAGCAGCTTGTTTTATCTTCCCTTTCTCTACAAGATTTCCAGAGTACTCCAGCCTAATCTGTAAGCCCAAGGTCTACATGTCACTTATATAAATGCCAAAAGCCATAAATTCAGAAACACCCAGGATGAGCAATAAGGTTCATTTTGTTGGGCTTTAGAACCAGACATTGCCAGCTTCAGGTCTTCCTAAGCAATATCTTTTGTGACTATATCTAAAATGCTCTCCCAACGAATTCATATTCTCTGAACAAGAGAACATAGAAGTCTTTTGATTTCCATCTTAGTTGAAAATTTTTCAACTGACTGAAAAAGACAAATTCAAAATAAAGTGGTAGAGTGGGTAAATCAACTTCTAAGCACTACAATGGCAAAATCTACCTAATTCTTTGAAGATAGCTTATGGAAATACAGATTTTTTTAAAAAGTTAAAATCAATGATTTTTAACATATGCATGGACTCTTCAGAAAAACAAAAGCATGACTCTGTAAGCAATCAGAATCCACTCAGATCCTTTCTTATTTGCCTTCAGACATTTGCAGATATTATAAAGAAACAAAGCTATTGAAAACAAAATTGTTTTGTACTTAAGAAAAAGAAGAGGGATGCCTGGGTGGCTCAGTCAGTTAAGTGCCTGACTTCAGCTTGGGTCATGATCCCAGCGTCCTGGGATGGAGTCCCATGTCAGGCTCCTTGCTCAGTGGGGAGCCTGCTTCTCCCTCTGCCTGCCTCTCTCCCTGCTTGTGCTCTCTCCCTCTCTCTGACAAATAAATACAATATAGAAAAAAAAAAGTTTTCAGTTTTTCACTATTAAATAGTAAAAAAGAGAGAGAGAGAGAGAAAGGAAAAGGAGGAAAATTTAAAAAGTAATTACTTCAGGTTTCTGGTAATAGACAAATGTATCTCAAAACTCTGAGGAAAAAACTCACATTGTTTCTCTGTTCCTTGAAGTTACAGATCTCATCATGCCTTTAACATGTAAATACAGCCCACTAACACCTGAAACTAAGGAAAGGGGAAAGGGAGGGTGAATGGAGAGGGTTTGGGTAGGGGAGAAAGAGGACTTTAAAAAAATACAAATGCTGAAAAGACATCTTTGCCCAAACGCTAGACCACAGCTTCCTTAAGATTGCTTCCAGTGACAAATAGAAATCTGAAGTCTTCTCCAGGAATAGTAAAAACTTTTAGCTATCTGAATGGATACACTTAACTCCAGCTGTTTATCCATCAGTAAACTAGTAAATTTTATATTGTTATACCTGATTCATGACTAAATGTTTCAGATTAAAGCTGTAGGATCTCTATTTAAGTTTGTCTATATGTATGTCTATAATATGTACATTACAAATATGATATTTTTCTACCTCTGGATGGCATTGCCAAATTTAATTCATAAAAGAACTCTGTTTAATTGGCTTAAAATTAAGTGCTAATACATTATTTATAATTCTCAGAAAAAAAGAAGAAAGAAATAACCACACTACTTTTCAAAATCATATGCCCTGGGAAAATATTTGATATTAAAGCAAGTTTAAGTTTGTTGGTTAAATGATTACAGACATGTCTTTATAGAGTTCTCAGCATTCAACATAATGCTTTTATTCTACCTCAGTTTACTAAAAGTTAAGTAAACTCATGTTATCTCTGTTACAATATTTGTCAGCAAGAAAAAAACAAGCCTAAGATACTGGCTAACTGCTTTAATTTCTCAAGAAATTCTCATGAGGAATCTAAGTATGATTGTTAAGAACACATGAGTTAAATAAATGCCAAGTGAAAGGTTTTAAAATGTGAACTTCTCAGCAATGATTGATTGCATTATGAAATGTCTACTCATAGTTTTCTGAATCTACTTGGTAACTTCCAGAACTTCAACCCTTAAGATTTTGCTAAGTTAAATTAAATTATGGGGACTTACTGAGTGTCTAGATCATTTCCAAGTAAGATGAATACTGAAATATTAGTTGCTGAACAAGTCTAAGTTTACTTACTTTTGATTTATTTTTACAAAGGAACTAAAGTGATTTGGGTATATTAGTGAATATGTCTTGCGTTATGCTAAATAAGTTGTGCTATAAGAAAATAAATGCTTCTAGAAATTATGGAATGTATTTATAATTTTGGCAACCTAAGAATACTGATGTATTAGCTCATAATTGATTACTTTTAAATTTTCACTAGAAATTAAGGTTTCTAAGGCTTACAAATTCTACTTAATATAGTTAAGGCTACTAGAAATAAGGGAAATAACTCTGTATGCAAGAAAAGTAGGATATATGTTTTTAGAAATCAAATATACAAGGAATAAAGATGCATTTCTGTTGAGGAGGGGAAAAGAGTAATTTTGTCCTAAAGCAAAGCTGATTATTTCTGAACAGGAACGATAACAAGGGACAAATTAAAATAAACACAGATAGTTGTACAAGGTTTATGAAAAAGGAATCTTGGGGAAAGAATTTTATATGTGATCGAATTAGATATGGTTGAATTAATTTGTTTTAAGGTTTTTTAAAAAATAAGCTTGAATATCAATAGTGTACCTATGTCAAATCAGAACTGAACTTTCTTTCATCTCCTAAACAGACAAATAAGTCCGCTTGGACTATTGGTCTGTTCCTCATAAAAGTTTATGCTCCTCCTAGAGATAATAAAATATTTTTCTTCACCTCTTAAAGTAATCTGATTAAAAAACAAGAGTTCTATGTTTTCCCAAAACAATTTTCTGTGTTTATCAGGTCTTTGATTACTAAAGAAAACCTAGTCCTCTTGATATTCAAAAAGCTAAGTTTTGCTTAGAACTATGTAAGCTGCTTCTTCTTTTTTTTTTTTTTTTTTAGATTTTATTTATTTATTTGAGGTGGGGAGAGAGAGAGAAAAAGAGACAGAGAGAAAGAGCAGAGGGAGGAAGAAGCAGACTCTGTGCTGAGCTGAGTGGAGAGCGCGAAATGAAGTTCTACCACTGGACCCCAGGATTGCACAACCCAAGTTGAAGGCAGACAACCGACTGAACCTCCCAGGCACCCTGAGAACGATGTAACCTTTTATATTTGCCTATGAGGTCTGTAATTGGTTAAATAGATAACTAGGGATTGTTTCACAGTGACCTATGATTCTAAAGCCTTTTGATATTTTTTGACAAACTTCCCCCAAATCAAATTCTAAATAATCTTTTGACCTCAAACTTGGAGAATTTTAAGAGGTCCCTGGGGCATCTCAAAAGATTTTTTCTCTCTTCTTGTAAATGAGAAATGTCCCAAAAGTTAGGCTTATTTAGTACGTTAAATTACATGGGAAGCATTGTCAAATAAGTGATGATAACCTTTCTTAGGTTATATGGTATAAGTGAATGTAAATAATATGAGTGCTCTAAAAATTATAGAAAATTCCTAGAATTCTGATATGTCCTAGTATAATGTTATCAATCATAATTCCAGTTATTATTATCTTAAAATGTTGTGTGTCCAAGGAATAAATAATCTTGTCAAATTCTCTCACCAATTGCATTGTAACGAACTCTCATCAGATATTTAATTATGGCTATTTTAAGTCTTTTTTTTTTTTTTAACTTATAGGCTGTTATTGTTTTATTCAGATGCTTTTACAAAAGCTTCCTGCAAATTTGTTTCATCTTCAGAGAAATTTGTGGAAAAGAATCTGACAAATACTCTAGAACACAGTCTACTGATAACTTTTCAGACCCTATCACTGAACTAAATAAGAACTTATAGATGCCTCACTGGGGAAACTGATGGCTTCCTAAAACTTCTGACAAAAGACAGATCAACAAGAATTAATTACATGGGACTGACTGAACTGAGGAGGATGATTATAATTTTTATGATTTTTCCTTTGAAACATTGCTAATTTTTTTGATGTTTTTGTCTTCCAGATCTAAAGAAACCTTTTTGTCTTTTTTTTTTTTTTTTAGATTTTATTTATTTATTTGACAGAGATCACAAGTAGTCAGAGAGGCAGGCAAAGAGAGAGAGAGAGAGAGAGAGAGAGAGAGAGAGAGAGGAGGAAGCAGGCTCCCTGCTGAGAGAGAACTGAGCAGAGAACCCAATGTGGGGCTCGATCCCAGGACCCTGAGATCATGACCTGAGCCAAAGGCAGAGGCTTTAACCCACTGAGCCATCCAGGCGCCCCCTTTTTGTCTTTTTCTTAAGCTTCCTAAGATTTAGACCAAAGAGAAAACATTTATCTTTTCTTCTCTACTTGATCCCTCCAAATCTGGCAACTCTCAGTGAACTCTTTTATATGTTTATGGCAATATAATTATTTGCATAAGTTCAATAAAAATCCACATTTCACATACTTTGTCATTGTTTTCATTGCATCATTTCTGTGATGTGCCGAAGATATCCTAAGTACTTATGTGGCCATCTGTTTTGTGGAATCCCAGAGTAGTCACAAGACTTACTAAAAAAAAATACTTCTTTCTCAGACTTCAACATGTTGGGTAAATCTATCTCCTAAATATATTTACTCACACAACTTCCTCCATTGATTGCAGGTATTATTAGAGGATTCTTGTTTGAAGAGTCGAGATTCTCTTTGGCTGATGAGAAGGGAAAGGGTAGCAGGAAGGAAGGAAAGCACATTACTGAGTTGTGCCTGATATCCATCGATCCCCACTGGACTGCACCAAAATATATTTTGTTGAAGGGTCTGCTGCTATTCGTAAAGGTAGTTGAAGAAGTATCATTTTGTGGTGAGAAAAGGCTTTAGAATCAGAATACTTTGGTGGGAGCCCTGGTTTCTCTATTTAATGATTTAATGATTGGAGGACCTAGCCAAGTTACCTAACTTCTTTCTGCTTTGGTTTCCACATTTGAAAAATTGGGATAATAATACTATCTGTTCTGCCCATCTCAGAAAGGCTATTTGAAATACAGTGAAGATCATGGGCATGAAAGCACCTCGTAGGGGCGCCTGGGTGGCTCAGTGGGTTAAGCTTCTGCCTTTGGCTCAGGTCATGATCTCAGGGTCCTGGGATTGAGCCCCGCATTGGGCTCTCTGATCAGTGAGGAGCCTGCTCCCTCCACTCTCTCTCTCTCTGCCTACTTGTGATCTTAAATAAAATCTTAAAAAAAACAAACCACTCTAAGTTTTAAGGGACCATTAGTGTTGGTGCTGATGTTCCTGTTATAATTACTGAGGAGTAGTTGCAAACTGAAGCCAAACCATTTACTCCCAAAGGGTGAATTTGCCATTTTTGGGGTGGTGATTCATTTACCAAAAAATTCCTAGGATTTCATTTTTTAGTTTCAAATTAAGTATTGGTAAGCCTAACTTGTAGATGGTGCATACTTAAAATTAATGCTCATTTTTAATTTCATGCCATGACTACTGAAAAAAAAGGTTCCTTCCCTGATGAAAGCTTTATAAAAATTTCTAGCCACAGAGGCAAACAGATTTTTTCTTAATTGCTCCAAAGGACAATCTTTCCTGGGTGATAATTGTGTAAATTTGAAGATCTGTGTGAGGATCCAAAGTAAATGTCTAAATATACAGAACTCAATGCAAGAAAATAACCTTTTATTTCAAAATAAAATTTGAGTTTAAAAATAAAAGTCGATGTACTTTGATAAGATAAACAGACCCACCTTCCCTTTCCCCAACCCTGACTATAATGACCTTCATTCCTAAAGAAATCAATAAGACTTCTTTGTTGCTTACTATAACTTCTTTTTAACCCCATCCTGACCAATTTTTACTCCCTTTACACCTCTTATTCCAAGGTGACATCAGCTTTCAGGTAAAAATCAATATTCAAATATCTTTTCATATGGAAGATTCTGAATGTTCCTTGATGCTTGCCCTACTTTGAATATCCCCTGTGTTCTTCTTTCTAGGGATATATTATTATTGTATGCTATACATAAGATAGTTTGTATATCATACAATAGTTTTGCTGATGTTAAATTACTCTTTGGCTAATAGTAGAAATAAGTATTTGAAAGATATATTATTTTTTAAAGTATTTTGTCTTTCTTTTCTTTTTTATTGAAGTATTTTTGACATATAATATTACATTAGTTTTAGGTGTTCAATGTCATGATTCAACACTTATACACACTACAAAAATGATCACCATAATAAGTCTAGTTATCATCTGTCACCCTAGAGAGTTAATACAATATGATTGTCCATATTCCCTGGGCTGGACATTCCATTCCCATGATTTTATTTTATAACTAAAAATTTGTACCTCTTGATCCTCTTTACCTATTTTGCCCACCCCCCAACCTCTTCTCCTCTGGCAATCGTCAGTCAGTTCTCTGTATCTGTGAGTCTGGTTTTATTTTATTTTGTTTATTCATTCCTTTTATTTAATAGTTTCCACATCTAAGTGAAACCATATAATATTTGTCTTTCTCTATCTGACTTATTTCACTTAGCATGGTACCCTCTGGATCCATCAATGTTGTCAATAATGGTAAAATTTCGGCAGAGGAAGAGGGAGAGAGAGATTCGTAAGCTGGCTCCACACATGGCTCAATCTCATGACCCTGATATTATGACCTGAGCTGAAATCAAAGTCAGATGCTTAATTCAGGTGCCCCAAGATCTTCTGCCCCTTTTAAAATCAGATTTGTTGTTTTTCTTTGTATTGAATTGCATGAGTTCTTTTTTTTTTCCCCAAAGATTTTATTTATTTATTTATTTATTTATTTGACACAGAGAGAGAGAGACAGAGATCACAAGCAGGCAGAGAGGCAGGCAGAGGCAGAGAGAATTAGGCTCCCGCTGAGCAAGGAGCCCGATGAAGGGCTCGATCCCAGGACCCTGAGATCATGACCTGAGCTGAAGGCAGCGGCTTAACCCACTGAGCCACCCAGGCGCCCCATGAGTTCTTTATAGTTTTTGGATACTAGCTCCTTATCCAATATATGATTTGCAAATATTTTCTCCCATTCGGTAGATTGCCTTTCATTTTGTTGATAGATTCCTTTGCTGTGAAAAGCTTTTTTAGTTTGTTATAGTCCCATTTGTTTAGTGTCACTTTTGTTGCCCTTGTCTGTGGATGAATTGATCACATATGTGTAAGTTTATTTCTGAGCTCTCAATTCTGAAAAACAGCCCTTTGAAATGGTTTTCCTGCATACAGAACAATGTTATAGTGGGAAAGAATTAAGATCATAAAAAATAATCACTTGGCTTGCATAAATTTTCCACCAATATTAGAACCAGTCTGTGCACAAGTTTTAAATTTGGGAATTATATTTTTAAAATTGGGGAACCATGGCTTTATTCCATAAACAGCAGGCAAATTAGAAAGGAAGAAAAAAACATGCTTATCAAATGGAATTAATTCCAGTTGGCTGTTTTTTTAAATCAAATCACCAGAATGACTGCCAGATCTGTTCCTTAGGTGGCATGCTACAGACTCTTAATAGAACCAAAAATAACAGGAGTGTTTATAAAGGTGAACCCCTATAGGGAAGGGAACTAAGAAATTCCAGTGGATCTTTACCCCCAGGACCTCTAGTGAAATCACCCATACTTGAGACTAAAGATCTTCTGTGGGGTATATTAGACTTTCGCTGAGGCATGTGAATTCTGGGGCAGGGGGAGTCGATATTATGATATAATTTTATATTTTAAAAAGCCAAATAAAAATTTTTACTCTGGGGGCACCTGGTGACTCAATCAATTAAACATCTGACTCTTCATCTCAGCTCAGATCATGATCTCAAAGTGGTGAAATCAAACCCCACCTCCAGCTCTCTGCTGGGCATGCAACCTGCTTAAGATCCTCTCTCTCCCTCTCCTGCTTCCCCTCCCACCTCTTTCCACTCATGCACACACACACACTCACTTTCTCTCTCTTTAAAAAAAAAATTCTGAAATTTTGAATCGTTTATTATTAACTTGATTTTCCAAGAGGACATGGATTTTGAAACATTGACTTGTATCCAGACTTTTTTCACTTTTTTGCTTTCTGTGGGAATTTGCCCGACTTTTCATGCCAGGACCAAGATCTGTACTGAGAGTTGGCATTGAAGAGACCACCAGCTTCCTAGGGTGCAAGAGAGAGACAGAAACCCAGCCTCCACAAACTCCCTGACCCAGGACACAGGATATTCTACATCTGCCTCCACCCTTCTCCTTCTCAATAAGCCTTCCTGTAGAAATATAAACCCAATGCCCAAGGGTCCTACATGAAGCTTGAGTTACATGCCTGGACAGTGAGCTGATGGAGCTCTGGATGAGAGTTTGGCTACAAGGAGGGTCGCCATTTCTGACAGAGCAATTTTTCTTCCAAATGAATCTCCTGGGAAAGAAGTAGGATGGAAGGGATGGAGGGAAAACCTGGCCCACATTTATCAGTATGGGCTTACTTAAGCCTTTTGCTAAGTAACGATAGAAAACTACATTGAAATAACAGACTTCATTACTACAACCAGAAAGTATTTTTTCATGATTAATTGCTTCTTAGGTTCCAATTTTTGAAATACAGCTCTGCTGATGAGAATGTGCTAGTAGATCTCCAAAAAAAAAAAAAAAAAAAAAAAGAAAGAAAGAAAAGAAACAACCAAACAAACAAACAAACAAAAAAGCGTAAACAAAGTTAAAATGCGTAAGCTGGAATTATCAGCAACTATTAACAACATAAATGTTGTGTATTGGTAATTTCTTATGGTAAAATAAAGATGGAAGTGTGTTTATCACACAGAGTAACCAATGGGAATTAACAAAAAGACTGATGAATTGGCTGGCTTTCTTGATCAATGGTGATTCCAGCGGCATGAAGACTAAAGATTTTGTGGCTCCGCAACCTGTAATCAAAAACGGAGCACCTGTTGTACATAGATCCGTCTTTCAAGGGCCCCAACGACCCCCAGCCTTAGGAAGCTCTAGTCTGAAGGTGGTGGTCATGCCGGTCTATAGCTCATCCATGCGCTCCGTGACATAGACTCTGATTCCAGAAACCAAAGCCTCCAGGTTCCAGCATTCCGCCATTAACCAGCACTGCTGAAATTATCCAATCATTACATTAGGAATGCTTTCATTGGCTTAATGTTTTATCTATCCATAGCAACACTTTTTTAAAAATTTTTTTTTTGTTTATTTGAGAAAGAGTAGGGAGACAAAGAGCGCAAGTGCGGGGAGAGAAAGGAAGAGGGAGTGGGGGAAGCAGACTCCCCATTGAGCAGGGAGCCTAACTCGGGGCTCAGGGCTAGGACCTGAGATCATGACCTGAGCTGAAGGTGGACGCTTAACTGACTGAGCCACCCACGCACCCACTATAGTAACACTTTATTTACCAAAATGCAAATATTCTTGAGAGGAATAACAGAATATGATCTATCTAGAGCTTATAGCTCAATGGAGAAAAGTTTCTGAAAACCCAGGAGCTGGTTCTAATAGGAAAGGAAGAGAGAGAGGATGAGGGCGAGGAGCATCTGAAATGACTGTGATAATAAGAGTCACACCAATGGCACCGTGGACTCTGAAATCAGCTCATTCGTTTGCTAGCCTTGTTATATTGAACCTTACCTCGACAGCATGCACCTTCAGGATAGCTTAGGTTTTGAGGATAAAAGAAAGAAGCAGAAACTAGAGAAAAAGATAAACCAGAATTCCGTATCTAATGAAGCAAGTGAAAGAAGATGGAAGATCTCTTGGTTAGGAGAGGATTAAAGCATCCACAATAAGTGGGTAGGCACATCTGCAGAAGGGTGTTCCAGAAAATAGACATGGAAAAGCTTTAAGATCACGCATGGCCTTGGTATTAACGGATGCTCTGTACTACCAAAGTATTCTGATTGCCCTGGTTCTGGCTGCATCCCAGTGTCCTCTCTGCCACCCTACCCACCTAGGGCTGTCACATCCACTCTCTAACAGTTTGTGATGTCCTCCATCCCAGGGACCCTTGGGTTCCTAGGTTGTTCTCAGAGTTCTGTCTTCAGAAAACAGTACTCTTAATCAGTATCAGCGACGTGATTGCCCAGAAGTCCTCACCAGAGGTCTAATCTATTTCCAATGTAGAGCTAGCAGGTCAGAAATAGGTTTCATCTCATCAGGCCCATAGAATCCTCTCAGACCCTCAATCTGCCTGCTTTGCTAATTCATGAACTATTTTCATCTCCACTATAACCACTGTCACTGCCATGAAGGCCCCTACACCCATTTCTTATAGACATTCATCTGTTTGTGAGACAAGTATTGGGAGCCTACTACCTGCCTGACACTGGGAACACAGCAATGGTGGGAAGAGCCATGAATCCCAGCTTTCCTGGCCCTTCCAGGTTCCTGGGGCAAGGGAGGGGGGCATGTGCAGACAACAGGGATAATAAATAAATAAATTATATAGTGTGTCAGAGAGTGCTAACTTCTACAGAGAAGCATAAGTTGAGGGGGAGGTATTTGGGGGAAGTAGCTGTAATTTTAACCATGGTGGCCAAGGAAGGCCTCCCTGAGAAGATGACATCTAAGTAAAGACAGGAAGGAGGTGATGAACGGCATCTGGGGCAGGAGTCCTGCAGGCAAAGGGAGCTGGAGAGAGCACAGCCCTGAGACCAGAGCCTGTCTGGCCTTCCTGAGGACTGCCACTGGGAGGCCCTGTGGTTGGAGCAAAGCCAGGGAGGGGAGTTGAAAGCCCATGAAGTGAAAAGAGTCAGGAGGCTGTGTCTTGGAGGTAAGAAACAATCCTTGTCTCCAAATCCCACAAAACTGACTACCATTGTGAGACGTTCCCCTAGAGAGCTTCTTTTGGGATTTTGTATCTTTTATATCCAAGTGCAGTCAGAGGATTTACTGTCCATATATATATGTTCTGCCCTCTGTTTGGAGCTTCTGACAATTGAAGGCAATATCCTCACATATTTCATGGTTCCTTTGATGGCAATTAGTTTGACAGGTTTTTATCTGGGCCTGTGTTGACTCTCAGTTGCTACAGAGATGCAAATCTTCAGAGATTTTTTTTTTTCTGTTGACTTTTCTGCCAATCAATTCAAGAGCAGAGGAAGTGCACAGGAGGGTTCACAATCAGGGATCTGGGCATTTCTGAGCCGTGACACTAAGAACACGGAGATAAGGTAATGACCCGCAGAAGGTGGGAGAGGACGTTACCAGTTCTGACGGAGACACACTGGCCTACCCCTGTCGCAAGGTGTCCCCACTGCTGAGATCAGCTCATCATTCTCCCTCCCACTGAATAAATGCCTGCTTTTCAACAAACTATTAGTACTTTGATGGTTAAGACTTGCCATCTTTTGAACTATTTTAAACGATTTTGTATATTTCATAGTACCAGTGTCATTGTAATTTTTTAATGAGAAGTATTTTTTTTTTTTTTAAAGCCCAAGATTGAATCCAAGGAAGCATACAGCAGTGAATACAGATGAATTGACTCCGGAATCTAACCCCGCCCTGCATTTTTCATAACCATAATGATGTTTCACACAAATGTTCTGTATAAAAAGCAATTACTTAGAACTTACTCTGTACCAGACCCTATCTTGAGCACATATTAACTCTTTACATGTATTAACCCATAAGTTTTTCTGATATATTCTATTGTTATACCATTTTATAGATTTAAGAAGTTGATGCTGAGAGAGTTTAAGAAATCTGCACAGTGTTGCTATGTGTAGCTGCCAAAGGCACCTATTTTCATTTACCAGAAAGAACTGGGAAAATATATTCAAAACTTAAGAAGCGATAAGCAGACTAATACCATTAGATCTGCTTGTGCTGTTTAATACCGTGTATTCCTTGATGGATATTTCTGATGGACGAGGGATATACTCCTTTTAGGGTCTTTAGGTAGAGATCAGGAACGTCATAGGAAACCTTGGCTTATTCAGATCTTACAGGCTCACCAATCGGCCTGAAAACATGGTAAAAATAGATGTTGATACATTATCTCACTTTTCCTATATCTGAGTCCAGTTTCAACTGAGGAAGTCAGAATTATGTGTATAGGGAAAAATCATGGAAATAATCTAACTGAACACTGTCCGTTCTGCTGGAGCTCATGCACGTTGCTACTCTGTGACTTAGTCGTCATTTCCTTATCTCAGGGTTAAGAAATGCAGAAATATCTCCAGGAAATGAATTAACTAGGAAGTACATGAAGACTCTTGGCCATCCTTCTTTTTAACCATATCAGACAGGGGAGTAATGACACAAGACTCAAGAAGAGCTCCCCACTGGGAACACTGATGAACCCAAGGACACATCGTTTACTGTCCTTGAGGTCAGGTCACTCAAAAGCATACAGAGTGCCAAGTGTCTCAAAATCCAAAGTCCCCATGGTTTTTGCATTAAGGTCTTCCACCCACTGCCCCCCCAAAATTTTCCTTGTTCTCATTTCATTGCCATCAACTTAAATCCATAACATTGACATATAGTGAGTCTCTCTTTATAAGCTTGTACCATTCTAGAAAAGTTCTAATTTACACTCTTGTGCAATTTTTATAAAACTCATTAATGCTGTTTCTTGGGGCATATCGTCATTTCACACATGCCATCTCACTCGAAGAGCACCATCCATGCATATACATTTGTATTTTAAATTTACATATTTACATATATTTAATATACATATACTATTTTATAAGCCACATTAACAGTCACATGAGGCACATGTCATGATGCCTCAAACTTTTTGAAATGTCACATTTAAGAAGAATATAATTTCTGATAAAATCATTTTTTAGTCCTGAGTTAAAGTGGGTGAATATTTATGATAAAACAGCATGGAAATAACATTTGAAAAATTCCAAAAAATTTTTTTCTTATCTCTCAATATTTTCAAATCAACATTCCTCTTCTAAACTTAAAAAAATCCAAATAAAATCAATGTATTTAATAAATATGTATTGAGTAGTTGACATGTGCCTTGAGCCCCTACCACCTGACAGAAACCTTTGCTGGGTGATGGAAACACAATGAAGAAATGAGCACCACAAAGATGACCCTTGCCCTCATGGAGTTTAGTGTCTAACGGTGGTGCTAATTACACCAAGGAATATAACTATAAGCAAATAAAGACGAGGGCAAGATATTTAGGACTTACCAATAATTCAAATCATTTTATGATAAATCATTTTATCAATAAACTACATGAGGATGCATAGCAATTGTTTGGGATATATCCAACTGGTTGCCCAGCAACAGCACTTAAAAATCCAATCAGTACATAAACTTCAATATGGCAGAAGTAAGCTATGTATCTTGTCCCCAGACTTTCTGTTTGAGTTGGTATCCTCTTTACCCTTTCAGTTGCTTAGGACAAAACCTTGGTATCATCTTGACTATTCCTTCTCCTTCAATTTCTTTTATCCAATCCTTCAGCAAATCTATGGTTCTAACATCAAATTCCATATGGAATCTGACCACCACTTCTTTCTCCCACCACTGATCTCACTGAGGTCTGGATTAGCCAAATAGAAGTAATACTGAATCTTGCCTGGAATTTTACAAATACCCCCAAATGGCCTCTCTTCTACATTGTCCCTGGAGACAGAGAAACATAGGAGATGTAGTGTCACTTGAGGCTTAAGGCTAAGTCACTCTTCTGCTCAAAATGTTCCAGTCAATACTACCCACCCATTAAATGCACAACCCTACAGGGGCCATTTTCCCTCTGACCTCACCTTCTGCTCCCTTGCCCCTCACTCCCTTACTCTACCGTCCTGGCCTCTCGCTGATTCCCCAAATGGCCAAGAACATTCCCCTTCTAGAGCCTTTGATCCCCTGTTCCTCCTGCATGGAATGCTTCTCCTCATAGATCTCATGGCTCACTTACTCCCTCACCTCCTTCAACTCTTTGCGTGAATGACATCTTTCTAATGAAGAAGCAGAATATTAGTGTGGTCCTGTCTCAGCTGCAAAGCAGGGTATTAATGCTGTTTTATTTTAGCTGTCCTGATACATATTTTCTTGCTGGGGACATTGGCCCTGACTAACTGCCCAACTAACTCCTAACAGTCTTCGCAGCTGAAAGACACAATTATCTAACACCAAGTTTCTATAGTCAGAAACACCTAAGGACAACAAAATGGACCCATTAATACTATACAAAGTTATAAAACCAGAATAGACAGATTCATTTCTTGTGGCAAGTAGTGTAATATTGACAAATGACCGAAAGAAACAGGAATAAAAATGTATTCAATTTTGCTTTTTGGTTAACTTTTGTGAAGAAAAGACTTTAGACCAAGAATGGTGGAACAAGCATTATCATTAACAAACATTATTTGTAAAATAAAATATTTGAGATATGTGAAGCAGTGAGAGAAAGGGATGCTACTCTGAACAATTTATCCCCACAAATTAAAGTAGTAGGCTCTTAAAATTTCTAAGCCATTTCTAGTTACTTTTAAGAAGCAAACTGGAAAATATTTGCTGAGCGACAGATGAGAGCAGAGCCGCTATAACTACAATTTCCTAAAGTAAATCACACAAGCCGTAGCTTACCTTTAAAACATGTATGTCCAGGTACTGGCACAAAAACAGACACATAGATCAATGTAACAGAATAGAGAGCCCAAAAATAGACCCTCAACTCTATGGTCAACTAATCTTCAACAAAGCAGGGAAGAATGTCCAATGGAAAAAGACAGTCTCTTTAATAAATGGTGCTGGGAAAATTGGACAGCCACGTGCAGAAAAATGAAATTGGACCATTTCCTTAAACCACACACAAAAATAGACTCAAAATGGATGAAGCACCTCAAGTGAGAAAGGAATCCATCAAAATCCTTGAGGAAAACACAGGCAGCAACCTCTTTGACCTCAGCCTCAGCAACTCCTTCCTAGGAACATCGCCAAAGACAAGGAAAGCAAGGGCAAAATTGAACTATTGGGACTTCATCAAGATCAAAAGCTTTTGCACAGCCAAGGAAACAGTTAAAAAAACCAAAAGATAACTGACAGAATGGGAAAGATATTTGCAAATGACGTATTAGATAAAGGACTATTATCCAAAATCTATAAAGAGCTTAGCAAACTCAACACCCAAAGAACAAATAATCCAATCAAGAAATGGGCAGAGGACATGAACAGACATTTCTGTGAAGAAGACATCCAGATGGCGAACAGACACATGAAAAAGTGCTCCACATCACTCGGCATCAGGGAAATACAAATCAAAACCGCAATGAGATACCACCTCACACCAGTCAGAACAACTAAAATTAACAAGTCAGGAAAGGACAGATGCTGTCAAGGATAGGAGAAAGGGGAACTGTCCTACACTGTTGGTGGGAATGCAAGCTGGTGCAACCACTCTGGAAAACAGCATGGAGGTTCCTCAAAAAGTTGAAAATAGAGCTACCCTATGATCCAGCAATTGCACTACTGGGTATTTACCCTAAAGATACAAACTTAGTGATCCAAAGGGGCATGTGCACCCAAATGTTTATAGCAGCAATGTCCACAATAGCCAAACTCTGGAAAGAACGTAGATGTCCATCAACAGATGAATGGATCAAGAAGATGTGGTATACAATGGAATACTATGCAGCCATCAAAAGAAATGAAATCTTGCCATTTGCAATGACATGGATGGAACTAGAGGGTATCATGCTTAGCGAAATAAGTCAATTGGAGAAGGACAGCTATCGTATGATCTCCCTGATATGAGGAAATGGAGATGCAATGTGGGGGTGGTGAGGGGTAGGAAAATAATAAATAAAACAAGATGGGATCGGGAGGGAGACAAACCATAAGAGACTCTTAATCTCACAAAACAAACTGAGAGTTGCCGGGGGAGGAAGGTAGGGAGAGGGTGGTGGAGTTATGGACATTGGGGAGGGTATGTGCTATGGTGAGTTCTGTGAAGTGTGTAAACCTGGCAGTTCACAGACCTGTACCCCTGGGGCTAATAATACATCATATGTTTATTAAAAAATTAAAAAATTTTTAAAAATGTATGTCCAATTAAGTAAGAAAAGTGTTAAGGTCTAGGCAGGAGCAATAAAAGGCCCCTCCCTCCCCTGACTTGGCTCACGCAGGGGGCTAGGGACCAGGCTCACAGAAATCCCAGATGTGGAGAAATGCTGAGGCATACAGAATCAGAGATAAGGGAACATAACAAGACTAACGAGATCACCCCATTTGTCCTAAATGTCAGAGACCAGATATCTCTATGACAGTTACAGCTGGACCCCTGAAAGTTATCAAACGTCAAAGAGAAAGTAAACATGGTACTATCAACAGTAGAGACATCAAGAAGATTTCTGTTCCCTGGTATGTTCTCCATAAAAGACTGCCAGTGAAAACCCACAGTGGCAACCCATTCGGGACCTTCTCAGTCTAGAGAGCTTTTCTCTTTTATTTCTGTTCCCTTCTTCACTCAATAAGCTTTCACTCCACTTCACCCTTTCCTGTCTGCAAGATGCATTCTTGGACTCTGTGAGACCAGAACCCCAAAACCCTGTGCCCCAAGGGAATAACAGGAGCCAATTAATTCATGAAGCACAGATTCATTCATTTATTCAAAAGTCACTGAATGCCCACCACATGCCAGGCATTCAGGAAATGTCTCCTGAATTTAAAAAATCCCCACCCTCATGGAAAATAACACCATGAATTTTTGTGTTTCTTCCTTGGTTTGTTTTTGGTAACCAGGGAATCAAGGCAATGCCAGAGTCAGAGCACCTCTGGATCTCCAGAAAGCATCTGACAAAGCCTTTCATGGGCCCATCACAGCCAATTGCATGGTGGGTCCCTGAGCGATGAACAGTGAGCAGAGTGGACACTCTGCAAACTTGTTACATATCCCATTGAGGGAACTCAGAAGGTGACATGGGTCTGATCTGAGTGAGAAGTCCTGTTCAGAGAGGCTAGAAAGGCCACTCCCCTCAGTGGAGCTCACCTCACCTGGAGGAAGGAGTTCAGTTTCATGCACCACAATGGAAAGGAATATCGTTAAACCAAGGATGACACAAGTATGTTGAGGACATGCACAGACTGTCATGTGAGGAGCTAAGGAAGAGAAACACATACACACACACACACACACACACACACACACACACCGGTGTTTGCCCTGAGAGAAAAGAAAATTTGGGGGATACATAACAGTGACCTCTATTCTAGAAAGGGTGCTACAGGGTGGATGAAATCTAGGAAAAGACTGAACATCTTTGAGTCAGACCCTTCTCTGGGGCATTAGCTCATTTTGTTAGGCATTAGTCAGGACATTAGTCAGGACATTAGTCAGGACCACGGTCCCCAACAAGAAAATACAGAATCAGGACAGCTAAGATCAAACAGCACTGACATCCTGTTTTTGCAGATTAGATAGGAGCACACTAATACTCTGCTTTGCAGCCCTTGCAGAAATAACTTCTATAAAACGTCCTAAAATAAGACAATCAACCACAAAGCATTTGTCACTACCATGGGCAGGGGGCAGTTAAGGGGTGGCTCAGTGGGTTAAAGCCTCTGCCTTCGGCTCAGGTCATGATTCCAGGGTCCTGGAATCGAGCCCCGCATCAGACTTTCTGCTTGGTGGGGAGCTGCTTCCCTTCCTCTCTCTCTGCCTGCCTCTCTGACTACTTGTGATTTCTGTCTGTCAAATAAATAATAAATAATAAATAAAATCTTTAAAACAGAAAAAAAAAAAAAGCCTTAAGGCCCCAGATGTATTTTGACCATCAGCACAGAGATAGTAACATCATAAGTAGATATGATACGTGACCAAAGCCCTGACTGGCACGATTCAGCACACCCTGATTGCTGAAGAGTCCCGCAAAAGAGCTCATAAAACCCCCTAAACTGAGAAACCCCATGCCCTCTGAGGGCAACCCTCTCTGGCCTCCCTTCCTCTCCAGGAGCTTCACTCCGTAAACTCCGCTCTGCTTCCCACCAGTCTTTGTCTGGCCTACCTCTTCATTCTTCTAAGCAGCAGGACCAAGAACCGCGGGCACTAAGGGGACACAAAACCTGTAACAATTTAACCCTCACCTTTAGCTTTAAAGAGCCTGATCCCTGATGGACACAAGCATCTAACATCTCTCCCGGAGCAGAGGTAGAACATTGAAAGGCATCCCTTCCGGTAGCCAGTCCCACCTTCCCAGGGTCTGAATGAGGGCTTTGGTATTATTAGCTGATTGTCATTGTTTGTAGAAGTTCCAAGCAGTTAACATCTGGGACCATTCAGAAAGGGGAAAAAAGTATTTGACCTTGCTGGGGGGGCGGGAGGGGGGCGCGAATGTTTAACTAAGTGATAGAGGTGGAGGAACCATTCCAGGAATCATAAGTGACTTTGCAATCTGAAAGGACACGGGGAGTGCAGCCGGAAAGGCCACAGCAGCCTAATTCCATAGAAAATCCCACAGGGCACGTAGGGGCCTGCGCAGACACAGCAGTTGGCTGCCTTCCTAAACGGGACATGGGACCTTTAGAAGTGTCTACTTGGAAAATGAGAGAAACTGGTATACCTGGGTGGGAGAGTCCGCTGGACCTCTGCACTTCAACAAGCATTTCTGAATCAGGCTTCTATTCCTTTAAGAACCAGGCTTACCTTCAGATTCATTTTGGCTTATGGAGGCCCTCCTTACCCACTATGCTCACAAAGAAAGGAATCCTTTCAGGGAGACTTCAGAAAATATATGAAAAGGGTCTTTGAAAGCTGTCGCAGTTTGAAACTGACTTTCAATGAGCTACTGCTGACTGCTGTGATCGGGTTAAAGTAGATTCGGTGGTTTTTCTTTATTTTTAGTATTTAACAGTATATTTTTTTCCTACTCTTCTCCAATAACCTACATATTCTGAGCCTCCCGATGATCCCTTTACAAGGAAACTGACAGCACAAGGAGAAGCGTTCATTTTCCCCGGTAATGTTCCCGGCAGATTTCTGCACTGACGGCAGACCACGCTTAATGGGCATACATCTATAAGCATAACTTTAGGCACTATTCAAGAAAACGGACTTTTTCCTACTTTTTACTGAAGTAGCCGCCTAGATGATTCTGGGTGGGTGGTGATCACATCCCCACTGTGGCCCATTCTTTTCATAAACTCCTCTGCTGTCCTTCCTCAGCACCTCTCAAACCAGAAGCAGAGCCATCCTTAGCTCCCCAAACTGTTCTGTGCTTGTGTTAACTCTTATTAAATATTTACTACACGCCAAGCATTGAGAGTGTGAAAGGCTAAGTAAAATAGAGTCACTTAAGTCAAGGAACATTTTTTTTTTTTTTTTTAAGTCAAGGAACTTTAAAATGGATCCAGGAGTCCATTAAAAAGTGGGCTGTGTCTGCCTTTAGCTCAGGTCATGATCCCAGTCTCCTGGGATCGAGCCCTGTGTCTGGCTCAGTAGGGAGCCTGCTTCCTCCTCTCTCTCTGCCTGCCTCTCTGCCTACTTGTGATCTCTGTCTGTCAAATAAATAAATAAATAATCTTTAAAAAAAAAAAAAAAAAAAGTGGGCTGTGAGCACGTCTTCACCAGATGGAACCATGAACTTTTCACCCGGGCCAAACCACAAATACTCCAAGGACTCCGCTTGAACACCTGCAGGTCGCTACAGGAAGGGACTTTTGCTTAGTGATAGCCTTAGCAACCACTTATGTTTAGCTCAGATGAGTTTTGTCGCCAACCCAATCAAACTTCCTTGTAAACAATGTATAGGAGTCTTTCCTTTTTTGCTTTTGCTTGACTTTCACTCCCTAATTGGGACACTATGACCCTGAATTGTAATTCTTTGATCCCAGATTAATGGTTTTGCTTCATTATTGCCTCCCAACAATTTTAGGTGGACTGAGAACACAATGCAATTTAATCGGCACAGGATCCGCTCGAATGGGTACGATTTGTATTCCTGCTTTACAAAGACAAAGGCTGAAGCTCGTACCTTCTGCTTAAACAATTGGCTGGTAAGTGGTGACTCAGGCTCGGAACCCTGTTCCTTCAGGCTGCACTGAAACACTTCTTCTACCCAGTTCCTTCTACCTGGGATGGGTCCCTAAGTGCCTACATTTAATCAAAAGTGTCAAAGGATAATCCCAAGTAGGAAGTGAGTTAGCGGGACGGGAATCTCTGGCCACTGGAAACGAAAAGGAGCAGGACACAATAGTGGGCGTTAGGTGTGATATTTCTTATTCTGGCTTGTTCACCCCCAGCCGTGCAACAGCCTCAGCCTGGAAGAAGAGGTCAAGACTGGCCACATAAGCACAGAGGGGAGAATCTAATGCTTTATTGCTCTTTTTCTATTTCTACCTTTTCAGACTTGTGGGCCTTGGAAATCCATCAGAAAAGCCTGAGAACAGCCTTAGGAGAACTGTTGGCAACACCCCTAGGAGTTGTTAGCCAAAAGCTTCAACCTCCCCTCCTCATCACTGAGAGAGAGAGAGAGAGAGAGACAGGGACGAGAGAGACCTGTCTGTTGGGAGTAGTTCAAAGATATTCTTTCCACCAAGAGAATTAGTTTAACAAAAAGGAGCCATTGTGGTTTAGAGAGCTCACCATTGATTACTAGGTCAAGATAAGAATTATTCTCTCCTTTTTCCCTCGGAGACCTTAGATAGTAAAGTACTTTTGACCTTGGGCAATAGAGATTTCTCTGTCCCCATTGAGACTAATGTGGGGAGGAGGGAAGAAGTCAACATCCATTGTACCACTTTTCTGTGCTCCTGTGTACACCGTCAGCCTTCACTCAACCCACAGTCCTGTGGCCCTCACAGCGGAATCAGGACAAAAACATAACATTCCTAAGACCAGCAATGGCCGTAAAGGGGTCAGAACACGCCACCCTGAGCTATGCTGCTTTGGCATATGGACTGAGCTGAAGGCACTTGACACACAGGAGGTGCAGGAAGCTCCCCCCCTCCCCCTTTCTACCTGAAAGCATATCATAAAATTTGCCATGAGAAGGATGTCTTCCCTGCACCAGGAAGAGAACATTCTTATCACCAGCGATGAATGTACAAGCCAACTGACTAAAATAATTCTTATCTTCCATTAGTTTCTTCCATATATTTTCTCATCACTGCCTCACAGTTTACTGCCCTGAGCCCAAACTCCTTGGTCTTCTCACATCCCCACAATTTATCATTCATTGTTTAAAAAAATAATCTAAGCTTCGGGACCTAATGGTTTCTTTTGGACACCATTTTCATTTTTAAAGACTCACGTGTACAGATAAAAATATTAAGTAAGATTTGTATGCTGTTCTCCTGTTGATCTATCTTCTGTCAGCTTATTTCTTAGACCCTGCCACAGAACGCAGGAAGGGGGCAGAAAGTTTCCCCTTCCTGAGAGCCCTCTTGGAAAGCATGGAAACTCATTTTTCCAAATAACTTGATGACAAAACTAGGCAAACTGGTGAAATGCCTCTTCAAAATACTTTTCCTCCTTTTTTGTTCTCAAACATGCTATTCACAACAAACAAAAAGAAAATGAGTAAATCAAAACAACTCAAATATCTCTGTGCAGAGGTAATTACCATTAATACTTCAGTGCAGATTCTCCCAAGCTTCTTCTGTTTGAGTTAAAACATACACTCCCTCATATACACGACATCATTCGTACATTTTTGAGTACTTGCCCACCGTTATCTCCAAATCAATCACCAGAGCTGAACCAGCATGTTTGTTAAGGTTTCCAAGACACTGTCCTCCAGAAAGATGGTATCCAGCAACATTTTCTGGAACCCACTGTTCCCCTAAAGCCCTTAGCACACCAAATCACCAGGCTCCAAGGATAATGCCAGAAGAGGGAAGAGAGAGTTTTACTATTCAGCCAGGAGGCCCCTCCCCTGGGGCTCTTAGACTTCACTAAGATAATGTAAATGATTGTCGTTCTGTTGCCCCATCCCAAACATGTAAAATGAGACAGCAGCCGAGTCAAATTGGTATCCCAGAACATTGGAGAGTCCCAGGGCCTTTGGAGAGGGCGTTGTGATGATGTGCAAAGTTGTCAAGAAAACAGAGCAAAAGCCAGCCTTGGGTGTAAGGGGCTCCTCTGCAGCAGCTGGTAAAAGCTGCTGTGTCAGAGGAGCAGAACTTACTTATTAATCCAATATTACATAGCACTTACTAGGCACCAGCCACTCTAAGTGCTTCATCCTGTATGAAGGCAAATAGCAACTTTAGCCTCATTTTTTACATGGAGGTTAAGTAACTTCTTGGGATTAGTTCTAGAGTATGTGTGTCTAACCACAGAGCAATGTTGTCCATCAGGGAATGTCCTTGATCAAACGAAGAACTTCCCCATCCTCTCCCACATATACAGCATAGTAAATGCTCATTTTTTCCAATCAAGCAGAAAGCACCATTTAATTGGTATTGGAAAAGTAAAAACAATGAAAATGGAAATTTGTGCACAAAAAGCTACATAATACCTAAAATAACTAGAATGATTTTATTAGATCATCTTTTTTTTAAAGATTTTATTTATTTATTTGACAGAGAGAAAGATCACAAGTAGACAGAGAGGCAGGCAGAGAGGCAGGCAGAGAGAGGGGGAGAGAGAGGGGGAAGCAGGTTCCCTGATGAGCAGAGACCCTGATGCGAGGCTCGATCCCAGGACCCTGAGATCATGACCTGAACCAAAGGCAGAGGCTTAACCCACTGAGCCACCCAGGTGCCCCTAGAATGATTTTAGATAGTAACATGCTCCCTGCCCCTGATTTAGCCCTGGTTTCATCTGTCATTCATTAATTTTAACTTCTTCTTTTCTGGGGCAGAGTCCATTTTTTTCCTTAATAAATCAAAATTGGACTATTTAAGGCTTTATTTTTCCAAAACCCTGTGACATATCTCATCTTATTGATGAGAAGGTATCCAGGCTTAGAAAGGCTAAGGGATTTATTTGTGGTAACGGGGGCAGATCATGAACACACCTTCCAACTATTTCCCCACTCCATCCTGTGTCCTGCCCTCTGTAATCCTGTAACGGGCTTTGAAACCAAGCGAAAATGTGAAGACGTGTGCGATATGTTAACAGACATAGGTAGTTAGATAAACAAACAAATATCTAGACACACGCACAACCATAATATTTCATGTATCTTGAATTCAACCATCTGGTGAATTCACCTCCTAGAACTCAAAATCACCTAATCATTTTACCTGTGCATGCACGGATGGATGGATAGAGTATGTACGGGTTTGCTCACTTCTGGTCCTCTTCGCCCTGCATACCTCACAGAATGGGTTTTTTTTTTCTTTTCTTTCTTTTTTTTTTTTTTTTTAAATCTTAGTAAGTATACTCTTTAATCCCCATCCCCTATTTCATCTATCACCATACTCACCTTTCTTCTCATAACCATCAGTTTACTCTCTATATTTAAAAGTCTATTTTTTGGTTTGTCTTTCTCTTTTTTCCCCTTTGCTTGTTTCATTTCTTAAATTCCACATAAGAGTGAGATCATATGGTGTTTGTCTTTCTCTGACTTATATTTCCTAGCATTATACTCTCTTGCTCTATCTGTGTTATTGCAAATGGCAAGATATTATTTTTTATGGCTGAATAATATCTATTTACCTATATATCTATATCTATATGTATATCTGTATCTATCTATATCTATATATCCATAGTTTGGCTATTGTAAATAATACGACAATAAACAGAGAGGTGCGTGTATCCCTCTGAATTAATGTATTTATATTTTGGGGTAAATAAGCAGTAGGGCAATTACTAGATCATAAGGTAGTTCTATTTTTGATTTTTTGAGGAACCCCCATGCTCTTTGTCACAAGGACTGTCCTGGTTTGCATTCCTGGTGACAGCACATGAGCGTTCCTTTTTCTCCATATCCTCATCAACACTTATTGTTTCTTGTGTTTTTTATCTTAGCCCTTTTGACAGGTATGGGTGACCACAGAACTGATTCTTAAATTCCACAGGTCAAGCCCTCCGGCTCTTTTCTCTCTGCAGTTGACAGAGAAAACTAAGGCCATCTTTCACTTAGGCATTCATTTGCCCACTCATATGTGTGAAACTGCCCTGGGACCTTCTACGCAACTTATAAAAACACCCTCGGTCTCTTCCAACATAAACAAACACACAAACACACACACACCCAGGCATGCCTGCCTACACATGCACACTCACGTGTGTACCCATGAACACACTATGTCCTGCAGTCTTGAATTCCCTCTGGTTTCGAGAGTTTATCGATAAGATGTCAAATTCTCCTTTCATTCATTAAATATTCTATTACTTCAAGCAAACTACAAGTCCCTATATACTACTTACCTAGGTTTGACAAATCTTAACATTTTAACATCAAATCTTAACATTGAACCTTATTTTTCTCTTTTACTGAAGGAATACAGCATTATCAATACTACGGGGCTCACCCACGCTTCTCCTTGACCCCTTCTCTTTCTCTTCCTCATTGAAGGCAACCACTAACATGACTATATCCTATCGAGGGTGCGCATTTTATTATTGATACATGCATTAATTAACACTATTTAATCTTTTGTATTCTTAAAATTTCCTTTAAAGGCAATGCTGTAGAACCATTCTGCTTTGGAAACGTATCCGCAGTGATACATGTATTCATAGTTGGTTGTAATTGCATTTTAGTACTGTGCTACCGTATGTACATTCGCAATTTATTCATGCTGTTGCCTCTTCATGAATATGTAAATTATTTCTAATTTTTTCTTAATTATAAAGTATCATCTCCTGCTCCTTCATGGAAATGAAGATACTGGCCCCAAAGCTCGTAACCTCCCCCGAGACCGCTACGGACCCAGTTTACTTGCTCTCTACCCCAGTGTTGAGTTATTCTTTGGTGTATGGGCCCTGGGGGTATCTCTTATTTTTTGCAAATTTAGCTACACATTTAAAGCCTGTTTGTCATATTTTATCCAGCATATTAGGTGTGACTTAGCAAGGGTGTTTTCTGGTTAGCAGTTCCTTCTCATTACCTAAAAGGGGAAAGCCACTCTTTTCTTATCTAAACTTTCCTTTTCATCAGTGTCATCACATTCTCTTGCTTCTCTCTCTTTTTTCCCCTCTTCCCATTTCTTGTCCTTTAGATAAAAGAATTATCATAAGGTTTGTCCTGACTCTTCTCACTCTAATGTGATCATTTTCACAAACCTAACTGACCCCTGTGTACTGATGACTCACAAATCAGGGACCCAGAATTCTCCAACTAGAATCTCCCTGACTTTCAGATCTGTATGTCCAATTACTTCCTGTTTATTTTCACCTGAAGGGGCCACTGGCATATTAAATTCAGTACTTCCAAAACTTAACTCCTTCCTCTCCCCAAATCGTCTCTGTTTTTTATCTCTAAGAGACAGACAATGTCATCCACCCGAGCCATAAAACTTAGTCACTCTCAACTCCTCCCTTTACCTCAAATCTTGGTTTCCTACATCCCACCAGAATCATTAACCACCAAATTCACTCACGTCCACCTCCTTTCTCCTCTACTCCGCCCTCCACTTTTTCTTTCCTTTTTTTTTTTGCCTTTCTGGGCCTTTGTCATCTCTCTTTGAGCACTCATAAGAGCCATTTATTCCTGACCTTGTGTTTTCCAGCTAGGGTTGTCAAATTTAGCAAATAAAAATATAGAATGGCCAGTTAAATTCGAATTTCAGGTGAACAACAAATACTATTTTGGTGTAAATATTTCCAAAATATGGATGGGAACCAGAATTTATCTGGTAGTTCAACAAACACATCTTTAACATTGCTGTCAAAGTGAGCAAAAACTTTTATCGTGGTATTTCTGGCCTGATGTCATCAACGTTTCCTTGTTGTCCACAGACCATCTTTGGACAAATCTTGACCTGGCACACAAAACCTTCCATGACTGGGCTACTCTATAAGTCTCCAATTTTCCTTACATCTCTCCCTCGTAGACTGTGTTCCAGGCACGCTAGGTCTTCTCCTGAAATACATGGAGCTCTTTTCTGTCTTGGAACATACAGGCCCATCTACCTGAATCACTGTTTCCCAGTCTCTCATTTTTCAGAACTTAGCTAACTGTTACTTTTTCATATAGCAGTACCTGGTTACTCTTTATCTCATTCTTCCCCCTCCTCTTCTTCCTCTTCTTCTTCTCCCTCTTCACCTCCTCCTCCACTTCCTCCTCCTCCTTCTTTTTAAGATTTTATATTTATTTATTTGTCAGAGAGAGAAAGTGAGCACAAGCAGGGGGAGTGGCAGGCAGAGGGAGAAGCAGGCTCCCCACCAAGCAAGGAGCCCAATGTGAGACTTAACCCCAGGACCTTGGGATCCTGACCTGAGCCGAAGCCAGACGCTTAACCCTGACTGAGCCATCCAGGCATCCCTCCTCATCTCATTGTTGTTACTTTTCTTTTCTTTTTTTTTTTTTAAGATTTTATTTATTTATTTGACAGACAGAGATCACAAGTAGGCAGAGTGGCAGGCAAAGAGAGAGGAGGGGAAGCGGGCTCCCTGCTGAGCAGAGAGCCCAACACGGAGCTCGATCCCAGGACCCTGGGATCATGACCTGAGCCAAAGGCAGAGGCTTTAACCCACTGAGCCACCCAGGTGCCCAAAATTGTTTCTTTTCTTAATAACACTTTCACAATCTGAGAGTATCTTGTTTATTTGCTCATCAGTTTATTATCTAACTTTTCATTAGATCAAAAACTTAACTTGTTCACCACTGTACTTCCAAGGCTTAGTAGAGCTCCTAATACATGGTTGGCACCCAATTAAATATTTATAGAACAAATAAACAAATGAATAGGTGAATGAATGAATCAATGAATGAACAAGCAAGTGAAAAAAATGAATGACTAGTTAAGCCCTCTAGCCATGAGTTCCTTTTGAGTCTTTGCTTATGCCCTATGCTTCATGCCCTTAGTTTGGGTTGCCATAACAAAACACCCTAGAGTGAGTGGTTTAAACAATAGATATTAATATTTCCACATTCTGGAGGCTAGAAGTTGAAGATCAAGGTGTTAGCATGGCCAGTTTCTGGTGAGGACTCTTTTTATGGCTTATAGAGTGTTGTCTTCTCACTGAATCCTCTCACAGTAGAGAGAGAGATAAGCAAGCTCTCTAGAATCTCTTCTTATAAAGGCACAAATCCCATCATAAACGTCCCACCCTCAAGACCTCATCTAAATCTAGTATCTTCCAAAGGCCCCAACTCCAAATACCATCTCGTGGGGTTAAGGACTATAATATCTGATTTTGGGGAGACATGATTCTGTCCACAGCATGCCGCAAGTATAGTGCCCATTCTTCCCTTCTGTGTGCTCAAGAATCACCATCTCTATACAGAGATTCCAGGTGAAATAAATCACTCCTTCCTTTGAACCTCACCAACATCCTATGTACCTGTTGTACTTTATTGTAACTGCTTCCCTCTCTGAGACTGTAAGTTCCCTGGGAGCTGTACCAACACTTCAATGTACCATGTCTGGCATAATGTCTGGTACTATATTCCCAAATTTCAATACAACTCAACAAATATTCATTAACTGAATAGATAATTGGATGAATGAACAGTAGCATCTAGGAAGGCAGTGTAAAATAACTCGGGTTGGATAGCCAATATTCATACTATAAAGCTCACAAAAAACTGCTCATACAAAATATGTTTTTGGACTCTCAAAGTCTATTTATAGTTAGTTTTCATGGTATTCATTAATTTGGTTACATGATTTTCAAGTCAACTTGCATTAGTTTGCTGGGGTAGCCATAACAAAGTACCACAGAGTGGGGAGCTTTAACAATAGAAATTTATTTTCTCACAGTTTTAGAGATTAGAAATTCTAGATAAGGTGTTGGCAGGATTGGCTACTTCTGGGGGCTCTGAGGGAGGGATCTGTTTCAGACTCTCTTCTTGGCTTATACATCCTCCCTGTGTCTTCACATCCTCTTTCCTCTGTATGTTTCTATGTCCATATTTTCTCTTCTTCTAAGGACTATAGTTGTTTGGATTAAGCCTACCCTAATGACCTCATCTTAACTTGATCACACTTGCAAAGGCTCTATTTCCAAGTAGAGTCACATTCTGAAGTACTGGGGGTTAGAACTTCAACATATAAATTTGGGGGGCAACATAATTCCGCCCATAACACAATCTCTGTAATGTGAACGAGAAAAGTGGCAGGCAGTGCTGGTCTAAGCAGTCACATATCTTCAGAGAAAGAAGTGACAACCAATCACCTGAAACCAAAAGACAGAACATGGTGGACAGGGGGTAGGTAAGGAGCAGCAGTGGAAAACACATTGAAAAGTAAGCACAACCTATATTTAAACTATATTTAAAACAAATATTAAACTATTAAACTATATTAAAACAAAAACAAACAAGCAAAAACAAAAAAAAAAAAAAAAAAAAAAAAAGAAAAGAAAGGTTGGCCGAAGGGCAGAGTTATTGCTGTTCAGGATAATAAGAGTCTGTAGGACAATATCTGGTTCTGTATAGAACTTAAAGGGGCAGGAAGAGCTGTAATATATTTTATAAAGTGGTCTTTCAAGCACAGTTACATTGTTTTAAATAGTGCTTCTTAAATGTAAACCTCCAGCTACATAAAAAGTTTCATTATTCAGCCCTCCCGTGATCCCAGTGGTTCCTAATAATAACTCCCAACTCCAGGTGAATCACCATAGATCATAGAGTAGAAGTGAGATAACAAAATATCAAGTAGTTCCCAAAAATGGGTTAAGATACAGGAATATGCATTCAGATGAGAAACATCATGTGTAAAAGAAGACACTTTCTATCATTTAATTCTTATGCTTGCTCTTAATTTCTCCTTTGCCACCCACCTTCTGGAGGATCCTGGAAGAATGAATCACCATGTGTGAAGGAAACTCAGGAGTATTGGTTTCTTGGAAGTCTGACAGGTGACTCATATTTCATAGATTTTGTCTTAATTTCATTTGGAAAAAAGCTTTCACATTTCCCAAATTTACAGTATGTCTGTTAAAAAATTTAAATATAAAATAAATATAGATAAAATAATACCTAGCTTGTTAAAGCTGGGAAGTATTGTATACTTTCTGTAGTATAAGATAGTCTCATTTCATTATGTTGTCTTCTACACTAATGATTTTAACCATAACTACAATCAATAATTGTATTAATTAAAGTAATGCTAATTGCTTTGGCAAGTACATGACCAAAATTATGTTTCTGTTCAAATACCGCCGCCTTGAATATTTTACTGAAGACAACTCAGCTCTGTCTTTAGTGATTCTAGCACTTCTATATTTGAAAATAAGTCAAGTATGAGGATACTTTCTATTATATTTGAATCAATAGAGAGTGAACTCTGTACATTGGATATTCCTGAATTCTTTCTTCTCTAAATTAGAAGGTTTAGTTTTGGTCTGGATTTCTCTATATTTCTGAAATCTCCTGGTAGAATTTTTCAACTTAGGCCAGTGTCTGGACTGAAGTAACAGTGGAGCTTACCAATTTAACGCATCACATGCCATAAATAGAGTGTTTTTATAGCACTTCTATTTCTTTAAACAGCCAAGTATATTCACAAAAATGAGATAGCATTGATCTCCTGGTATATAAAGAGGTTTAATGAAATACTGTACGTAGAGCATTTAGCACAGTACTATCATCTGCAGGAAACAGCAAATAGTCAATGTACAGAATATGACCTTATACAAGTAGCACTTAGAAGGATATGTATCCAGATGTCAGCCATGATCTGCTCTGCTTGTTCCTATTTTGAGTGTTATTTCTTTTTCCTATCTGTATATCTTTGTTATAAGAGCATTTACAGCTTTGTAACAAGATTAAGAAGTGATTTTTTTTCATTTTTAAGATAATATTTTAAATTCAGTGCAGATATTTATTTATTAATTTTTCTACATCAGAAATTCCCCCATTGATTGGTTAGTCCAAACAAACCATTTGCAAAATGGGTCTTATTTCTCCATCAAGAGTCATGTGTTTAAATTTTTGTTAGTGGCATAAAGATACAATTGTAAGCATATATGAAAGGAAATGTTTTCTGGACTATGAAAGCAGTCATCTTTTTCCTTCATGAGGCTATATTTGGAGGAAAAGTATTAACACCAGATAACCTGATAATCATAATAGCATTTCCAATTAAGATGAGCTGAATCACTGCCTGAAAGTCGAAATAACCAGATGTGCCTGAAATTCTGTGATGGCTCCCATTCTCATCCTGTGTCTACTCTGAAACCAAACTCAGTTTTTTGCTACATCCTCAAAATAAACCCAACACTACAATGCATTCATAAGTAATACCAATTTTACTGGTGATTTCTAAGGGAAATGAAGAAAATAAATTACATCATGTATTGCCAAGAAAAGCTCAAGGGAAGTTAGTCTTCACTCTTTGTTCCCACATTCCCTTTCCTTACCTGCCAGTCAAAAACTTCTGTTGTCTTAACATTCAACTCCAGCCTTTGGCTTGAATTCTTGATTATCAGAAAGAAACCCGAGCGGGTGACGAGGAACGCCCTCCACAGACTATAGCCATCACCACCACAGTCAAAAAACAGATCAATAGTGTTAGTGAAGTCTCCCCCGGGGGGGTTTCATGCTCCATCCCAAACACTTTATCAAAATATTTACCCACCAAAGCCGGTGTGTGTGTGTGTGTGTGTGTGTGTGTGTGTGCGTGTGTGTGTGTGTTGGAAGTAGTCGTGAAATTCTGCAGGCAAGAGAATATTGTTTCCACCAGGTAAATAAATATGGAATATTGTCATAGATCATAAACAGAGTATGAAAGTGACAAGGATCCTTTCAGTTTTGCTCCCGGCCTGTCTTTGTCCCCCAGCTTTGGCTTCTGATGAGAATGAGCTGGCCAACCCAGAGCTCCTGGTGCTGGGATGAGAACTCTTTGAAGGTAAGTTCCCTCTGTGTTGGGAGCTTTCTGGATGCCCTTTCAGAAAGAACATAGCAGTGGCTTCTGAGGACACATGGAGCCTCCCAGGGCAAGTACTTTTTAAGAAAACTTTTTTTAAAACCTAAAAAAAAAAAAAAAATTCTCTATACTTTTATATAACACACTTGACTGATTAACATGAATTTTAATTTGACATTTACCCAGCAAACTTCTACTCCGATAGTCATGTGTCCTGTTAGAATACAAAGCTATCTATAACATAAGAGTAAGAAATCTTACCTTGATAACTGTCATGAATCCAAATTCAAGCCTTTTTCCAACTATTGACGCCATCACTCAGCAGCCATTTACTAATTGCCTAGTTACTGTTTCCAAGTATGTGGGCTTTGGCTTGTAAAGTCACAGTAGGAAAAGAGGAAAACTCAGCCTACAAAGTTTCCATCAAATAAGTCTAAACTCCAGACATGTCTTGAGTCACTCTGACTCTACTTGGTTATTGAAATTATATGGAAACTTTTTCTACCCATTGGCACCACTAAAACCTCCAGACAACTGGTTTCTAGCCTTATGGTACACTGTGCTGTTTTTCCCTAATTGCTTTTTGAAATGTAAGAGAGTCTAATTCTTCCACTTTCTTCCTTGCTATTTTAAGGTTTCCAAACTTACGCTTGCATATTATCTAAGCTATTCTTATTTTGAAGTAAAAAGATGACTATAATTTTAGGTTTTAATGTTTCTCTTCTTCATTTGGTGTTGCTTCTCAAAATCAAAGTCACCTGCCATTCTAAGGTGGCCACATTTCATGGTTGTCTTAGACATCCCTGATGAACACAGCTTTCCCGCAGTGATCTGGGAATGGAAGTGCATTTTCTCTGCCTGGCCCCAGGCTCTCCTTTGATGGATCCTTCCCCATTATCAGCATCTTGCCCTCCAAGTTTTACCTAGAGATCTCAGGCAACAATCATCTCTAGAGATCCCCCCCAAAATACAATTCAAAATAAAGCCCATAGATTTAGGATGAATTTAACAAATCTTTGGTAGGAACAGTTCAGATTTTAAAAGGAAAACACTTCGCGGCATACTTTTCAGAGGGGGACATCATACTAGAAGAAAACAGTACTCTAAATTCTCTGAATTTCACTTGCTACACCTGTACCTACTCTCAGGAGTGTGAAGAGAAGTGAGATGGTGTAAGTAGAAATAAGTAGTATTGTGTAAATTCATGTAAAAAGTTGTGAGATCTATATGGCCGATAGACTAGTTAACAGTATTACACAATGACATTTCCTGATTTTGATATTTTACTACAGTCATGTGAGATGTTAGCACTGGGGAAAGCTGGGTGAAGGATATACTGGACTCATTGTTCTAATTTTTCAACTTCCTGTGAATCTCTAATTATTTCAAAAACACTTTGAAAAAGGGTGATAAATTTAGTCTTCCTAGAAAGGAGCTAGGCGCTAAAGTAATAATACTAAAATTATACCTTACCTGCCTCATTTTCAGTTATCTTATATGTCCCGAAGTGCAATGCGTATGATTTTAAAGTAACTAATAACTGGGAAACCTCGGT
The DNA here is from genome assembly GCF_030435805.1 of Mustela lutreola. NCBI lineage: Eukaryota > Metazoa > Chordata > Mammalia > Carnivora > Mustelidae > Mustela > Mustela lutreola. The sequence goes on from NC_081295.1 coordinate 69,617,532, forward strand.
GGCTCAGTGGGTTGAGCGAGCTTGACTCTTGGTTTCGGCTTAGGGCGTGATATCATGGGTCCTGAGATGGAGTCCCAGGGCCCGCTCTGTGCTCAGCGGGGAATCTGCTTGAAGATTTGCTCCCTCTGCCCCTCCTCCAACTCCTCTGTCTCTCTCTATCAAATCAACCAATCCATCTTTAAAGTAACCAATAACTACTCCCTCGATACAAGAAGCATCTTCAATCCTAAAAAAAATTTTTTTGAAAACCATTAATGTGGTTTTTCTCTTTTGCCTGTTTTGAGCACAAGTATTCATCCTGACTTGCCCAAAGATGGAAGAGAGTAAAGTGAGGGAAATCAATTATGTTTTTTTCATTCATTCACAAATATCAAATGAAACACTGAGGTTCTGATGTTCAAAAATAGGACTTTTCCCAGAGACCAGGGTCTTTCACCACAGATTATTATTTGGGGAAATGAGCACCTACATTCCTTGATCTCCCCTTCAACACACTCAGGAACTGACCTGACTGCCAAGACACAGAGTTTTCAGTGCAGGGGATCCAAAAGAAGGAGGGAAGGTTGCTCTTTATTGATCTCATCAGACTGTGGAAAGAAGGAGAAAACAGAAAGTGGTGACAGTCAGATGTACATATCAGTTTTTACATCGCTGGTCTACTGACCAAATGTGTTAGGTTCATGATGAAATAGCTTTCAAAGGTACAGGGCAGGTGGCCAGGTACTGTGGCCCCAGGGAGGAAGCTGCCCACATAAGGCAACAGGGTACAGTCACCGAGACAGGGAGGAAAGGAAGTTCCTGAAGCTCACTTTCCTGAGCCGCTCAGTTTCCCTGTGGCATGGATCCTGGTTTAGAGTCAGCTTGTGTGGGAAAGGAAATCCCACATTAGGGGGTGGGATTGGATTTCCAGGCCAACTAGATGGAGAAGATGTGGTAAGAGACTCAGAGGCTGAAGTGTCTAAGCCAAATGGAAGGACCTCGAGCTCAGCACTGCTAGAGTTCAACACTGGGGACCAGTAGGGCAATTCCACGGCAAGGCAGAGAGGAAGGTACGTCTCAGCGCAGAAGATGTCAGCCAGAGCACACTCAAGGACGATGGGAAGCCAGGGTTCTCCCCCCCCATAAGACCACAAGGCCACCAAGTCCACCTTTCTTTTGTTTAAACCTGGACATCATCCAAGAGAGGAAAAGAGAATGAAATATTTTCATCCTAGAGTATCCCAACACCACCCCAAAAGATTGCTTTTACATTATAAGGTCACACAAAGCTTTAAACAGGATAAGGCTTGGGTTCAAGTTTTTTCCCTGTCAGTCAGCAGATGGTGACTTCTCTGCACAATGAATTAGAGCATAGTGAGTTATGAGTTAGATATTTTTTAGTTTGCTATATGCCTTGTCAACAACAGGCACTCTGCAGGGTATCTGGGAAGCTAAAGAAAAGAAGGAAGACTAAAGCTGAGCAGAATTTGTTCTCACTGGGATTTAACTATAGGGAGGACAAATCACATTATTGCATCTTTATGTGTAAGGTTTCTCTTAAGCATAGCTTAGTACAGCCAAAGTGGTTAACGCTTTCCTAACAAGTATAAATGGGGGCTGACAGTTTTGCTTAGCATGTAACAAGCCCCTTAATCAGACAGCCTGATCCTGTATCAGTTGCTGGTACAAAGATGCACGAGATAAGATTTCTACTCACAACTTGCTCACAAGCATATAAGTAAATAATTGTGATATCATGAATGCTGGGGCTCAAGTTACTTTTAAGAGCAATGATGCCAACAGAAGTTCGGAAGAGAACAAAGATCCATCAGCCAGCCTTTCACCCAGACTCCAGTCAGTCATGTTATTGAATCACTAATATGTCTTGTAATAGCACCCTCCATAATGGTTCAAAGAATTACATTTTAAAATGTGCTGAGTTGTATATTTTCAAAAAAAAAAAATGTGTTATTTTCCTGCAAGCTAATATTTAAGACTGGACTAAGTTCTTTCACATGGGGGTCTATAGTCCCAGGGTAATTTTCAGAACAAGTAACAGAGTATAGTAACGGCAGTTTTCTCTTTTCTAAGCATGTTTCATGTGTTAGCTCACTTCATCTTTACAGCAGGTATTAAACTGCCCAGTTTTAGCAACAAAAATGAACCGCACAGAGTTCGGGCCGTATGCTACAGGGGCCCCGCCTTTTAATTGGCGAGCTGTTCTTCCTGTTCCCTGTCCTTTCTCCAAAGCACTTGGCAGGCCCTCCCGTGTACAACTTGTTTTACAAATTGGCTCCATTGCTCCACATTTACTAAGGATATTCTTCAGAACGCTAGCACTTTACGCACAGGTTGCTGGCCACCTTTTGTTTTAGTTACAAAGTTTTGTTTCTGTTGTTGTTGTTTTCTCTTTTACTGAAAAAATAAATCCTTGGAGCCTTTGATCTATTAATGAGCACGTATAGACTTCCAAAGGACATGATCGTGTTTAATGCTTCCCAAACATATAGACCATCTGGTAATAGATTAAACCTTTAAATCAGGTTTCTCCAGAGATATAGAATTAATAAGATACACATACCAATACACACACACGAATACACACACACATATATACCCACACATTATATATTATATATATATAATAAGATTTATTTTAAGAAACTGGCTCACATGGGGCACCTGGGTGGCTGAGCCGGTTAAGTGTCTGACTCTTGATTTCAGCTTAGGTCATAATTCGGGGTCATGCGATTGAGCCCTGGCCTTGCTACCGGGTGGGGAGGCTACTTAAGATTCTCTCTCTCCCTCCCCCTCTGCCCCCAGTCCCTTTCCTCTTCCCTTTCCTCCCCTCCCCAAGCTCTCTCTCTGTCTTAAAAAAAAAAAAAAAAAAGAAAAGAAAAGAAAAAGAAAAACTGGCTCATGCAGTTAAGGAAGCTAGAGAATCCAAAATCTGCAGAGTGTTTCTGGAAACCCAGGGAGGAGCAAGTTTGCAAAGAACTAATGTTGTAGATGAAGTCTGAAGACAGTCTTTTGGAGAATTCCCTCTTGCTTGGAGAAGTTTCTGTTTCTGTCAAGCCTTCAACTGATTGGGTGAGGCCCACCCACATTACAGAGGGCAATGTGCTTTTCTCAAAGTCCACCTACGTAATGCAAATGTTATCCAAAAACACCTACACAGAAACATCCAGAATAGATCCAGCCATGTTAACACATACAGTGAGACATCATACCTGAGTAGGATTCCACAGATGTTACCTTAGAAAACCCTGCCTCAGCTAGATTATCAGCTGGAAGGCAAGACCTGAGTTTTGAGATTCTTGTATCCTTCAATATCATGATTAATTAATAGTAATAGATTTTAATTATGGTAAAAATGGAATAAGCAGTGAACTTGGAGCAAAAACAAAAACAAAAACAAAACAAAAAAAAACATGGAGTCCAATCCTGGATTAGCATTCTAGTAAATTTGAGGTCTTGAGTAAGTAATTTCAACTCCATTCTTACCAGGTTTGTTATATGTGAATGGGGAACAATCACAACTGTGTCAAAAGATTGTGGAATCAAATAGCAAGACAGGTGAAAGTGTGTGGTGCTTTTTTATGAATTAGAAAGTGCTTCACGAAGCAAACAATTATAGCTCAGGACAAAAGACTATATCAAAATATGGCAAAGCCAAAGCACATCTCTGAAAATCAAAACATTCCATCTTATTTCAGTGTCACCAAAGCAGGGAAGGGGTTAAACGATGTGAAATTGTCAATGTTTAGCAGTTTTTTAAATTGAACGGCAATTTCTTAAGGCTCATCCTGATACCATAATAGGAATAGAGTATAAAATGCAGAGTTATGCTTGGGGTGATTGCTAACAGACTTGTTATTGCAAACTAGAACTTGATACACCCTATTCATTATTGTCTCTGCCTATAAGGAGATTTTACCCTGGAACAATGTGACTTAGAGTACCTGGTAAACACAAAAAAAAGAAAAAAAAAAAAACTCGATCACTTTTTTTAGTTGGTTGCAACTTTAAAAATAATTTCCTTTATCTTCTTTCTTCTTCTTTTTTTTTTTTTGGTAAGGTGAATCCCAAGAAATGGTGAAGAGAGGTTGTGGAGGACAAGAAAGTTTTACTAACAGCCACACTGGATTCCTACAGCTCCTCGAGCACACCAGTCATGTGCCTTTGTAACTTCCCCCATGAATCTGCCTGGTTAACACCTTATCTCATTCAAGTCTGATTATATCTCAGCTTCTCAAGGAAGGGTACCCTGACCACCCTATTTTATGTTTCTAGCAACCTGCCACCACAACCTATTTTCTTGATGCTTTTTCCTCTGATTTACTTTTTCTGTTTTTTCTTTTCTAGCACATATCACTTTTTCACACATACAGTTTAATTTTCTTATCTGTTGTATCTATTATTTCTTGTCTTCTTTGCTAGAATATAAGTTTCTCAAGGCCAAGGGTCTTTGTCAAGTTTGTTCATTGATTATATAAAGCCCCGGGAACAGTGCCTGGAACATAGGAACTCAATAAATGTTGGTTGAATTAATAGATTTAATGAGAAGATCTTGAATAGGAAAAGGTAGTTGGTTCCAGATTCAGAAGAACAGTCAAGAGAGGAAGGTATTTAGTATCAAAGTAATCCATTAAAATTTGATTTTAAATTTCTTTTTTTAAATTTTGAAAAAATTTGCTTAACTGCCATAAGAGGCGGAGTTTGGAATCTGAGGGGATTCTTGATGAAATCTCTGTAGCTTATTTTCTGAGATGAGATCCACAGAAATCTGGCAGAAACTCATGAAACTACCGCCAAGGCCAGTTGATCTGAGCCACTGTGGTCAATCCATTTCCATTTTTTGTTTTTTGTTTCTTCCCCTTTCCAATATCCCAGAGCAACAGGATAAACTATGCCATTGGGTCTTCTTCTCTCCCCTTAAATTCCTTATGTGGCCATAACTTATAAAAGTATTCTTGGACTTACCCAATGGATTGGGATTGTAATAAAAGCAGGCCAAATTTAAAGATCAGGGCAACCACTAACCATGATGGGGGATGCTATTCATGTGACTAACTCCTTCTGGCAGGAAATAGAGGAGTCAAACCTGCAAATCCCAGCGCAAAGAACAACCTGACACAATCCACAGATCTGAGTCACTGAGGCTATGCCTAAACCCAAGTGAAGCAGAAGCAATTGCTTGGTTAGTTCAAAATGAATGCTTTTTATTTCCTTAGGAGACTAACAAACCTCCTAAGCACCACATTAAATAGACAAGACACTTGTAATCATTAGGCAAATGTTCTTAGTTTCGAGAAACGTAAGAACTTTTTTATATCTTTGCTCATCCCTTGGAGACATAGAACATTATTCTTTAATTGAGTATGCCTTAAAAGAGGAACTAAATAACCTCTCCAGGTGTCTTCTAGATCCACACATCTTTAATTTATCCATGGACAAACATAATATTGTAGGAGAATTGAAGGAGCGTAGCTCTAAGTCTTGGTCCTGCCTTATTAGTCATCATCCAGCTGCCTTTATACGGTGGATCTGGGAGGCACAGTCGTACGAATTCACTGTCACTGGAAGACTGAGGTTTGTTCCTGTCTGGAAGTTTGTTCAAGCGTGAGTCCACTGATTGAGGCAGTGATTGTGGTCTGCCAAGGGTGCTGTGTAAAAAGGAAGTCGTTTCTTCCAACAGTCTTGTTTGTGTTTTCCAAACTGTTTCAGTTTATGTTCTGTTTCCATTCCCATGCTCAGCCCTCCCAAAGTAAACAGATGACAAGTTGTGGTGGTGGGATAGTGGTGAGGCAGGGGTGGGGATGGAGGTGGAGGAAGGAAGAGATGTCCCCAGGGCAAGAGGATTTTCAAAGAACCCAAATGTAATTTGGAAATAAACTCAAGTGCCAAAAACCAGATGGGATTTATAGCCTTGAGATCAACCCAATCTGCAGGCACAAATACAGACTCCTAGAAATTCCATTTACTTATTCTAAAATGACCAAACACTCCAAGACATTCTTATACCAAACTCCAGCTAAACTGGTGGCTGAAGATCAATCTTGGACATAGCAGTAGGTATACTTCTTTCTTCCATTCATCCCACCCATCCACTTCTGCTGGTCCAGAAAACTCATTTCTTTCTCAGACTTTCTAGAAGAATAGACCATGAACTCCCTTAATTCCAACCATGGCACTACAAATTCTGAAAGTTTAAAAAAAAAAAAAAAAAGGAAAGAATAGGAAAAAAAAAAAGAAACAAATGCATTGAGAAAATAAACTTCCAGAATTTTAACTCATTCTGAAAAATAAGACAACATTTAGAATTTTCTTTCTTTCCAAGTCTACTCCCAAGACCTTAGCTGACCTCACGTGGATTAGAAAGTTCTCTTTCTGCAAATGAAACTAATTGTAAACCTTGATTCAGTAGCACTGGAACTGACAAAAATCTCCCTTTAACGTACCTGTCTACCAAAATACATACAACTAAAAATAGCAGTAACATGTGGTTCCTCTGTTTAAAGGCAAATAATTCTATTGTATTATTATAACTCACATAGAAAGCACTTGTCAAAAATTAGTTGATCATGTATTTCTACGTTAGCAGAATAAAAAGAAAAGACAATTACATAATGTGAGATGACATAGTTCTTTTGTCCAAAAGTAAAAAAATAACTATATAGTTATAGTTATACAATTTATATAGTGTTACAATGAGCAAGTGTTACTTTCATGATTCAGAAAGCATAAATTATTTCCATTTTGGTGGGGGAGAACTATATCTCATTAAATGTAGATTTTGAATATACCAATTTAGAAATCAAAGTTGTATCAATATAGTACATTTGGTTTTAGAAAATAAAACTACCAAATATATGTCTGCCCACCTCCAGGAATTTTCCCAAAGGATCTACTTCCAACAAAATTGCATGTGCATAAGATTATTCATTGGTGTATATTTATAACTACAAAATATTGGAAAAATCTAAGAGCTCTTACATAGGAGATTGGTTTAATAAACTGTGGTAGCCCACAAATTTGATACGTAGATGAAACAGACCAATTCTTTGAAAGACAAAATCTGCTAAAACCCACACAAGAAGAAATGGATGATCTGACTAGATGATATCTATTTTAAAAATTGAATCAATAGTTAATGACCCTTTAAAACATCAAGCACCAGGCCTAGATAGCTCACTGGTAAATTCTACTTAAAGAAGGGTTATACCAATTCTATTATAAGTAATAGAGAATCTCTATAGAAGCACTTAACATACTTCCAAACTCATTTCATGAGAATAACATTACCCTAATACCAAAACTAGATAAAGACATTATAAGAAAAGAAAGGTAAAGACCAATATCTCATATTCACATAGATTCAAACACCCCCAACAAAATATTAGCAAATTGAATCCAATAATGTATGAAAATAATTATACTCTATGACCAAGTGGGATTTATCCCAGGTATGCAAGGCTAGTTAAACATTTGGAAAACAATTAATGTAATCCATCACACCAAAAGGCTAAAAAAGGAAATATTAATAATCATGTCAATAAATAGATATTAATAGAAAAAAGAACTGGAAGAGACTGGGAAAAAAGCATTTGACAAAATCCAATTTATGATGAATAACTCTCAGTAAACTAGAAACAAAGAAGAACCTCCTAAACTTGGTAAAGAATATCTACAGAAAAGCTACCACTAACATCATACATAATGGTGAGAAACTCAAAACTTCCCCACTAAGGTCAAGTACAAGGCAACAATGTCCCCTCTCCCCTTTCTTTTCCAACAGCACACTGGAAGTTCTACCTAATGTAATAAGGCAGGAAAAAGAAATCAAGTGTATACAAATTGGGAAGGAAGAAATAAAACTGTGTTGGTTCCCAGATGCTTTGATTGGCTACGTAGAACATCCAAGAGAATTAACAAAACAACTCTTGGGAACTAATAAGTGATTACAGTAAAGTTGCAAGAGACAAGATTAATTTGCAAAAGTCAATCACTTTTGGAGGGCAGGGGCAGCAAAGCAAAGCTTATTGAGCAATAAACAAAGTGATAGACAAAGATTCCAAGGAGGGAAGGGACCAGAAAGAGTTGCCGCTAGAGTTTTCTACGTCTAGTGGTTTTTATTGGCTTGTTGGCAGACTCTTTTAAACTGATTAACTCTCCTTGAGCCTGTCATCCAATCAGATTTTTGTCACCTGGTCTATCATATGGGAACGGGCGGAGGGCTTCCTCCAGGGTGGTGTAAAATCCCTTTGAGGGTGGTTTCCTCTTAGGGCAGGGGGTGGCCTCTTGTCCCTGCCTGACTCCCTTCCAAGTTTCCTTCATCATTCGCCATTCTGAAGAAGTAACCCTAACTGCTCTTAAGGAAGAAGGGCGACAATCAATAGTAGCTACTTCCTGCTGGTCAGAGGTCAGCATTCCTCTCATCCAGATCCAACAAGTGGTCCCCTGTACATATCTGGTTTGACTTCCACATGAGCCTCAATATGAATTACCACCATTTGGAGTTTGATGACCTTTATTGATTAGTTGTCCTTAATGATGGTGGATATCCCAGACAAGCCACCATAAATGTTGCAGGACTTTTTTCCCCATTGGTGCCTGCAGTTCTTGGTCACACCACTTCAAAGAATGAAGAGGTAGACCAGAAAGAGTGGTGGGCAGAAAAGCAAGGTTTATTGAGCAATAGCAAAGTGATAGTACAAAGCTCCCAAGGAGGGAGGGGACTCAAAGGGGTTGCCCTCAATCACTTTTCTTTATGCCTCCAAAGAACAAGTGGAACTTGAAATTAGAAACACAATACCACTTACATTAGCAACCCCCAAAATGACATACTTAAGTATAAATCTAACAAAATATGTACAAATCTAAATAAGGAAAACTATAAAAGTGGGGGACAAAACAAAGAATTAAATAAAGGAGAGATATTCCATGTTCATGAATAGGAGGATTCAATACTATTAGGATACTAGTTCTTCTACTTGTTCTATAGATTCAGTGCAATCTCAGTCAAAAATCTCAGAAAATCTCTTATGGATATCAACAAACTGATTCTAAGTTTATAGAGAAGCAAAAGACTCAGAATAGCCAGTATGATATTGAAAGAGAAGAACAAAGTTGGAGGTTTGTTGCTATCTAACTTCAAGACTTATTATAAAGCTGAAGTAATTAAGACAGAGTGGTATTGGTGAAAGAATGGATCAATAAAACAGAACAAAGAGCCCAGAAATAGAACCACATAAATATATTCAGCTGACTTTTGAAAAAGGAGAAAAGGCAATACAATGGGCAAAGATAGTCTTTTCAATAAATAGTCCTGGAACAAGTGGACATCCACATGCAAAAAATGAATCTACACAGACCTTATCTCTTTGCAAAAGACTAACTCAAAATAGATCATTTACCTAAAAATGTAAAACTATAAAACTCTTTGAAGATAACATAGGAGAAAATTTAGATGATCTTGAATTTGGTGATGACTTAGATACAACACCAAAGTCACAATCCATAAAAGAATTGATTAATAAGCTGGACTTCACTATTGCTCTACAAAAGACAGCACCAAGAGAATTAGAAAACAGGCCACAGACTAGGGGAAAATATTTGCAAAAGATACATCTGGTAAAGGACACTTATTCAAAACATACAAAGAACCCTTAAAACTCAACAATAAGAAAACAATCTGATAAAAACATGGGTTGAAGACCTTACCAGACATTACACCAAAGAACATAGCATAAGCATGTGAAGGTTCTCCACATCATATATAATCTGAGAAATACAAATTGAAATAATAGTGAGATACCACTACACACCTATTGAAATGGCCAAAATCCAGAACAGTGGACAACACCAAATGCTAGTAAGGATGGGGAGCAACAGGAACTTTCCTTTTTGTTGTGGGAATGCAAAATGGTAGAGCCACTTTGGAAGACAGTTTGGCAGTTTCTTACAAAACTAAAGATGGGCGCCTGGGTGGCTCAGTGAGTTAAGTGTCAGTGTCAGACTCAGGTCATGATCTCAGGATCCTGGGATCAAGCCCTGTGTTGAGCTCCCCATTCGATGGGGAGTCTGCTTCTCCCTCTCCCTCTGCTTCCCACTTTCATGCTCTATCTCTCTCAAATAAATAAATAAATACAGTCTTAAAAAAAAAAACTAAACATAGTCTTACCGTATGATCCAACAATAATGCTCTTTGGTATTTACCCAAAGGAACTGAAAACTCAGGCCCACACAAAAACCTAGATACAGAGGTTATAGCAGTTTTATTCATAATTGCCCAAGCTGAAAAGCAACCATGCTATCTTTCAGTAGGTGAATGAGTAGACTCAGTATATCTAGGCAATGGACTCATGGTTTTTTGTACACATAGTTGTAAATATGAGTAGAGACACAAATAGAGAGATCCTAGACAGGAAGATGTAGATAGAGATTGTACTTTTGTTGACTAAAGGGACATAGATTCCAGAAGTAATTATAGCACCAGAGCCTGCTAAATGGAATCAGGGCTCCTTGGAGAAATGGTTGATTTTAGAGTTAGTACAGAGAAAGTATAAGATGGTTGATTTTAGAGTTAGTACAGAGAAAGTATAAGATGAGCCTAAACATTTTTTTATATCAGAAAGTAAGAAAGTGTCCTAAAAATGACGAGGATATGTCAGAAGACTCGAGTGTACTTAGAAGAGCTCCCATAGGCAAAATCTGGGGCAATCTGAGTACCAAAATAAGTAACAATTATAGTGTATTTTAATTCATTGGAACAAAAAGCATTAGTGAGTTTATACAAATAACAAATAATGAACAAATAAACGCATAACGGAAAACTTTTTCTTACAGTAAAATTCTAATAAATGTAGGAAGAGTAATGGCAGTTTTAAAAAATCACCTTTTTGCAACTATCACAGTTATCATAAAAATTTATTTTTTTTTTTTTTTTTTTTTTTTTTTTTTTTGTCAGAGAGAGAGCGAGCGAGAGCGAGCACAGGCAGACAGAATGGAAGGCAGAGTCAGAGGGAGAAGCAGGCTCCCTGCGGAGCAAGGAGCCCGATGCGGGACTCGATCCAAGGACGCTGGGATCATGACCTGAGCCGAAGGCAGCTGCCCAACCAACTGAGCCACCCAGGCGTCCCTATCATAAAAATTTAATCAGCAAGATTTATTAATGTAGGTAGGGGCACTTGGGTGGTTCAGTCAGTTAAGCATCTGCCTTTGGCTCAGCTCATGATTCAGGGGTCCTGGGATCAAGCCCTGCATGGGGCTCCCTGTTCAGTGGGGAGTCTGCTTCTCCCTCTCCCTGCCCCTCCCCTTGTTGTGCTGTCAATAAATAAATTAAATCTTGGAAGAATTATTCATGCATACTGAAGACAGTGGGTGATTTAATGAAAACCAGGGAGTTTTTAGGGTCTCAAGTATCCCACACAGATAACTTACAAATTATAAATGGGAAAATACTATCTTTACAGAAGGTAAGCCAGGTGAACACCAAACTAACCAACTGATCCAACCTGGCATACGTAACCATGGCATACTTGAACATCATGTACTTCCTGATACGAAGCTGAGAACACACCATGACCGATATTGTGTTCCTGCCAAAAATGTAAAAACATCTGATTACGAGGAAATGTCAGAAAACCCAATTTGAGGGACAGTCTACAAAAGAAATGACATGGACTCATCAGAAATGTCAACATTATTTGATAAAGGCTGGGGAACAGTTGTACATTATAAGAAACCAAAGTGGACAGAAAACAATGCAATGAACAATTCTGTTTGGGATTGTTCTATAGGGATATCTATAGGATATCACAGAAAATATGAGAAAACTTGAATTAGACCTATAAATTAAATAATGTGATTTCCCAACATTAAGCCCTCCAGCTACCACTGTATTAGTTTAATGTCCTTGATCTTAGGAAATACACATTTAAGTTTCAGGGGGAAATGGGTGTGATGTTTAGCATGTACTCTCAAAGTTCAGGGGAAAAAATGAGGAAATTAACAATTGGTAAAGCTGGGTGAAGGTTATACAAGAGTTCTTTATACTACTCTTGCAATCTTTCTGTATCTTGGAAATTCTAAATAAGTATTTTTTAAATTTAATTTAATTTTTTCAATGTTCCAAGATTCATTATTTATGCACAATTTTTTAAAAGTTTTTAAATGCAACTAACATTATTGTCTACATTTTCAGGTTTTTAAAAAATAAAACAAGCTCACTGTTAAAAAAAACAGTGACTATATAAAGTTGTAAAGTAGCAGTTTCAAGACAAGGATAATTCCGTGTTTGCCAAATAACTGGTGTCCTTCCGTCAAAATGATTTCATACTTATGTATTTCTTTTTAATAGGATAATGATTATACAAAAGGAAGGTACAGTATCACACAACATCTACACAAGAAAAAGTAACTTCAATTTTTCTGACTGAAATTTGCATTTCTATGCTGTACGCCCATTTGACCTGATAATAGAAAACAATTTAGTTACCTTCAGAGAAATTCAGAAGCAATGAGGACATTCCGAGTTAAATTCAGTTCAGGGGTGTAACCATCCTCCATTTGTCTCCTCATGGTGGAGTCTAAATTCAGGTGATCTTATCTAATTTCCAGGCTATGATGGTGCAGAGGAACATGAATTGGTGGAGTTCTTTTATGTTCAAGGTATTAATGGTTCCACCATGTTAACTGGAAACGGTTTTCCATTTGTGTGTGCAGTTTTCACTGCACGCATTTTTAAACTAAATCTTACAAGTGGAGAAAATATCTAAAAAAACAAAAACAAAAACAAAAACCCAGTGGAATTTAAACTAACATTTCATTAGTTGTAATAATGCCACATTTCATTTATCTCCTAAGAGAAATAGTTTACTTTTTTTAAGCCGACTTTTTTTTTTTTAATGTCACAGGATTTTTCATCACTAGCAAAACCTTTGTCCCCTGGATCAACTGGTCTTTGTATCAGAGAATCATTTGAACATTGGTATTGAACAATGGTATTGCCCCTCAGAAAGTATAGGATCTCCTTGATTAATTAAGTTTTGAAAAATTAATGAATAGACACAGTGACTTTTTAAAATTTTAGACAATGCCCAAGGTCACAAAGCTAAAAATGTATCTCCCTCTCTCTACCATTAATTCCTACCTCTCCCCACCCCAGCTATATTATATAAATCAGGGGTTGACAAAGGATAGCCCATTCATGGTTTGTTTCTTGATAAAATTTATTGTAGCCAAATCTAGCCCTCCATATTTGCTTGGTTTTTTTTTTTTTTTGTAAATAAAGTTTTATTTGAACACAGCCACTCTAATTTCTTTTACATATTATCTATGACTACTTCCTTGATGTAATGGCAGAGCTAAGTAGTTGCAATAGGGACTGTATGGCCTAAGGCAATTGATCATCTGGCCCCTGAAATACAATAGTGTGCTATTTTACCTACTTCTCTGTTTAACAATAGACATACTTTCACTAAATAGGTCTACTTCTTTCTTCACAGTATTGGAATAGCATTCCATCCCATTGTTTGTTTAAATAAATTCCATAATTTGTTCAACCAGCCTTTTAGGTTGTTTTCTGGTCTTTTCTATTGTAAAGATTTGTTGACAGTTTTTATAAGTGAAATTACTGAATGAGATCATGTGCATCTTTTAATAAATATGGTCTAACTGTCAAATGTAACACTTCTCGGTATAATGTTCACCAAAGTGACACTTCTCTTGGTCTCCCTTCTGTTTAGTTAATGCTGGGCATGAAAATATAGCTCAAGATTATAAATATAATAAGGTAAACAATCTCTGTGCAAAAAAAAAAAGTAACTTACAAATAAAATTCACAATTATAGAGATGAAAAAGCAAGAAGGGAATAATGAAATTATGCCACATGGCTTTTTAAGGATTTAAGGAAAATTGAAAACTTTATTTTGTGACTGTTTAACAGGGAAGAATCATTTACGTTCTGCCAGAAATCATTCATATGTTAAGTCAAATAACGGTTTCAAATGTGGGTAAATATGTCTTTAGTTGCAAAATTTCAGAGACAGGCTGTAATTTTTCCTGGTAAAAGTCCAGTCCAGTAAGAAGTTCCACATCGCGGACCCGAGCAATGTGGGCTTGCCATCTTTCTTCAATCCAAACAGCTTCTGGCTTATATTGCTGTAAAAGAGAAACAAAAGACTGTTTTTCATGGAGCATTATTTTTCATTAACAGAAAGATCTTTTATGATTTAGAAGTTTGCCTTTTTCCTGTGGGTTTTAATGCCTTAAATCTTCACTTGATATACCTCCATTTTGTTGTTTCCAACAATATAAGGAAAACAAAAGTACAAAGTACATTAGAACAAATACCACCAGAAAGTGATCAAGTTTAACTATTTTAATATTTACTTTATGAAAAAGAAATAAGATCTTACAGATGAGGCTAAATTCCCGATGTTGTTCTACTCAGCACTGAGCATTATCATGAGTTCATGTGAATCCAGTGTTTTTAAACCTGCTGCACATAAGTATACAATACAAGGCACTGATTTATGAGTTTTCAAATTTATATAAGTGATGTCACAAGTGGCATTCTATAGTTACTTTCTCAATCAGTACGTTTGCAGTATATCCAAAGTGATATATCTAGAGCTGGTTCAATCATTTGTTTTTAGCTGTGGTTTGTGGTAGCAGTTTTTTTTTTTCCCCCACTGCCATACTGATAGTATTTTTGGCATTATAAATAATACTGTAATGAATAACTTGGCACATACCTCCTGTATTCGAGAATATGACTTTCTAAGATCTACACATGCACTTGCTGGATCATATAGTACATGCAACTTTAATTTTACCAGGTATCAAACCTTGCACTCCTCAAGGTGTTCACAGCGATTTACACTTGGCATTGGCAGTGGAAGATAATAACTGTTTCCCCACATCCTTGCCAAATGAGTGTCAAAGGTTCCATCTCTGTTTGATTTTATTACCCTGAGTACCATTATAGCTGAGCATCTTTTCAGACATTCCTTGGCCATCTGATTTTTAATAGGTATTTTACTACATAAAAATAAATTCAATCATTTAGAGCCACGGATTTCTACATAATATTTTATTTTTTATATAAGTTTTCTGATATTCATATGGTCTTGTTAATTTTCATTTCCATTTTTTTAAAAGAAAGCAAATTTGAAAGTTTGTTTAATTAGAAGAGTGTCTTCTGATAACTGTCATTTGATTTATGATGTTCTATATTCTGGCTAACTGAACATAATAAAAAAAAAAAACCTGTCATTTGACTTCAGTGTGGTAGTTAGCTTGTTTTTTAAATATGCAGGCTTAAAATAGGAAGCTATTATTTAAGCTAGAGGAAGTGTAAGAGGGAACTATGTCTTGTCTCTAACCCCCTTAGACCCCCTAACCTCCTAAGGGCTAATGATGCATGTTAATTTTTTAAAATAAGTAAAATTTTAAAATAAATAAACACTGTATTAATTTGAGCTCAGATAGCCAATGTGAATCTAATTGATTAATTTGTTTTTCCCTGCCTTTACTAGTTTCCATTTCAGCAGCATTTAATGTCTCTTATGTTTTTCACAAAGTTCTCTCCCCCTTGATTTATATTGCTCTGCTCTCTCATAGGACTTCCTTGGTGCCTTGCCGACTAAATGTTCACTCAACACCTGAATAAGTCTCCTCTCTTGAAATCGCAATTCAATGAACCTAATAAAGCACAACACCTAACTCTATTTTGGCAGGGGGACTACTCGGTACAGGGTAAGGTCACCTGCACCGACCAGTGTGAACAGAAGCTACCCATAGACCATGGGATGTACGAGTGCATTCCATCAGAACAGCAGCCTTGCATCCATGCTGTTCTTATGAGCTGTATTTAAATACCATCGACCCTTGGACAACTTGGGCTTGCACTGTGAGGATCCATGTAGATGCAGATTTGTTTCAGTAAATACAGCACAGAACTGCAAAGGTCTTTCCCTTATGATTTTCTTAAAAACAACTTCACTTCTCTAGCTTACTTCATTGTAAGAATGCAGTGCATGAACAGAGACAGTAAGTGCTTACCAGCTGCTTATGGTATTGTCAGGCTTTCAGTCGATAGTAGGCTTCGAGGGGGTGAAGTTATACATGGATTTGCAGCTGTGTGGGGGACAGCACTTCTAACCCCTATATCGTCCAAGAGTCAACTGTGTATGTGTTACAACTATTATATGCCCCTAAAATATTACTCGCTTTGTTGGGTTTTTGAGGCAATATCAGTTTCAGTATTTTTCCACTCTAACTACTTCCTTATTTTCTCCCCTTAACCACATACAGTCTGGTTATTGCTGCTACCACACTAATGGAATCGCTTTGGCAAGGATACCTTGAGTGGATTTTTTTTTTTTTTTTTAAGATCCTTCACTTATTTGGTCATTCCAAGCTTCTAAAATTTCCTTTTCTCTAACTTCTTACTTGTTCATTGACGCTTTGTTTTCTCAACTGCTTCTGGTTCTATCCTGGAACTATAGACATTTTCCTCAGCTTGATCTTTGGATCTCTTCTTTCCACTTTCTTCCCTTTGGCAACTTTATTTCACTCCCATAATTTAATACCAAATGTCTCCACAGTTCTGGTTTCTCGTCCAAGTTCCGTACCTGTATTTTCCAGTATCTTTTGAACAAGCCACAGTAATCATTGCCACCTGGACTCAAGACAACATACTCTTTTATCTGGCAGGAATTGAACAATATAAAGTTTAGAGTAAAAAAAGAAAAGTGAAAAGAAGTACAGAAAACATGGAAAAACAGGGAAGGAAGAAAATAAATAAGGCTATATGAATCTAGTCTCCTGGAACAAGTGTGAGGTAGAGTTGTGAATCTGTCATTTCTAAACTGGTGTCCGTTTCTTCAGATCTCTTATAGTGGGGGTACCTCCCGCACTGAGTGGTTAGAATATTTGAAAGTGCGGTTTCCATACAGCATTCCCCTTAAAACAAGCCAACTATTTCACTGAGTGCCCAAGACACGATTACCTTTCCTACTGCTAAGGGAAATACTGACTGATTCAGACTTTTTTAAGGTATAGTTTTACATGTACTGTACTTATGGGGTGATCTGACTAAAGAGGATTTTACTTGCATACAATCTCACTTTATATTGACTGTAGAATGTGTAACTCCAATATAAGATGTGACTTCTTTAAAATGGCCACCATTTGCTTACTATGTACTGAGAATTCTTGGGATTTTATATGAAATAACTTTTCTAAAGCTCACAGCAATTTTATAAGGGAAGGTGAATTTTTGTTTTTAACTGAGGAGATTGACATTCAGTTATTTACCCAAAGAGGCAATGTCAGTAACTGAACACAGGGTGTCCAACTCCAAAATCCATGTGTTTAAGATCTATTCTATACTGCTTCTCATATACGCTCCAAAGTATTCAACTGGTTTCTCAGTCTGAAGACCACCAAAAGCAAATCCATCCTTCCCAAAAGTTGATTATCTCATAAATTTCCTAGTTGGTCATGCCTAAATTTTCAGTTACATTTGACCCTTTCTCATCCTGCCTCTCTCTTCCCTCTTGTCTAATTGACAGCCACATCTTATCCACAATCTCCCTCATAATCAAAGCATGGTTTAAGTTTGCTTTACACTCATCATATTTTGATGTCTCCTAATTACCTTTATAAATTTACTATACTGAAAATTCCTTGAAATCTTAGATAATGTCCAATTCAGTAGTGTTGATATCTTCTTCAATGGAGACGATACCCTAGTAATTTTGAGATCATCTTTTCTTTGGATGTCTGAGGCGTCATACCATCTGTACCTTACCTTGAAGCCTAAGTAGAATTTTTAGCAGATGGAAAAGAAGGGCATACTAGGAAAGAAAAGCATGAGCAATGATGTTGAGGAGGGAAACTCAAGATGCATCCAATAGTTTCAAGGACTTCCACAGGCCCACAACTTGGGTTTTTTAAGGCCAGTTGAGGGGAAATTGTGAAGAGCCTTAAGTAAAAGCTAGAAGGTTTTTGTTTGCTTGTTTTTGTTTTTCATTCAGGGTAGATAAAGTTTTGGAATGAGAAAGCATGTCATAATAAAAATCTGAAGTTTAAGCTAAGTTGGTGTACAGAGGTGAAGGGGAGGTAAAAAGAGACAATGAAGCTACTTAGGCTGGTCTGACAAAAGGCAGTAAGAGCCTAGACCAGGGGTAGTTAATAGTTTCCTCTTTGCATACCCATTTTAATCAATCCATAGTAGCTACCTAGGGCCTTCTATAAAGTACTACTTAATTCTGATTCAGTGGTAACTAGCACCACGGTGAATTAGTCACCACTTCTGCCATTGGAAGCATACATGAAGAGTGAGGGCTTATCCTTTTCTGGAAATACTTGCCCACTCTAGGACTCTAAGGGAGCCACTGCTTAGCCTCTAACCTTTGCCCTCCATCTTTAGCCACTGAAAGACCACTCAAACATTCAAGTTCAAATCCTACCTTCAAGACCCAGTTAGAAGGTCACCTTCCCTACTAAGAAATATTTCTCCTTTGAAATCCTACAGCAACTGTATCTGTCCCTCTTCATGCCTCTTATCTCTTCTTTCTTCTATTGTACTAGGCATCTAAGGACTAGATTGTGAGCCACTTTTGACAGAATTCATGTCTTCTTTATCAGTGTATCTCCCACAATACATAGTATGGTGAAGGCAGTTATGTGTTGAACACCTGAAAGAATAAAGATGAATTCCAATCTGACCTAGAACCTAAGCTTTAATTTCCAGTCTCTACTAGCCTGTGGGATTTTCCATGTGAACACCCATTACTGCAAAGGACATGCCTAAACTTAACTCTTATCTAACTGCCAAAATAATTCTCATTCCTAACTTCCCTCTCTCCCATTTTTTTCCTAATTACCTACATTTAAAATCTCTGATTCATCTTCAAGTCTCCCTTTTTCTTTGGCTGTTGCATCCAGTTACCAAATCTTTTCTCCTTTGAAAGTTCTTCTCAGTCCTCTCAATTTGTTCAGATTCTGCACATTTTCAGGGCTGAACCCTATTCTCTCCTCATTTTAGATAACCCTCCTTTATAGATTATTCTAGTCAAATGTGTTTCAAACAATCGTTATATTATTTAGCCATTAACCCAACTTTAGATTTAGCAATTAAAGCAACTTTGTGACATCTCATTTTTAAAATAATTTTTATATTACCAACTCACCCATTTATGTGTTTATATTTCATTTATCCTTATTTATACTTCATTTATACGTCAAAGTTATATATGAACTCCTTGAGGGCAGAGACAATGTATTCTTCATTGGTGCATTCTAAAAAGTTTTTTCCCAGTACTACGCGCTTAATAGGTACTCAGTATATTTGTTGAATAACTAATAAAACCCAATTACAAGAATACATATTTTTCCTATAAAAATTTATGCAGTAAGTTTAAGTAACCATTTACACACAATTTTCCTTGATCCATAAAGATGTTGAAGTAGACTAACACACGATGTTTTAAAAAAGTGTTATTTTAACTCATTGTCTGTGCATATGTAGTTGATTTTAGACCTCATGTTTCAAGCTGATAGACTTTTTATATTTACATATTCATTCAGGAAACATTGAGTACCAACATTGACATAGTACCATCAAGCTTCTGTGTTAAGAAGTAAAATATTAATAAGATACCACCCCTTTCCTTATGAGTGTGAATAAAATGTGTATGTGTAAAATATGTAAGATACTCATATAAACACATGTTCATATAGGCACATACATATTTAAATTTACATCAATTACATAAAGATGAGTAGTCTAAGGAAAAGTATAAAAATGAGGTAATTTAGTACAACTCTACCCATGAAACAACTAAAAAAATATGTTATAGTCAAAGCCACTTTTATGAAAGCTTGGAGAAGCTCATTTTTCTCAGGTCCTGAGGACTCTGCAAGCATACTTACTGGGCAGCTTTCCATGTTGGTAGGTCGGTGAGGGATAATAAAGGGTAGGACATCCAGCCTCCCGGGGCAGGCATCAGGGGTGTGGCTCTGATTTTTGCAACTGGTCAGTACCACGAAGTAGTGTGTTGGGATGGGAACCCTAGTGTTCCCTACATATCTAAAAACACAATTGAAAAGATTTCATGTTATTATATTTTTGCTTCTGAAACTTATGTCATTATACATTTTTTAAAAGACATGCTAAAGTAAAAATACAGTCAAAGAAAGTAAATGAACAGAAAGTACAAAATCTCATCACGTATTTTGACACTCCCATGAGCCAGAACAGAACTTTCTAGAAGTCTAAATTTGGTCATTATAAAACATTACAGGAAAATATGAGAATACAAAGAAAAGGAGACCATGATATTAGGCCTCTTGTGTTTCCTAGTTTTGTTAACTTTATATTTCATAGTGACAATTTGCAGTCGAGCAGGGACTGGAAACAAAGAACCCCCAGTTCCAACTCTAGCTGAACACTTCCGCTAGATGTCTGAGTGGGTGCTAATCCTCTCACATTCTATGACTTGGTAAGTTTCCTCAACTTGAACATGGAGGTGACCTCTACAACCAACTTCACAGGGTGGACATGGGGATAAATCCATGTAACTGATATGACAGCCCTTAAGTGCAAAATAAAGGTAGGCGGAGTCCAGTAAAAGAAATATGACTGCTGTAAGTAGTGATATTACTGTGAATTTAGGATTTCTACATGAACTCAGATGGTTTGTATCCTGGCTTTCCCATTTATTCGCTATGGAACATAGACCAGATACTGAACCTCTCTGTACCTCAGTTTCTCCATCTCTATATGGGGGCTAACAAAATCTAATATAGGAATGTTTTGTGGACTAAATGAAGTGTACATGTTTAGAAAATACTTAGCATGTAGTGAGGTGCTATCAAAGTGTTTGCCAGAACTATTAAATGGTGAAATATAAGATTAATAAGCACTGAAATAAGGACAAGACAAATGAAATGGGAAAAGGCCACACACTAAGTTGTCATAAATGTTACTCCATCAAAAAGGTGTAGGTAGGGGCGCCTGGGTGGCTCAGTGGGTTAAGCCACTGCCTTCGGCTCGGGTCATGGTCTTGGGATCCTGGGATTGAGTCCCGCATCGGACTCTCTGCTCAGCGGGGAGCCTGCTTCCTCCTCTCTCTCTCTGCCTGCCTCTCTGCCTACTTGTGATCTCTCTCTGTCATATAAATAAATAAAAATCTTAAAAAAAAAAAAGGTGTAGGTAGAAACTATTGCTATACGCAGTCTAGGCTCAGACAGCACAGCTGTTTAGTTCGGCCCTTCATACACTTTGATAATAAAGAGAAATCATGAGTAAAACTAAACCTCTCTATTCCTGTGTGCTGCATTCAAAGTAATTCTTAGCAAAGTATTACGCCCAGGTTTAGTACAAAGATATACAGGTTAATAAGATGGGTTTCTAGGGGAAGCCTCTACCCTCCCCTGGGAGATACAGTATGAATAATCCACTATTGGACGGTATTGTGAATCCTAACTACTTGATTTTCTTAAATTAATTGCTCCAGGCTCTATATTTATTGATAGCACAGTGAGTCTTATCTCTTTAACCTTTACAACATCACATTTTCCCTGTGCCCATTTGTTTAGAAATTTTCTAAATAAACATTTTGTTGAGCTTTTCCTCAACATTTTTCCTTTGCCCAGCAGTGTAAATTTTTGCCATATAAAATTTCTGCAATGTATTTAGACTAGTTGAACATAGTCAATGATAACAACTCTATGTAAATACATTGTGTAATATTTAGAATACTAAGCTTTTATTTAGAGTACTGAGGTTTCCCCCTCTTGAAACCCTATTGCTAAATCAAAAAGTCCATTTGTTTTCAAATTACTTACTCTGTAATTTCATCTGGAGCATCAAAATGGCCATCATAATTATAATCAAATACTGGCCCACTAACCACATTTACTCCATTTCTTTCCATGGCATGTTTCACAAGAAGAACACGGTGGAAGTAATCCCACATTTCTAAAAATAATAGAATAAGATGTTAAAAATATCTACCTTTACTGAACATGGAAATATTTTCTGTTATAGAGAGGTACATTTAAATAGTGTCAAATTCTGCTTCAATAATTGTCAGGGGGTGATTTGGTAAAGTCTGCAAAATAGTCCATGTAACAAAAATAAATAGAAGTCACATTGATGGTACTTCCTGTTGCTGATGCAGTTGCAGACTTAACAGTACAGTAACAAATGCTTCCAAATTCCTTCCTAGTGTTGAGGAGCTTTCGGGACAGTGATATTCAAAATTATGGTCAGAACATACATACTGCTTTATTAATTATGATTCCAGGGACAAACACCTTTCACTCACTTATGGTAAAGGTCAGTAAAAATTGTGTGTGTGTGTGAAGAGCCATTTAGAACTAAATTAGGATTAAAAACCAATTACTGAAGTTCTAATCACAAGGTACCCAAGGTTGAAGTTGAAAAAAAAAATCTATCTCGGAGATCCTTCCTAACTCTAAATTCAAAGCATTAAAACATAATGGCTCAGTATCAGAGACAAACTGAAAAAAAAAATGTGTTTAGTTTGTAAGTTCATAAAGTCACTTAGATATTTTTAAATTAATCATCTAAATGTATACTTACGTTTAAAAGCTTTATACATGGGGACAAAATTACTCGTGATTAAAGCATCATATTGACTATCCGAAGTTCTATTGTTTTCTGCAAAATAAATGGATTCGATTAACTCTAGCCAGAAGAGAAAATATAACATACTACATAACAAGCAAAATACTATTACATACTAATGAAAATTTATTAGCAGTCAGTACACAGGGATACTAAGTACCCTCCAGTAGAGGTTAACAATGCTGACCGTTTTATGCATTTGATACCTGTAGGTTGAATGGTGACCCTCAAAAAGATATGTCCAAAGCCTAACCACACTGTACCTATGAATGTGATACATAGGAAATTTGGGTCTTTGCAGATATAATTGAGTTAAAGTTCTCAAGAAGAGATTATCCTGGATTTAGAGTAGGCTTGTGTTCTTATAAAGAGAGAGGAGGTTCAGAAGAGGAAATATTCAGGGGAGAAGTCACTGTGAAGATCAAGGCAAAGACTGGAGTGATGTAGCATAAGCCAAGTGATGCCTGGAGCTCCCAGAGGCTGAAGAGGTAAAGAAGATTCTCTCCTTCAAAGGGAGCATGGCCCCACCAATATCTTGATATTGAACTTCTGGTCTCTACCTCTGTGAGATAATACATTTCTATTGTTTTAAGCCACCAGGGTAGTGGTAATCTGTTCCAACAGCCCTAGAAAACAAGCGCTGAACCAGGATGAATGCACAGTTATTGAATGTGCACAAAATAATAATGCTGGCATAAGTAACTCTTCCAAAATCAAATTTCCCTAAGTAAGTGAGTTTTAACTCAATGAAGACTGCTGAGGACACCACACACGACTGGTATGGAGGACTCCTGGATGTGCTGTCTAGCATAGTGAGTGCTGGGTATGTGTGCTCGAGACCCATACCGCCCAGGGTGGAAGCCCAGCTCCACGGCCCACCAGCTGACCCGCTGGAACAAAGGGCTCTGTCCCTCTGTGCTTCATTGTTTCATGACATCTAGATCACAGAAATATGGTGAGGATTAAAAAAAGCCGCAAGACTATAAACGTTTTTAAAAGGCTTTTAATTTTTAAACTATACTTGGGT
The DNA here is from genome assembly GCF_030435805.1 of Mustela lutreola. Taxonomy (NCBI): domain Eukaryota; kingdom Metazoa; phylum Chordata; class Mammalia; order Carnivora; family Mustelidae; genus Mustela; species Mustela lutreola. Next base: position 69,641,208 of record NC_081295.1, read on the forward strand.
ATGCTAATATTTAAATGAAAGGCCAATGGCTGAGCACCAAAAAGCATGGAAAAACAAGTTGTTGGGGTTTTTTTCTACCTTAAAATTTCACATGCTATTCACAGTCCTCAGAACCCTTAGAAGCTTTTTTTTTCTTTTTAAATCAAGCCCCAAAAGTTGGGCTAGCAAGTTGCATTACCTCCTTTTCAGAGAGAAATAAGATTAGCTTACAATGGAATTTCTAACAAATAAATTAGTGGAGAGTTAACAAAGAGTTTCATTTCGTGCTTAAGATTTTTTGAGAGAAGTTGTTTTGTTATTAATTGCATTTCGTTGTCGAGGCAAACATGTACGTATCATCTGATGTCTTACAGCTCAACAGATACAATTTTATATGTCAATTAAAAAATTATTAATAAAATGTTGCAACTCCTTAAGGTTCATTCTAGTGTCTGGTGAATTCGGGAACTCTACAAATATTTTAATAAGATACATCAGTTTATTTACCCTAACTCTGTGTTAGGGGTATAAGTTGATGTGCTACTTGTTTCATTGGGCCTCCCCCTGCCCCGCTTATGGATCCCTAAATTATAAATCTCTAAATTGACCTCTTAGATCAGGGCTTGTAGAAAAAATGAAGCCAGATATTAGGAACAAACCCACTCCCAGAAGCTGAAATTGCTGAAAATCTCATGAATGAGTTCATTAAACTGACATTTGCTGCTGCATAGGGAAGAGATGAGAGTTTAGAAAAACGACACTGGCTTTCACATGTTCTCAAGAGAGATGCTTTCTTGAAAACAAAAACTGAAAACCTACAAACAACAAATGCAGAGTTCATTCAGCTGCTTAACACACGGTGTGTAATGGTTGGGTATAAGCACGCTCCGTGTGCGACAGACCCGAGTTCCAGCCTGATTTCTCGCCACGGGCCGAGGGGTGTGCTCCATGCAGGCCTTTGCTTGGGTAGCAGCCAGAAAAAATGTTTTTCTAGACGCTTCGCGTCCCTCTCGGAAGAATCTTCAGTTTTAAAATTAAACTTAAACCTGCCGAACTCTCCGAACATCTGGGCCAGATTAGAGCTGATGTGCAATTTGCACTGCAAAATTTATTAGTCTTTATTACAGCTGTTGGGCTGCTTCAGGGCAGCCCGCAGCCACTGGAAAACCTCCTGGGCAGCTAGTTAGCCCAAGCAGGTAGTTTGGGCAAGGAGCGTATGTTTAAGGCACATGCCCACATCCAGCTGATGAGGGCTTTCTAAGTAGTTGCCCTAAAAAAGCGTTCTACTAACCGGGAGGATAGAGGAAGCCGTGGGTGATATTCTCGTCTGCTAAATAGAAGGAACACTTTTGGCTTTCAGAGGGAGCAACCCTGACATCAGCCCGCAGACAGTCTGGGACAGTGGGAGGAAGAGGCGATGTGTCTCCCTGTTGAAAGAGAGAAAAAGAAAAAAAAAAGTTACACCCACAGTTGTGGCTAACCCATTGCCTTATATGGTTTGTAACTTCCCTAGAATGTTTTTCATTTAACCTTTTCCTATTTTCTTAGTGAATCAGGTCTACGCAAGCAATGGAAATGGATGTCTTCAGCAATGTTTTCTTCTGTGGTTCCCTTCTGGTTAGGGACACTGGGAGGGCAAATCAAATACATCTTGGAAAGGAATATTTGCAGAATAAAACAGAATTGAGAACAACCAAATAATGGGAGCTACTACTAAAAAACAAAATTCTTTTGAGGATCTAACTTTTAGGTAGTGATATATATGGTGTACTTGTAAGTATATATTGGAAATAAAATAAAAACGATTCATTTTTTAAAATACACATACATAACTAAAGATATTATTCTTCAGTTGGGCAATCTGAGATTAATTCAAAGAAACTACAGTTGTCTGAACTTACTTACATGTTGACCTAAAAAAAAATTGGTAGCTGTGCTTCATTTATCATGTAATATAGGAATATGTTTTTTACAATTTTCTTTGTAACTTTATTTATTTATTTTTATTTAAAATTTTTATTTATTTATTTGTCAGAAAGAGAGCACAAACAGACTGAGCAGCAGGCAGAGGGAGAAGCAGGCTCCCTGCCAAGCAAGGAGCCTAATGTGGGACTTGATTTCAGGAGTCTGGGATCATGACCTGAGCTGAAGGCAGCTGCTTAAGCACCTGAGCCAACCCGGTAGAACTCTATTTATATTTAAAGACTAATACAATATCTTACCCACTGGTAGCCATCTTATAAATATGCTGCCAAACTCAAGTGTCTAAGGTAATACAGTATTAAATCATCATCATATTTCAATTATCATGTAATCATAAGTAAACATTTTGCTACTCATTTCATTTTTTCCCGATTTTAATTCATATACCCACTACTGCCCACATGTATATTTTTCTTAACAACAAAAAAAGAAGGCTTAGTTAAATTAGGATGTCCTTTCCCTATTCACTGCATTGGGCTAAAAGTGAAAATTAACTGTGGTGTCTAAAATGTATATAGTGATCATTTTATAATATATGCATGTATGAAATCATCACATGGTACATCTCAAGCTTATGCAATATTTCATGCCAATTATAGCTCAATAAAGCTGGAGAAAAATAAAATGTATATGATCAATTCACAAAGAAAAAGGCAAAAAACACTGTGCACTGTATTTATAGGCAGGAGAGCACCATGATGAGGTACAGAACAAGTAGGAGATGAAGAAGAGCGAAGTCTGAGGAAAAAGCCAACCAGAGAAGGTATTTCCCCAACACGCTACATGACTCCAGCTGGAAAACACTATATAGAAGTTGAGTAACCTCCTCAACTAGACTGAACACATTTGGGGCACTTGGGTGGCTCAGTTTTTAAGCATCCGCTTCAGCTCAGGTCATGATCTCAGGGTCCTGGGATTGAGCCCCGCACTGGGCTCCCTGCTCGGTGGGAGGCCTGCTTCTCCCTCTCCCTCTTCCCCTGCTTGTGTTCCCTCTCTCGTGGTCTCACTCTCTCTCTCTCTGTCAAATAAATAAATATAATCTTTAGATTGAACACATTTATCTCTGCTTCCTTCCAAAATCGCATTAAAAACATTAATGATGATTTCTAGGAACATCGCCAAAGGCAAGGGAAGCAAGGGCAAAAATGAACTATTGGGACTTCATCAAGATCAAAAGCTTTTGCACAGCAAAGGAAACAGTTAACAAAATCAAAAGACAACTGACAGAATGGGAGAAGATATTTGCAAACGACATAACAGATAAAGGACTAGTGTCCATCATCTATAAAGACTTAGCAAACTCAACACCCAAAGAACAAATAATCCAATCAAGAAATGGGCAGAGGACATGAACAGACATTTCTGCAAAGAAGACCTCCAGATGGCGAACAGACACATGAAAAAGCGCTCCATATCACTTGGCATCAGGGAAATACAAATCAAAACCACAATGAGATATCACCTCACACCAGTCAGAATGGCTAAAATCAACAAGTCAGGAAATGACAGATGCTGGCGAGGATGTGGAGAAAGGGGAACCCTCTTACACTGTTGGTGGGAATGCAAGCTGGTGCAGCCACTCTGGAAAACAGCATGGAGGTTCCTCAAAATGCTGAAAATGGAACTGCCCTATGACCCAGCAATTGCACTACTGGGTATTTACCCTAAAGATACAAACGTAGTGATCCAAAGGGGCACGTGTACCCGAATGTTTATAGCAGCAATGTCTACAATAGCCAAACTATGGAAAGAACCTAGATGTCCATCAACAGATGAATGCATAAAGAAGATGTGGTATATATACACAATGGGATACTATGCAGCCATCAAAAGAAATGAAATCTTGCCATTTGCGACAACATGGATGGAACTAGAGCGTATCATGCTTAGCGAAATAAGTCAAGCAGAGAAAGACAACTATCATATGATCTCCCTGATATGAGGAAGTGGTGATGCAACATGGGGGCTTAAGTGGGTAGGAGAAGAATAAATGAAACAAGATGGGATTGGGAAGGAGACAAACCATAAGTGACTCTTAATCTCACAAAACAAACTGAGGGTTGCTAGAGGGAGGTGGGTTGGGAGAAGGGGGGTGGGGTTATGGACATTGGGGAGGGTATGTGCTTTGGTGAGTGCTGTGAAGTGTGTAAACCTGGTGATTCACAGACCTGGGGATAAAAATATATGTATATAAAAAATATATGTTTATAAAAAATAAAAAATTAAAAAAAAAATATATATGTTTATAAAAAATAAAAAATTTTTTAAAAAGATGCATCTTAAGAGGTTTGTGATGCAGTGAACAATACAGATGAATATATTAGTATCTCCATTTGATGGAGCAAAGTGGTTAGGAACGGTCTCACAAAGATGGCATTCACTGCAGGCTCTATGTGTCCTCTCAAAATTTCTATGTGGAAGCCCTAACCCTCAAATGATAGTATGTGGATGTGGGGACTTTGGGAGGTGATCATGATTGGATGAGGTTGTGATGAGGTCATGAGGAATGGGATTAGTGCCCTTATAAGAGGAAGTACCCTCTCTCTGTCTCTCTCCCCCTTTCTCCCTCTTTCTCGACATATGCTGAGGAAGTTGTTATAAATACACAGCAAGGCCCTGGAGTGCCAGCCAGGAATCAGGTCCTCACAGACACCAGATCAGATGGTATCTTAATTGTGGACTTCCCAGGCTCCAGAACTACAAGAAATAAATTTCTCTTTTTTTTTAAGCCAAAAAAAAAAAATTAATGATGAAAACACATCATGGATAATACAAAATTTTCAGAAGCTGGAAGTCAGATCAACACTTGTTTACTACTGTAACATGACTTAGTAGACCTGTAAATACTGACAACCAGAAGCCATGATTGGGGAAAGCACAAAGAAGTGAATTCCTACTGCCAAAACCTGAGGGTAGAACTTGAAGTCTCCTAAAGATGGGTAATGTACATAGGGCCAGGAAGAAGAAGACAGGATGAAAGTTTGTAAAAGAAGTTAGATGGAAAGTTTACTCACTAGAGAGGCTGAACGGGAAGGATGTTCAGACTGAAGAACACAACACAGTCCAGAGAGCAGATGTACTATATTGAAAGCAATGGATTAAATAAAAATCTATATACTGAATGCCTATATTCAACAGTTAAAATTATAAAAATGGGGACACTAGGTGGCTCAGTCGGTTAAGCATCTGCCTTTGGCTCAGGTCATAACCCCAGGGTCCTGGGATGGAGTCCTGAGTTGGGTTCCTTGCTCAGCAGGGAGCCTGCTTCTCCACCTGCCACTCTTCCTGCATGTGCTCTCCCTCTCCCTTTCTGATAAATAAATAAAATATTTTAAAAAGAAATAAATTAAAGAATTATTAAAATGTTAAGGAAGGGGGGCACCTGGGTGGCTTAGTGGGTTAAGACCTCTGTCTTCAGCTCAGGTCATGATCACAGGGTTCTGGGATCGGGCACCGTATCGGGTTTTCTGTTCAGCAAGGAGCCTGCTTCCCCTCTCTCTCTGCCTGCCTCTCCGCCTACTTGTGATCTTTGTCTGTCAAATAAATAAATAAAATCTTTAAAAATAAATAATAAAATGTTAAGGAAGGAAGTGTATTATAATTTTTCATGAGGCTGCAGCTGTAAAAGTTATACTCACGTAACAGTTGGGCAAAAATATTTACTATTTTCTCAAAGGAATACAAACTTTGAGTTGGGGGACACGGATCACCATGTCTTTAGTGGGAAAGTGCTAAAAAAAGTTACATTTTTTGTTTACTGAAAATCTTGTTTCTTACACACCAAACCTGAACCCCTAATATAAGTGCATCGAGAGTAGGAAAAGACAGGATGTGGCCTCCTTTATAAAGGGGAGATTATGCAATAAGCAGCCCTCTAGAAGGATGGAGGGGAGGTATGATGGCGTCATTTCTGAGTCCTGGGCTCCTGAGCAAAGGCACAGCGAACCATCCCCCCACCTCCACACATAGAAACAGCTTCAAACCTGCTAGCTCTTTAGAGTTCTTCAGAGTTTTTTTAAAAGCCAAGGGGTAGAAAGTCAGGAAAACAATAAATAGAACTCAGACACTCAGATAAAATCAGAACTCCCTAGCTCTCAAAATTCTTCAAGAGAAGCAGATGATGAGCATACACAGGAAAGAGAGATGCTTTCATTCCTAGTCTGGCGTGAGGTTAAAATAAAACTTGAATAGTGGATGAAATTATTATTTTTTTTTTTTTTTCTTTTTAAAGATTTTATTTATTTATTTGACAGAGAGAAATTACAAGTACACTGAGAGGCAGGCAGAGAGAGAGAGAAGGAAGCAGGCTCCCCGCTGAGCAGAGAGCCCGATGCGGGACTCGATCCCAGGACCCCGAGATCATGACCTGAGCCGAAGGCAGCGGCTCAACCCACTGAGCCACCCAGGTGCCCCAGGATGAAATTATTTTTATTGAAGTTATAGACTCTCTTTACCTATAGCCTGAACATAAAAACTAACGTTATTTGTTTTAAGATAGAATAGTTACCATCTGGTCTTATGGTAAGAATAATAACTATATACTTTTAAAATTATTTTTATGGTCATGGTTTTTTCCTATAGGGAAAAATATTTCTTATAGTTCCCCCCAAAAATGTTTACAATACATAGTAATGTTCCTAGTTTTTTAAAGAATCATAAAACATATGATTGAGCCATAATTTATAGTATTAGCGCTGACAAGCTTTGGAAACAAAAAAAGGCTATTCAAAAATCCAATTATATGGGACGTGTATACACAAATAGATTGAGAGAGAGGGAAACATTTTTCACGTGTGCTCGATTTTCTTCTCTGAAAAAGTCCTTTTATTTACATTAAATTTATTAGGTATATACTCTAAAACACAATCCTAATTCTTGCTCTTAATTTCAATTTTTCACCCAGCAACAGAAAGAGCAGTTTACACAGCCTTACTCTATGGTCCCAGAAGCAAAACCCATATACAGTCTAATCAACCCTAATAGTTTTGAAACTGTTCTTGCAGGACCTTGATTTCAAATCACAGCTGCTTCTCCAGAACTCTTTTGTGATAACAATAACAACAACAAAAATTAGAAAACCCACCAAAACCACAGAAAAACAAAAACTTCATAAAACTTAAAGGCACAAGCCAATTGGGCCCATGCTCCAAAAAGCGCTTATTTAAAGTCTGATTTTTCAAACACAGGGCTGATTTACAACATTTTTATGTGAATCTCAAAACATCCTTGTATGTAATTTTCTTGAACCACAACATACTAACGGAGTAATTTCTGAATTAGAAAGCAGAAAATTGCTAGAATTCCATCCTGTCTCATGGAAGGAGAAATGCACAAGTAGTTCTGTGGGATCAGTGAAAGGACAGGAACTTTTGGTAACAAAGAAGCTAGTTTTAAAACAATAACAAAAAAGAATTGTACTAAGCTCCTGGTCTGGGCCCACTTAAAATCTCTCTGCCTCTGGTTTCCGCCAAAGCTCATATAAATTCAGGAATGCAAGACAGCAGGGGAAAGTATTAAAAACATAAACATTCCCCTTAACTCCACACAATCCCTGCTACCTGAACTTTTCAAAACAGAGAATGGAATAATAACACTGGCCTTGATCTACTGCCCTTCTCAAAACCAAAAAACAAATAGGAATTATTTTAAGGAATAAGTAAATTCATACTGTTGTTCCACAGTATGTGGAGGGAAGTCACAAACTGAAGATTTCACATAATAGGAAAGGGATGTTGCCATTAACCAGACACATGAACTCAGGTAACTGTTGGTAAAATATTTGCCCACATTGGGAAACATCAGTGCTCTCCTACTGGGCACCACAATTAAACCATTGTCAGCAGTAGAGTTGGTGTTCAGAACATACAAAGCTTCAGTTAATAGCAGGAAAATATGCTTATTTTTCTCCAGAAATCTTGGATTGGAACAAGAATAGTAAATAAACCAGATACAACCAATCACTTCTTGGCCATAAAAAAAATGGAGGGTCTCTACCCTTAAAAAGAAAAGTAATAGGTTGAAGTTTATCATCTGAGTCTTTGGATCTAAGATATCAAGATTTTCTCAACAAGAACAGCTCTCTGGGGTGCCTGGGTGGCTCAGTGGGTTAAGCTTCTGCCTTTGGGTCAGGTCATGATCTCAGGATCTTGGGATCAAACCCCCACACCGGGCTCTCTGCTCAGAAGGGAGCTTTCCTTCTCTCTCTGCCTGCCTCTCTGCCTACTTGTGATCTCTCTCCATCAAATAAATAAATAAAATCTTAAAAAAAAAAAAAAAAGAACAGCTTCCTGATTATTTATTTACCCTTCTAGTTGAAAGTCTTGCTTTAAGTCTTTAAAAATAATAGTTTAGGATTAATTTAGCCAATGCATTCATTCAGGAAACATTTACTGGGCAGCTCTATTGCACTGGGATACATTAAGTAGAACCATCCCTGCCCTGAAGGGGTGTTTTGACTGGTTTTTGGCAGACTTTGAGTTTTGCTTTCATTTCTGTTTCCCTGATTGCGAATGAGGTTCAGTTGCTTGGCTCATAGTCACTGCCCATTTATTAACTAAGATGTTTGCCATTCTCTTGATTAGTGGAAGAGATTTATTAGCTATTCTGGATCCTAATTACCATTCTGGATACTCATCTCTTGTTTCTTATGAACAATGCAAATATACTATCTCCTCCATAACTTTGTCTTTTTGTCACGTATTATATTAATATAGCCAAATTAGTCAATTTCCTCTGTATTTTCGTTGTTGTTGTTGTTCTTATGTCCTTCTCTATCCCAAGGTCATCAAGATATATAGAAAGGAAAATATGGATTTGCTGTTCACATTTAGATCTATAAACCCACCAACAATTTAATTTTGTATATGGTGTGAAATAGAGATCTATTTTCTTTTTTTTGGTAGCCCAAAGTCCCAGGGTCACATATCAAAAGAGATTGTCAGACAGTGAAAAAGAAGAGAATTTCAATAGTTGGATTCTCAACCCTAGTCTAAAGAGATCTATCACATAGCCCATCTATACCTGTAAGTCTAGATGCTTACATCTAGTGCGGCATCCTTCGGGGATGGATTACTTCTTCCTCACACTAGTCTCCTTGTGCCCACCATAACACACAGCAGATAGAAAAGTATTTGTTAAACAATCAAATAAATATAAAGCCCTTCATAATCTAGTTAGCCTCACATTCTAGGTGCACCTATCATGTACTTAGGATAGATGAAATAAATAGTGTGCCTCTATTATTTCCTATTGCTTCTCTTGGAAAACTTTTCTACCTGCCTCACCAACTGGTCTGTGAATACCTTTTAATTTCTCTGGGCAAAACACAACGTGTTCTCTTTTGCACCGACATAGCACCTATAAATACCTTTAAGGAATGCCTGGGACCTTGTTTTACAAGACACAGATCAGTTGAACACCCTTTGGGATCTCCACTGAAAATCAAAAGTCAATTCTTAGAATATTCGAGAACAACAAATCTTTTCCATCCTTCAGGGCTCAATGGACACAGGAACTCACTGGTTTCTGTACTGTATAGGAGCTCCAAATGGGCATCTTGAAAGATTTTCCAAATCCACTGACATATTCCCTATGATAGAGAAGACAGTGCTCCTTGTTCTTCTGCATAACCTTGGGCCTCCCAAATGGCAAATTTAGTTTCTCTGTCACTGTTACTAAAATGAAAAAAACAAAAGAACATAAAATAAAAATGTTTGTAAAATTAGCAAATATTTCTATGCATGAAACTATCATCTGGTGGTTTATTATGTGCCAGTCACTCTGATAATTACTTTTCATACTTAACCTCTTAATTCTTATAATTCTGAGGCAAGTGTTATATTCCATTCTATATATTACAAAACTAGGGTTTAGAAAAGTAATCTGGCCAAGGAGCTAACAGCTCACAGGACATATTTGAAGAGATACATCCTCAAAACCAAAAGGACATACTTTGTAACAAAGATGACCTACCTTAGTAATTATCATAGGAAAGATTACACTTTTAAAGAACAGTATGTCCTAATGTACTTATTTTTATTTGCCTATTATTTCTAAATACCCATCAATTATTGATAGTTTAAAAACCTACAAGATATTCATGCCATGCAGCAGTACTCAACAGATTATAAAAAGATTATCAGCCAACCTAGATATTTACTGAACTCTTACTGTGTGCCAGGCACTATTCTAAGTGCACACATATATTAACTCATTTAACTCTCCCAAAAACTCTATAAAGAAAGTATCCCCATTTTATAAATGATGAAGCAGGCCTAGTGAGTTTAACATAAGAATACTTAAAAGATAACAGGTAATAATAATATTGCTGCGGCCAGGCACTATTCTAAATTATTTCCATGGAGTAACTTTTTCAGTCTTTAGAACTGCATGAGGTGGGTGCCATTATCATAGATGAGGAGACTGAGACCCAGAGAGGTTAAGTGATTTGGAGTCACACAGACAAGAAGCAGTAGAGATGGGCCATTTGGGCTACTCATATCTAAGAAAAGGAACATGCACAACCATTTCAAGGAATTTGTATTCTTGGGAGCACTGTAACTACCCCAGGCTTGTGATTGTTATTTAGATCTAGTTTTGTGGGGTTTTTTTTTCTTCTTCCAGTATACTGGCAATATAATCTTTATGTTCAAAAGCCTCTATGAGTTTATCTTAAGGAATCCCAAAAAGGCAATATTTTGTTTTGTTAGGCTTAAACACCAAAGATTGACATGTTTTCTATTGACTTACTTTCATCTTGAGAGAGATTTAGCATTTGATTCACATGTTCTAAATCAATATCCTGCAAAACAATATGGGGAAGAGAGAAAAAGTCAAGTCAAAGTGATAAGACATGTTTTAAGGGGATCAGGATTATTTCTGCAGTAATACCCTAATGTTTTACTACTAAGCAAGGAAGCCAAACTAACCTGAGTTTAAATTCCAACTCTGCCACTTGCTTAGAGACGGAGATCCTACTACTGCTTGGGATACTTTGTGTGGGAGTTAACAAAGATACAATTGATAAGGAGGCAAAGTTGTGACCACAGCTAGAATCAACTACTAAATTAGAATGACAACATCTCTGGGCTTCTCAGGCTTTAATATAAGTACAACTCACTTGAGGGGCTTGTTAAAATGCAGATTCTGATTTGTAATCCTGTGCCCAGTGGGGCCCGAGTTGCTGGATCTCTAACTAGCTTTCAAGAGGCAGATGTTATTCCCGTGACCACACTTGGAACAGCAAAGGGCATTCTTTACAAAGAAGAATTTGGAGGTTTGCAGTCAGGTAGATCAAATTTCTGTGACCTTGGACAGTTTACCTAGCTTCTTCTAACTCTTCTTTGTTCCTAAAATGGAGATGAAAACACCCACATCTTAATGTTTAACATTATTATTATTTTAAATGGTGGTTCCATCCAGGTAAGCTGTAGGTAAGAAACCTACACCCCTACTCTGATCTGATCAAGCTGTGGACTTGATTTTTATTGGGAATCTTGGCTGGACTTTTGTCCTTTAAAGCCTCTTTCGGTCAGCATTTCTTTATATACTTATTGATCTATGTGGCGTAATGTTATTTTGAGGATTAGAGAAAGTCAAGTCTTTGCTCTAGGACTAGTCTTTTCATGGACTGGCTCATAAAAAGGTGCCTTCAGGCCATGAGGAGTAACTCTTACCCGAGGCAGCAGGTACTTATTTAACTCTACAACATTTTTAACCTGGCATTAAATGCACCTTGACATTGGTTTTAACTTGATCGACTCCTAATAACAGGCCTCCAATTCCACCCTGAAATCCCAGCCCCCATCCCTGTGCTCTGGTTCTCACAGGGAGGGTTGGTCCTTGGATTCTGAGCTCCTGTTCTGATTCCTTGCCTTCAGAGGTTGGAGGACTCCTAGCGCCAGAATCTCCCTAGCTGTAAGAGGATAAGTTTACAAAGGAAACCAAAGACAGCTTCAAGATTCTACTGCTTTGAACGGTTAAGGACACTTAGCCCACAAGGGAATTAATAATGTCCAAAGAGTGCTTTCCAGTTTACAAAGCATAGTCACATATTTAATCTTTCAGTGCATCTCTCATCTCCAGACGAGCTTCAGAGAAAGCACATATACTTACTTAGTAAATATATGAACTAGAACACAAACCTGGTGGTCATCTACCCTTATTATAACCCTGGTTATAGATCAATTTGCCCCTTCACATTCTTATGGACATGTGACATTATTACTTACGTTCTGTAGCTTGGGACACAAACAGTCTAGAGTATCTGTGGGCAACGGAGTAGTAAAGCCACAAACAGAAGGCTTTGACACTTCCTCTGCATGGACTGGCTCATAAAAAGGTGCCTTCAGAAGATGGTTTAAACTACCATGGGTGCCATTGTTTGGTGCTGGTTGAATGTGTAGAAGATCTGTTTTAAAAATAAATTCACAGTAGTTTTAAATTAAAAGGCAACACCTGTCTAGCATTTGGAAGGAAACAAAACTTTCTTTAATAAATTCTGCTATAACGTGGTCTTGTATTGCATATGCCTTTAGTTTAGTGTCCCTTCCCTCGGGGATTTCTTTTGGGGCTAGGGGTGTGGCAAGGAGGGGGAGAGAGAGAGGGGAAGAGAGAGAAGGGGAGGAGAGAGAATCCCAAGCAGACTCCTCATGGAGCACAGAATCCAACGTGAGGCTCCATCCCATTACCCTAAGATGATGACCTGAGCCAAACCCGCTTAACCTACTGAACCATCCAGGTGCACATGCTCCCTCACCCCACCCCCCTTCCATAGTTTCTATCACCTCCTCTTTCTAGATAATGGGAACATTTACTACACACACCTTCAGGAACTGTTTCTGCTCCTCCAAAGAAAAGTATCATTGTTTAAATGGTCACTTTGTTCCTTAAGCATATCCTGGTTTTCTAGCATAAAAAGCTATACTTATATCAGGAACAATTTTGAAGAATTTAATTTACAATCTTACTGACAGTATATTTACTTAGTTATATGAAACTTCTTTAAGGACAGATACCTTTAAAAATTAACTCATAAATTCTGTCTAATATTTAGATCACTTTTTCTACTTTTTTCCCTACAACAACCCAATACACAGATATTTTACAAACACAATCTTTTAAGTGGTTCCTGCTGAATGCCACCAAATAGAACTCCCTTAGAGCTGAAATCCTATCTGGTTCCTTCTAAGCCTCCTCACAAAGGGCCAGCATCCTTGACCACATAAGCCTCCTCACAAAGGGCCAGCATCCTTGACCACAAACTCAGCTTGGGATCCGAGAGTCAAAGTTGGTAAGGCTACAACACATTATTTTCAAATGGATACTCTTTGGTTTCTAAGTCATATTCAATCACCACAGGCCTTTGGCAAGATTAGGGATGACAATTTTGAGTGTATTTACGTCAGAATTCCTAAAGCTCAAGGTGCAATTACAACGTACCCATTGCCTTACCAAGACAAATGATTTAGTAGTATAACTCTCTGAAGTAAGCATGTAGGCAGAAAAGTAGGGGAGATCCCCTAAAACTCTAATTCTTAACATTTTTTTTTCCTTTTTAAATACTAAGTGTAATCCAAAGCATCTGTCCAAGAAAGTACTTCCTTTTCTCCTTTTATGCTGTAAGTTTTTCTCTATAATTACAAGAAAATACTTGTGCTTTTAGGAGTTCTTTGCCTGCTTTGAGAAGTTAGAAATGTAATTTTATTTATCTAAGTTTTATGAAATTTTCAAATAGTAGCTGACAGAAAAGCTGGTCTCCTGAGAGCTAATGTTTATCATTAGCAACAAACAGGAAGACTTGACTCTTAGGCCTGAATAATTCTGATGATGATTCCTTCTCATCGTTTCTCCTTTCTGTCTTCTTAGGGCAAAGCATCCATCTTTGGGATTCAATTTATTACCCATTACAAAATACATATTTTTAGAACTATATCCACATTTTGGTGTCAAATGTAAATAGATCTACTCACCACATATTAGGTTATAGATTTCAATATTTTCAAATGGCTCAATTTCAGTCTTCTCTTTAAAACTTGGTCCATGTGCCAAGAAGATAGCCTAAGTGACAACAGTCTATGGTTATGAGATGCCATCTAAACGCAAAAACATATGTTGGCAAAGACCCAATTTTCCCTCTGTCCTAGCTCCCCAGTTGTGTCTGAGGCTATTGTGAGGAATTCTTGAAAATGATTTTTATATCATTTGCACCTATGATTGGGATTCCAACCATCCCAGTCAAATATAATCTATATTGTATTTACTTTTGCTACATGGACCTGCTTCCACAGCCCCTCTTATGTCAACAGATGAGGAGAAACCAGCAACACCGGACAACCAGGGTCAGCACAATTCTACCATATGTATGGTACAAATTACAAATTCATCAAATAATACCAGATATTCTTTCCACAGTCCTTTCATGTCATTGTTCAAATATGTTAAGTGACAAAAACTGTTGAAGTCTCTAAATGCTACTTTTTTTTTTTTTAACAACTTATACTAACCCACTGATTTCCCAAATATATCTCCCCCCTACTTTTAGGAAGAAGAAACCTGAATACTTTTATTTACATTTAATTAATTCCTGTTAAATATATTATGAATAACACACCTAATACTTTCAGACTATAAATAACTAGAAAAAAGTGTCAAACATAAATATTTTTTGGTAACAGTGTCATGTATCTTTTTTCCCAAGATAATCAGCAAAGAACAGGAGGCATAAGTGTTCCTTATAGTAACTGGCTTAATTATCAAATATCAAATACCAGTAGTATTCTGCATCTCTGGGTCTCCAGAGACTATTCAAATGTTTACAAGGATCTATAGCTCTTCATGACAATGTTAAAAGGCAGTATATTCAGAAAGAGCCCAAAACATTTTCTTTAATTGGGAAGGATGGGTGTATGTGTGGGGGGAGGGGTGTGGGGGGGTGTGTTATTATTAATGGAAATAGATAAGACAGCCAGTTGCGAAAAGTCTTAAGGCTTTACCTATGGGGGAATATCAGTTATACTTTATTCAAACAGTCTCTTCCCTGGGTTTCCAGGACACACTATGCTCCTCCTGGTTTTCTTCCTTCGTTATTGGCTTTACTTCTAAATGTCTTTGCTAGTGACTCTTTTTCTTTCAACTTCTTCAAGTAGAATTGCTTACAGCTCAGTCTTTGGTCTTCCTTTCTACCTATATTTACTCAGTTTCTGAAGACTGTCTCTAGTTGTGTATCTTTTAAAACTAATTTGCACACCTAAAACTTAAATTTTTAAAATCTCTGCATAGACAGACTCTTTTTAGGTGCCCATAAAACTTCTCCACTTGAATGCCTAATAAGTATTTTGAACATAACATACCCAGTTGAACCCTCACTCCTTCCTCTCCAATCAGCCGTAGTTGAACATCCTTCCAATAGCCTATGACTCTCTCATCCCCAACATGTCAGGCACACTGCCACCTTCAGGCCTTTGCACTGGCTGTTTCCTCAACCTGGGACACTTGTCCCCTGAATATTTGAAAGGTAAATTCTATCAGCTTCTTCAAGTCTCTGTATAAACATCATAATGAATCTCACCCTCTCCACCTTGTGTAAAATAGCACACCACTCCCATGGTTCGCTGAAACATCCCCAATGTCTGCCAACTCTGCTTTTCTTTCATTTCCCATGGTACCTACCCCTAATATACCAAGTAATATACTACATTATTAACACCAATAGTCTATATTCCTCTGTTAGAACGAAAGCTTCATGAGGGCAGGGATCCTTAGCTGTTTTGTTCAAAGTTGTATTCAAGAGCCCTGAAGACTGCCTATCACAAAGTAGCTACTCAATAAATATTTGTTTAAAAAAAAAAAATGAAGCAGTAAGTTACCTCCATGCTCTTAAATTCATTGTTATAACCATGATTGCCTCCTCCACAGGATGAATATGCTTTACTCCTTTAAAGAAATAATAATGTTACATTGCAATAAATACATGGATATGAAATCATACTCTTAACCTGAGCTTTAATGGATTTTTATGTACCTTCTGCTTTTATAGAAGTAAATTTTTCTGTCAACAACAGCATAAACATAGTTCTTTTCATGTTCAAATTCATAACCATAGAGGAACAAACAGAATGGCAGGAGAGAAGGAAGGAGAATTCCAGAATCTATAAATAGAATTCAAAAGCCTTTGACACTTAGACATTGACAAGATAAAAACAAAGGCATAGATTAAAAAAAAAAAAAATTCGAAATGTTAAGATTGTGTGTCAGCTACACATCAATAAGAATTTAAAAATATAAAAAAGTTATCTTCTAGCTTACCTGTATCTTTACACATTAATTCATGTCTGAGTGATTCAGAACAGTTTGACTAAGATGCTACTTAAAGCATTTCAGTACTTTAGAATTAAGTCTTTGAAACTGGGAAAAAATATTGATTCCTATTAAAGTATAAACAATATGGAGTAGAAGTTAATTATAACACTTGGTAAGAAGAAGCTAGTATAATCTTATAAATTCAGTTTATTTTTAATTTGGGGGCCATTCTTCCATAGGCTGTTGCCTTATTACTTGAAGGACTTTTCAAATATAATTAGTCTTTTGTCCACCTTCTCATACTTTAGTATTTGAACTGAGAAATATTAGCAATTTTATACATAGTTGGTTTTTATACATGAAGGCAAAATGGCAACAAATAAACCTAGTTTGTTTTTTTTTTAAAGCAATAATGTCATAGGAGTTCAAATTAGGTCGCTAATGGAAAAAAAAAAAAAGCCTTCTCTTCCCAACAGTTGGCCTTAAGAGATTTTTCTCATTTGCTTTCCCACTCCTACCTCCCACTCCTCAAGCAAATACATGCACGCAGTGTTTTTGTTTGTTTTTATGTCGTAGGCAGGACTTAAGTGTCTTAAAAAATTAACTTTTACAACAGCCATAAATGACTCCTACTCAGCTTAAATAAAAATAAATCACAAATTAAAAAATAAATCACAACACTGAGCAGGCTACACTCATCTCTACCCAAGAGAGGAAAGAAAGGAGAGGGTAAGGACTAGCAAGAGTAGGGAAAAACAGGAGGAGTCCTATTCAAATTCAATTACCCAAGGTGCCAGTTCATTACTTTGGTTAATTCCAATAAAATATCGGACAGAAGGAAAGAGTTGCTTAAAAATATTTTTATCCTTATTTCAGTGATATTTGGTTCCATCAGATTATTGGAACTATATGGGGATAATTAAGTTTTAAATTCTGTGTGGGAGGCTAGAGGATTCATTAATTAAAGGAGAAAAGAGGTCTTTAGAATCAAGTCATCGGTAAAATTTTCTGAAGTTGATCCTTCCTTTATTTTTATTTTCAGAAAAATATTTAATATTTTCAACTTCTCACCGAACTCAGTTAGGAAACTAGTCAATATGAAAGTCAATACTTACTTGGAAGTAAAAGGTAAAAAAAAAACAGTGTTTGAAAAACACGATTTTCTGTCCTCAAGTGAAAATTCTAGCAATTGGCTCGCTCTTCCAACTCTTCCAACTGGTCCTGTTTATGCTTTCCAACCATTAGACTGGAAATTACATATGGAAAAACAGAAGCCAGCATTGGGAAAAGATGAGTTGATTTTATCTATTCTGGTTAAGCTCAACTTCCAAGTACCATATGAAATCTTCTGGAACATGTTCTCTTTTATCTTCTCCATGCCTAATTAGTCAAGTTGAAATCAAGGCCAGTTTCTCCACCTCAGTTGAGTAATGACACAGGTTGGAGATGAGCAAGACCTCTTTCCTGACTTTCAGACAGCTGCCAAGTCCCACGCACCTGCACAGTCCCTTTCACATCTTCCCCTGCTCTCCTCTTCTGCCGTGCTCAGCCGAATCCTTGTTACTTCTGGCCTGAACCAAGTTCCTAATTGGTCTAAGTGGTTATCCTGACTGTGAATTTCAGAGTCTTCCCACAACACACACACACCCACACACATACACATGCACACACACACACACACACACACACACACACACACCTCTTAGCCATATTGACACTGAGCTCTCTGAAATGCAAATGCTCATATCCACATATTCACCTTAGCCACCCTGTATCTACCAATGTCCTGCTTCCTTAACTGTCAAAAGTCATAGATTTTAGTCATGACAGTTCCTTTAGGAAGACACCAACTCCATTCTCCCAGGGCTCTAGTGATGCAGAACTATTTGAAATTGCTGGAATCCAGTCCTTCAGCCCAGAAACCTGTTTCTACACTTCCTTGCCCCAGAGCAGCTGCTGGCTTGAAAAAGGTGCCCCATTGCTCTGGGTAGAGAATTTTGAGAAAGAAGCACCTTTGTGAATACAGCCTGGCAGTGCTCAAGGCTTAGCAAGCCGATGGATGCCTTCTAGCAGAGTAAAGTGGTCCATTTCCTCCTGCAGACATAGCCCCCTATCAGGGCTCAGTGAGCTGAGCAAGAGTTGTTTTCACTGCCTCTCTTCTTGGCTGAATGCTTCTGGGCAGTGCACAGACTACACAACTACCTGAGGCAGACTGGCTGCATGTGACAGCATTTAGCTATCCCATCCTGAGTCTTCAAAGCCCAGAGCAGTAATCACAGCCACCAGGAAGCTTCTTCTGATGTTCTCTGACATCCACACCTGGGCTGTGTAATCACTCTTTTTGTATCCTTGCATTTTGTACGTGATCCTCACGCAGCAATCCTCATGTAGTATTTATAACAACTGACTACAATTCTTGTCTTTCTCCTTTCCTGCACAAAGATCCTTAGCGGGGGACTGTGTCTACCCCCATTTCTTAGAAAGGTACCTGGGAGGGACACCTGGATGGCTCAGTCAGTTAAGCGTCTGCCTTTGGCTCAGGTCACAATCCCAGGGTCCTTCAACAGACTCCTGCATTGAGCTCCCCACTCAGCAGAGAACCTGTTTCTCTCTCTACATCTGCTGCTCCCCCTGCTTGTGCTGTCTCTCTCTCTCTCTCTCTGACAAATAAGTAAAATCTTTAAAATAAAATAATATAAAATAAAATGATTTTTTTAAAAAAAGAAGAAGAAAAAGAAAGGTACCTGGAAGGTATTTGTCACTTTTCAATCATAAAATGAAAAGCTATTATTCAAGTTCGTTTAGGGAGCACTTTAACAATACTTCAATTGTAGTTTCAAATAATTGGGTTTCCTCAAATTAATAAAATCCAACACATTTTAGGCAAAATAAAGATGATGACGGTGAAAGAGTACACTAAACGATGATATTTGCTATAATTCTGGAAAGGAGATCTATCTAGCTATCAAATATTGGACATTATAACTAAAAACAGCATACTGTAATGTAGAGATCAGGCAGCCTGACACTCATGTGTTAAGGGTTGGAGGTAGAGCGAACCCAGGGCTTGATCAGATGAGACACCTTGGTGGCTCGGATTTGGGCTGTTGGCAACATTTCCCTTTGATATAAATGAGTTTACTTTAATATCAAGAGACTAATAAAACCAGGCTAATTTGGTGTTGCAGATGATGAAGACGAAATCCTGAGACATTAATTTGTTTATGTTCTCACAGTCTATGTGTGGAGGCGGGTCTTGAACCCTCAGCCTTGAACATCTTGCTGCTAGTGGTTACATTTAAAAAGCTCGTAATTTGAGACTAGATATTAATGTGTAATACCCAGAGGTATTCTGGTGGCTGAACTCTCCTTCTATAACCGATCGGTCATGTTATAGGATGCATGGGCACTTCTGCATTTGTTACCAGTGACCTCTTTATTTCTTCCATCTCATACTCTCAACAGTAAATATTTGTGGAGCCATTTACCCATATATTGGACATATATTTGCTCGCATGATACATGCCTACATTACTAAGAGCTTTATATACTTAATATTAGTAAAGCTTCGTCTTTTTAGTTCTTCTGGAGAATGCTATGGTGAGCCGTACAATAAAGCCACTCATCCTCGCAAAGGATTGTGAAACCCCAATCCCAAGGAGAGAGGCCAACGCCATCTTGTGGTCAGCTGCGAGCACGCACACTCTCTGGCCTAACCGTGTACTGCTTAGAACAGGTTTTGCCAAAACCCCAGTTCCTCATCCTGTACCCACTCATATTAGAGCCCAACTGCCTTATTTTCCCTTTGTTAAACATGTCTTTCAGAGTCTGTACACCCACTGTCTTCTGTATCCTCCGGCATTACACTGCACACAAATAAGGCCAGAAAATATGATCCTGATTCCATTTAAATCCACGTATGCACATGCAAAAACCACCACCACCACCACAACACTGGAATGAAACAAAGAGATAGGAAACATTAGTTGCACTACCAGAAAGTGTGTATGTATTTATTTGCTGGCTTATTATCAGTCTTCATCACTGGACAAGAATCCTGTCTGTTATCCTTCAAATGCCTGAAACAAGGCCCAGCACACACAAAAACAAACATGATTTTGTGAAACCAATGAATGAATTGGTTATCTTGGGATGAGGGGATTCAGAATGGTTTTTATTTTCTCTAAACACAATTATAATTTACAAATGCTCAACAATCAACATGCATAGTAACTAGAAAAAAAAAGACCAAGCTAACCAATGGGTTAGCTTGGCCTCAGAACCATAAAGGTGCTCCTTCTTAAAAACCACAAAGATGACAGACAACGATCTCAAGGAGCCACCCAATTAATAACTTATCATCTTTATATCCCGTCTGCCACCTTAAAATGACCCGAGTGCGGGTGTGCTGGTACTGACAGTTTCTGGAACGGTCTACAGTGTCAGTCTTCCTCTTGCTCGTCTGTCTTGTGAGGATTAGGATGCTAAGACTGAAATGCCTAAGAACAGGCGTTTCAAATGCAGAAGTTCTAGGTGGCATGTAAAAAGTCAAGGAAATATCAATACTCAGGAAAAAAAATCACAGGATTATAATAGCAGGGTAAAATTAAGGTAAAGAAATAAAACCCTGCCATTTGCAACAATGTGGATGGAACTAGAGGGTATTAGGCTGAGCTAAATAAGCCAACCAGAGAAAGACATTTATCATATGATCTCTCTGATATGAAGAACTTGAGAGGCAGGGTGGGGGGTTGTGGGGGGAAAATGAAGCAAGGTAGGATCGGGAGGGAGACAAACCATAAGAGACTATTAATCTCAGGAAACAAACAGGGTTGTTGCGGGGGTGGGGGGAGAGGGTGGTTGGATTATGGACACTGGGGAGGGTATGTGCTATGGTGAGTGCTGTGAATTTTGTAAGCCTGATGATTCACAGAACTGTACCCCAGTGCAAAAAATACATATGTTAATATAAATTATAAAAAAAATTAAGGTAATCTATATTGAAAGACGGTTGTTAAAAGTATTACAAGACAAGTGAATAGATGCACAAACCTCACAGCCAGCCACTGCCGATCCACCAAAAGATGAACCTTGTCAATTCTAATATTTTTGGCAAAGTGGAGTCGTTTTGGCAAATCAGGAGTCAAATAGGGTTTGAAATGCTGATCAGGTTTCTGGCACTAAAAAATAGGTAAATTCTTTCTTCATGTAAGTTATAAAATATGCAAGCTAATTCAACAATAACATCTTCTAAGACAATTAAGCACTTTTTTAAATTAAGAGGATTTAAATTTGGCTTATAAAATAAGGATATGAGGGACGCCTGGGTGACTCAGTGGGTTGAGCCTCTGCCTTCGGCTCAGGTCATGATCTCAGGGTCCTGGGATTGAACCCCACACGTCGGGCTCTCTGCTCAGCAGGGAGCCTGCTTCCCTCTCTCTCCCTGCCTGCCTCTCTGCCTTCTTGTGATCTCCCTGTCAAATAAATAAAATCTTTTTAAAAAATTTTTAAAAATAAAATAAGAATATGAAACCTAGTATCATTGTGGTCACATTTCCCAATTATGTTGTTTTTACTGTTGCAAGTTGTTGACTTGAAATTATGAGTTGGTGTTTGATGTTCTAAGTTTTTTACCATAAACTTCCCCTCCTTTTTTGACAGACACTAGCTACGTTGATATTTCGAGTAGCAATTACAACTTCTGAATTTAAATTACATATGAAGACTACATAACACAGTAAATATCACTAAAAATTTTAAGACTCAGTTTAATTGCACCAAAATCCTTTTTCAATGGATTCAATTTACCCTTGAAATAACCTACATTTGCTTACTTCTCAAATCAAATGAAAAGTTTCTGATACCTGGCACAGTTTCTTTATCTTTAAAACTCATGGATCTCTTACTAACTAGAGGGAAATGTTTCCTTAATAATTAAATAATTAATAATTACTGCAGTAACTTGGTGGCATATTTTAAAACTGTGTAAAAATGCAACTCAGGGCGCCTGGGTGGCTCAGTGGGTTAAAGCCTCTGCCTTTGGCTTGGGTCATGATCCCAGGGTCCTGGGATTGAGCCCCACAAGGGGCTCTCTGCTCAGCAGGGAGCCTGCTTCCTCTCCTCTCTCTCTGCCTGCCTCTTTGCCTACTTGCAATTCTGTCAAATAAATAAATAAAATCTTTAAAAAAAAAAAACTGTATAAAAATGCAACTCATAGAGAGCTAAAAAAAAAAAAAAAAGTGAGGAGACAAGAACTAAAACTAAAAATGAACTTTTTCTCCCTCATGACCTTTTTGAGAAACAAGAGAAAAAAAATACAGGTAAGAATATGGGGAAATTAAATTTTTTTCTACTTCTTCATTTTATTTAAGTCTCAATCATCTCACAAATACTTTGTCTGTACTCATTACTATTTTGTGCTCTCAATCATCTCACAAATACTTTGTCTGTACTCATTACTATTTTGTGCTCAATTTATAGAAGAAAAAAAGACACCATGAAATTGAACAAAAAAAACTAAAAAGGAAAATGGACAATAGAGCAAGAGAGTTATAGGTTGAAAAGGGGAAGAGAAATTATTATTATTTTTTTTAAAGAGTAGATTTTTTTTTTTAAGATTTTATTTATTTGTTTGACAGAGAGAGATCACAAGTAGACAGAGAAGCAGGCAGAGAGAGAGAGAGAGGGAAGCAGGCTTTCTGCTGAGCAGAGAGCCCAATGCAGGACTCGATCCCAGGACCCTGAGATCATGACCTGAGCCGAAGGCAGCGGCTTAACCCACTGAGCCACCCAGGCGCCCAGGGGAAGAGAAATTATTTATTGCACACTTATTTTGGCCATTTTTTTTTCTTGCCTAGTTTAGTATCTTTACTAGGCCTCCTCTTCTTTTTTTTTTTTTTTTTTTTTAAGATTTTATTTATTTATTTGAGAGAGAGAAAGAGAGCATGAGCAGGGGTCGGGAAAGGGAGAAGCAGGATCCCCGCTGAGCAGGGAGCCTAATGCAGGGCTCGATCTAAGGACCCGAAGACCATGATCTGAACTGAAGGCAGAAGCTTAACTGACTGAGCCACCCAGGCACCCCCATTGTTACTTCCTTCAGAAGTCAATATTTTTGTAACATTCAGGCCAAGTACTCTATGGCAGCTCTTGGGTACACAGCTTCCTCAAAGATACACGGAACTAGACTGTACCCTTGAGGACCGAAAGTCACATGTCAGTCACACTCTCCTAGCTGGTATGTAGCCAGAATAAATCCCAAGGAAATGGGAGGCATGTTGCCAACTTCTGAAGGAAGAATGGGGTTATACTTTGCATTTGAGAATTTAGGCTGAAGACTCTAAAGTTGGGAAAACTTGGGTCATTTTATCTAAGAACAAAGTTGATATTGTTTTCTGTCATGAAGCCACAATACTGTTGAGCTAAAGAGCCACCCGTTCATGTTTGGTTATGTTTGTCCAATAAAAGCTCAATACGGGACCAGGGACCAGCATTACCAGGAATATATATTGCACTGCCAATGCAGTATTTCCTGGGAATAACAGATGACTTCAAGAAATGGTGGTCCATTCCTTCAGGGTTCTGTGGCTCCAGGCCCAGCCTATTCTTACAGTGCCAGGTAATGGGTTTCCAAAGCCTGTGGTAAATTCCCTGCACCATCAGAATTGTTAGAGACTTTCCCCTCCTCACCAACACGGCTTCAGCTATAGGGCTAGTGAGGTGATGAGGATAGAACAACAATATGTGGTTTTAGAGAGTCCACATGCTGAAAATTCCCAAGTGCCCCTCCAATCAGCATGGACACACAGCGTCTCTGCGTTTCACCAGCATGGGGTGAGGTTGCCTACCCTGCGTACTCAAGATCAGCGTATCAGAAGGTGTAAGAGAAAAAAGGAGTGATTAAGACTAAAGAATTGCTGATCTAGTGGTCATTTCAAGAAAAATTTTTTAGGGGCACCCGCGTGGCTCAGTGGGTTAGGCCGCTGCCTTTGGCTCAGGTCATGATCTCAGAGTCCTGGGATGGAGCCCCACATGAGGCTCTCTGCTCAGCAGGGAGCCTGCTTCCTCCTCTCTCTCTGACTGCTTGTGATCTCCGTCTGCCAAATAAATAAAATCTTAAAAAAATTTTTTTTTTTAGATTTTGTTCATTTATTGGACAGAGAGAGAGATAGAGAGAGCACAAGCCTGGGGAGTGGCAGACAGAGAAAGAGAGAGAAGGAGGCTCTCCGCTGAACAGAAAGTCCAGCAAGGCTCTATCCCGGGACCCTGGGATCATGACCTGACCTGAGCAGAAAGCAGACGCTTTACCAACTGAGCTTCCCAGGGGCCTCGCTAATGGTCATTTCTACATCAGATGTGCTGTGGGTCCCAGGAGACAGTAACACTGCTCCCTCTGGGTTTTCCTCACTTTCAATGATTCACATTTCATCTTAACATTTTTTACTGTAATTGCCGCCTATACTTAAAGAAACCTAGCCCCATCCCAAGCAATGATAGGGTCATGAATCTCAGGTAATAGATAATATACTTGGGAATATGCCTTAAATACGGAATTATTAAAACTATACTTAAGAAGAACTCGTCAGGTCTCTCCAGGAGCAGCGAATGTCACTTTGAAAAGCCCAGATGGCTTTAAGCTAGGTATCTGGAGTTTGCCTTGCTCCTTTACTCACAACCCAGAATGTGGGAACCAATCAAAAGCAGTTGCAATTATACTTGGAGGGTGAAGGGATGATTTTTCTTACTTGTATGAACAGAACGGTAAGTGTTCATGATTCACTATTTTCCGATATTAAGTCAATTAAAACATGTGACAGGCGGCACAGCCTGAGGCTCCCTGGCATGGCTCTTTTGCAGGGGCCATCAGCCTGCTCAGTGAAAACCAGGAGCCCCCCAGACTAATCTCCTGGAGGCGTAACAACTGCAAATGGAAACACCTAAGATAACAGCAACTGATATGCATGTAAAATGATGTCAATGGAGGGTTTCATAAATAAATGACAAGTGGCTTGGGCTCAGAAATATAGATTTCTTCCAACCCAGATTTTAAGGACATTCTATTACCTTACATATATGTAGTAGGACACTGTATACTTACACTGAGGTTCCTGACAATTTCTTCAGAATTAACTGTTTCAAAAAAAAAAAAAAAAAAAGAATCACATCACAAATGTGAACAACTCAGATGAATTTGACATATACATTTATTAAGGACTATGATCTGGTAAGATTGAGTAAAAAACTATTTTCAACAAAGAATTATTTTAGAATTTAAGAATATATTTTAACCTACAAATAGTATACATTTTAAACTAACAATTATGTAAAATATATTAAGTTTATTAATATTACTATTTTAATTAATTGATGTTTTAATTAATATAACTAGGATTATTAATGTAAGTAGACTGTATTTCATTCCATATTATTTATTATAAATATCTGCTTATATGGCTATAAGTAGAACATATTTAACCTAACAAGTAGAATATATTAATATTTTTATTATTAACATTTTGTTTTCATTAATACTTTATTAATACTAACAAAATTAAGTAGAATATGTTTTAATTTGAGAATATTAAATATTACCATAGACTTTACAGACTGACTATATTTAAACAAGGAAGGGGATTTCTCCTTTGCTTCTGTATGGTCTTCCCAAGAAGTCAGAAGAAGGGCCTGGCAATCTCTACATCCTCAGAATCATAAGGTATGGCTATTCACATTCAATTTTACCTTTTGTTTCACATGGCATCTTCATACTTACAACTGTAAAAGTCATGAGGTATATTACGAGCCCTGATACGAGGGGCAGGCCCTTCGTACATGTAGAAGTTTATTCGAGGAAAATAATTAGTCATATATTCCATTTTGTCACAGTAAGTCTGATCCATTCCTGAATTTTAAAAAAAGTATGTATACCACTGAGTATAGATAGATAGATAGTAACAGATGGTAACAATCTGTTGTCTTTCACCATTTCAAATCAGAGATATTCCATGTTACAGATCTCAAAACAAGTTTCACTGAGCACCTATACAACTGACCCTATGATTTCACTCTAAATGGCAGACCTTGAAAACCCTGGCAGTGGAGGAGAAGGGTCACGTTTATAAGAGAAGAATAAACAAGAATTATGAACAGATCATTTGTTCAACATGAATCAACTAACTTCAAAGAAGAAAATCCTCTGGAGAAATTTATTTAAATACATTATTTAAATTTATATAAGCAGCATGCACTTTAAATTTCTTTTTTTTTAATTTTTTTAAACAAAATGGACATTAAAATGGTTCACTTTCATTTTAAAACAGTAGGACAATGTGTTAAGAAAACATTTTAGAAATTTTTTAAATAAATTACTGTTTCTCGTTACCTTGATGTCATAAAATATGAACAAAAGTTCTGTACACATAAAATCCTTTTCCTCCTCTCCTCCATGCCTCATTTCTTCACAGCCTTTGGATCTAAGCTTGACTAACCTAAGGAAAATCATCCCATTTCTGCTTTATGTACCTCCAAATACACCTTATCTAGTAAAGTACTTGACACTGAATTGGCACTCAAAAAATATTTGATTGAACAATAACCCAGAAATATACCTTACTTTTTACAGAAAAGTAAGGTATATGGATGGATTTTCAGAATTAATGTAAGCATAAACTAGAAATTTTAATTTTAGTCTTCTATTCCTCACAGCCTACCACAAAACTTGTTGCTTGTTTTAAGTCTGTAAGTAAACTCTAAAATATCACTATCCTTTTCACATGTTCCTTGAAATGGTAAGACATAATCAATGATAAAATATAATTTTAAAAGAAAAGTATAAAAGAAAAAGAAAAGAAAGTGTACCATGGTCAGCCAAAAGGATTATATTGACACAGTTGTGTAAGTTCCGCTGTTTTAAGCCTTCCATCAACATACCAAAAGCTTTATCTACCAACTGTAAGGCTTGAATTATCTGAAGGGGGAAAAAAAAGAGTTAAGATTTTCTTCATGTGGGTGCTTGGGTGGCTCAGTGTGGTTAAGCCTCTGCCTTCGGCTCAGGTCGTGATCTCAAGGTCCTGGAATCGAGTCCCGCATCGGGCTCTCTGCTCAGCAGGGAGCCTGCTTCCCCCTCTCTCTCTGCCTGCCTCTCTGCCTACTTGTGATCTCTCTCTGTCAAATAAATAAATAAAATCTTAAAAAAAATATATTTTCTTCATGAATTCAACATTAATTAATGAAATCACTATTTAAGGTAATAAAAATTGAATAATTTCTCTGAAATTTCTGGGTTTTGAAGTAGGACATCAGAGCCTAGCATCCATGCTACCACATGGATTCCCTAAATTTCTATAAGCAAATTAAAAAAAAAATTAAACCATGTTTCAACAAAGGAAAATAGACTATTGGCCAATAAATATCTAAGAGAAACGTTCAACCTCCACAACATTACTCAGCTGTAAAGGCTTTCATGATCATGCCCAGTGTTGGGGAGGGGTTGTCCATGGACACCTCTGTAGAAGTCTTCATGGGTGCTGGGGGAATCACGTGACAATGCCTAACCAGAGTAAAAAAGACACATATCCTATAACCTAACAGCTAACTCTGGGCATTTGTCCTCATAAACACTGAAAGTACAAATGGAAATTTATACCTAAGCAGGGAGCCCTTCGTGGGGCTCCATCCTAGAACCCTGAGATCATGACTTGAGCCTAAGGCAGATACTTACCTGACTGAGCCATTCAAGTGCCCCTCATTTTTAAATATATTTAACATTTCTCAGTAAACATCGTTGCACAGAAAATGAAAAGGAAATATATCAAGATAGTATTAATAGTGGTTATCTCTGAACAGTGAACTGGAGTTCATGTCTATTTTATTGGTGACATTCTTTTGTGTTTTTAAAATTTTTCTCCACTTCATCACCCTAGTACATTGGACTGACAAGGTTTAAGTGAATATATTTTAACTGACATAACATTATGTTAGGTCAGTAACTGACATAATTATTTTTTCAGTGACTAGGAAAATGTAATAGCAAGGGATTGGGAAAAATGTGTAATCTCTTATAGTACTATTATAAAATGACAGCTTTTTTTTTCTTTTTTAAGACTTTTACAAGCCAATTACTGTCAAGAGCTTTAGTATATTAATTCATGAAATTGTCATGGTAATATGGTATGGTAATATGGTAATATGCATGGATGGAGCTATTTCCACCATCTGGAATTTCCAGGAGGAAAGACCAGGAAACTTGAGGTTTAAAGAAGTTAAGTAACATGTTCATGGTCCCACAGTTAATAAGGGACTTTTCAAACCGGTTCAACCTACTGCTAAATCCATCAACTCTTGAGTTGCTTTCCTGATTCCCGTTCTTTTCTTTCTCTTCTTTTCTTTAAGTTTTTATTTATTTACTTGGTGGGGAGAGACGCAGAGGGAGAGGGGTTACAAGTAGACTCCCTGCTGAGCTGGGAGCTAGCTAGGAGACTGGATCCCAGGACCCCCAGATCACGACCTAAGCCAAAGGCAAATGCCTAACCCACTGAGCCATCCAGATGCCCATCCTGATTCCCATTCTTAAGGTGACCTTGCACTCTGGTTTGTGACCATGAGTCACAATTCCCACCTGTTAGGGCATAATTATGCCTCCTTTTGTGGTCATTCTACTCACTCCTCCCAATTGTACTAACAGTCATCTCCCAGCCTCCTGGCATCTGCTGCCATTGGACTTTCCACAGATTGAAACATCTGTGCATGTGCCTGCCTCCCCAGGAAAGTGTGAGCTCCTGCAGGGAAGAGACCCTGCGATCTAACTCATCACGTTTCCCAAGCACAGAGTCTGTCATAAAGTATCCACTCAACAGATGGCACATTCTACTAAATGTTAAGTGTCTAGATGCTAGTCCCCTACTCTAGCCCGGACAAAGGAGAGAAACAAGAGATCTCTGTGACAGGCAATAAGTGAACAGTTTTTAGGATGGGAAGATAATAAATAGGAACAGAAATGTTTGGAACTTTGGGAAAACCAAGTTCAGATTAGAAAACCTCGCTTCTTCACCACGGGATCGTGATCATTCACTTTCGGAGCGGATACATTGGAAATAGCAGAATCAGTTCCGAAACAAGGAGCTAAATGGTTAGACTCTCAATAAACAACTGTTTTCTGGATCTAGAAGTTCCTTATTATAAAATGAAATTCAAGGTTGCAGAGGAGAATGCTAGTAGGAAGTTCTATACAGCCTTAACATCATTGGCTTTTCAATAGGTACAACACCCTTCCTGTGTATTCTGCCTCCACGTGCTTCCCCAAAAAGTGGAGGCCCTTAGCATTCTAGAATCATTCTGTCCTGTTCATGAGCATTATCAAAAATTTAACTTGATTTGTACTTAATTTCAGGTTTCTTTTCCAAATTTAATTTTTCTTTTTCAACTTTTCATTCTGTCTAAGATGTAATATTTTGTTTTTCAATAATGAATTAACAGCTGAAACTTGTTCAAGTATTAGACCATTACTTAAAGCTACCCAGGACCAGTCAGGACCTGCACCTAATTCAACTTCCATACTAGAGAATCCTTGGAACAAATTTGGTATCAAGAAGTTGCTGGTCTCACCAGACTTTAAATGTCTCTCTTACCATCTACTACAACCCCAGTTCATAAAGCCCTCTTCACTTATACCAGGCCACCATCAGCTTCCCATTTAAACACCGTTTAAGCTATCACATTTCTAAGGTTTCTTAAAATAAAAACTCCTTATACATCAACTCATTATTTCTTTTATTTGCCCCTTCCACATGGTTTCTGGGTAATGGCCTCATTTGCTTCACCCCTAAGAATGTCTTGCACAACATTAGGTCCACCAGAAACTGTTCAAAGTAGACTTTAAAGAAATAGTGGAGCAAAAGCAAGACGGTTTTGATGAGCTAAACATCTAGAACTTACTAAACTTTCAACAACGTAAGAGAGCAAACTAAAACAGACTTTTTGATTTCAAGTTATGTCTTAACTCTGAATTAAAGTATGTGATTAAAAATACCAGTAACAATAATAAAGCCATGAAGGCATCCAGTTTCTCCATCCACTTTGCCTCTTCTAACTTTTAAATGAGGTGTGGTCTTCATCCTTCTTTTGTTTTCACTCTTCACTTTCATGAACCATCTACATGCTGCCAAGCTGCTCAATCTTTATCTCCTCTGAGCTTTAATCCATGTTCAGTTGCCTGCTGGGCATCTACCTTTGGACATTACAAGCAGCTTAAGCACACCATGATCTTCTCTTCTCCTCCAGAACTAACCCCCTTTAGTCACCTCATTGGTGTAAATAGAAACACCTATAGCAGCTCATGATAGAAATCTGACAATTGTCCTTGATCCACCACCCCATCACCCAACTCCTAGCAAGCCATGCCAAATCTATTCCCAAATCTACTTCAAACGATCTCCTACCTTCCGTGATGGTTGCCTCTACCCTAATCCTAGACACAATGCTCTCTTTCCGGGAAAGTTGTAAAATCTAACTTGGCTCCCCTCACCTTCCCCGTTCCCTCTAACCCATTCCTCTCATACAGTAAAACTGATCTTTAAATACACACACATCTGATTATGTCACTTGCCTTGGTGCTTCCATTACACATTCTATGGCCAACAGGGATGTGCATGATTTGGTGCCCTGCAGCCTTCTCTAGATTTCCCCTTAGCCCTCGCCTCTAGGCCACTGCACTCTAGACACTGGTGAGAGATAATGCGCACACAGGGATCCCAGCAGTGCCTGGCACAGAGGTGCACACAGGAAGAATTAACTGCTATGATTATTAACTATTATATCATGCAGTCCATTCCTCTAACCACCGGTCCATTTGCCTGTCTGTTCATTTGTTCATTCTGTGCATTCCTCGACTATAATCAGCGACTCCCTCAACCAAGTCATTTGTGAACTTTTCTCCTTTTTATTATTCAGAGAACTTTCTAAGCAGCCCCAGTCCCCACTCCACCACAGACTAGGTTAGGACCTCCTCAATAATCTGTCAGGGCACCTTGATCTTTTCCTTTGCAGTACCTTTCAAAATTATACTTAAAGTTTATTTGGGGACCAAACTAGAGCATTGACTAGAAGAAAAAGATATGGTACTTGATATTAAGTCAGCAGCAGGGGTCAGGCAAATGCAGATTATAGTTTCCCCTCTCAAATAATTATATCAAATATGGGTAAGAATTAAAATAGAGGGGCACCTGGGTGGTTCATTTGGTTGAGCGTTTAACTCTTGAGTCTGGCTCTGGTCATGATCTCAGGGTCATGAGATCAAGCCCTGCGTCAGGTTCCAAGCTCATTTGGGGGATCTGCTTGAGATTCTCTGTCCCTCTTACTCTCCCCCTCCCTTCCCCAGTTCATATGCACTTGCTTGCTTTCTCACTCTCTCTCAAAAAAAAAAAAAAAAAAAAAAGGAATTAAAATAGAAAAGAAGTGCTGAATATACTTCAGATAGATACTATGCCACTCACTCTTAAAATAGCATGATTATATGTTAAATTCTGGGATATAGGGCACCTGGGAGGCTCAGTGGGTTAAGCCTCTGCCTTCAGCTCAGGTCATGATCCCAGGGCCCTGGGATCAAGCCCCGCATCAGGCTCTCTGCTCAGCGGGGAGCCTGCTTCCCCCTCTCTCTCTTTGCCTGCCTCTCTGCCTACTTGTGATCTCTCTCTCTCAAATAAATAAAAATCTTAAAAAAAAAATTCTGGGATATAGTCAAAAGCAGTGTTGGAATGCAAAGGATGAAAAGGTTTAAAATGGCAGGACTTGAGCTGGACCTTGTATAAGGAATCATTTTGGTTTAATGGGAAAAAGTAAGAAGGACATTTCTGATAAACCACAAAGTCAGGGTACCAGAATAAACATGCTTGTATTCCAAAAGAGGACAATTGTTACATTAAGTTTCTGTGAAGCAGGAAAATGCCATACTCATGGAGGCCTCCACAGCTTTACATTATGTCCAGGACAACAGAGTCTTCAGTGGATTTCGGAGGACAGATGACTCTATTTTTTTTTTTTTTTAAGTAATACTTAAGGCTTACATTCCTGTAGAAAAAATGTAGCATAATGGCTTAGATAATGACAAAACTAGAATTTAAACATCGACTTCAGGGCTCCTGGGTGGCTCCGTTGGTTAAGCAACTGCCTTCAGCTAAGGTCATGATCCTGGAGTCCCAGGATTGAGTCCTGCATTGAGTTCCACATTGAACTCCCTGCAGGGAGTCTGCTTCTCCCTCTGACCCTCCTCACTCTCATGCTCTCTCTCTCTCAAATAAAATAAAAACCTTTAAAAAAAAAAGTCAACTTCAATAATACAGGCCCAGGAGGAGAGGAAGAACTCTGCCTGAGGCACTAGCATATTAAGTCCAATTATAAGGATCTTATGAATGGAAAAAAGGGCATGACGAGACAGCTGGGTAGTCCACCAGGGACTTGTAGGTGACTTATCTTGGAATGAGTGGCATTACCATGTGGAACTGGCATTACCATGTGGAACTAGCCTTGCTGCTTCCACTGTATGAAGTAACAGTGCAGCATCTAAG
The DNA here is from genome assembly GCF_030435805.1 of Mustela lutreola. NCBI lineage: Eukaryota > Metazoa > Chordata > Mammalia > Carnivora > Mustelidae > Mustela > Mustela lutreola. Next base: position 69,674,021 of record NC_081295.1, read on the forward strand.
TCCCCAGCAAATGCCTATCAAATGAATCACGATGTAATGTAGCAAATAAAGCAGTATCTTTTTTCCTAGACTTTTTAATTTTGTTATGGTTTAACAAGGTAGACAATCTTTTAGACTGCTCAACTATTTTAATTTCTTAATGTTTGTATCAAATACATTTTATTTAGTGGGAATTCAAGAATATTTTACGTTGTGGGTTAGGGCTAGATCATTTTACATTTTGTTCAGTCAAACACACTTACTTTGCCACTGACTGGCCCACTGTTATGTCCTTCAGAATCAGGCTCTTCCACATAGATGGTATAAAAATCTGGCCTAGGGGTAAAAGGGAAATGAAGAAAGCCATTATCAGCTTGGAATAAACTTGCAGGTTGGATTTGGGAAGTGTATACGTTTAGAACTTGGTGGCAATTTCCTTCTCTTCCTCTGGCCTCTTTCTCTTGGTCCAAGCCCAGTGGTCCCGCTTGGCCCCAGCACGAAGTTCTTCTACCAGGAAGTCAGTGAGACCTTCATGGGTATAAGTGGGGCTCTGACTCGTTTAGGAAAATCTGCCTTGCTCTTGCTGCTGAGTCCTCTCTCACTGTGCCCAGGCCTTTATATTTCCCACCCTCTGACTTTCAGCCCACTCTTTGTTCTAACATTCTCCTTCTTTCTTTAAATGTCTGGTTTCTGCTGACTTGTTGCTTCTTGCAGGATGCTGACTCCAAGCCTTTGCTGGGGTCTTGCTCTGGCACCTCCGGCTCCCTGAGTCTGTCCTCATAACAAAGGTTCCTATCTGCTCTCCATTCTGCCTCCAGGCTGTATCTGGTTCTGTGATACTTGCCTCCACTCTCTGTTACTGACTCTATCTCTATTGCCCCATAATGCCCATCACATTCTCAAGAGCAAATAATTCTTAAAAATTTCTTAAAAAAAAAAAAAAAAAAGAAATCCAAGTTTCTTTCAGAAATGGTCATTTGCAGTAAAGAAATAATTTCATATTATACCCATGAATATCTCAATAGGACAGTACTCTGATACTAGATAATACCTTTTAGCTTTGGGCAGGTCCAGCCATTTTAACAAGGTAAAGATCCTTTCTTCATATGGGATACTTCTGAAGAGGAAAAAATAATTTTCAAAAATTAATCAAATTAGGAATAATTCCATTATATTCCTACTCAGGAAGACAGGTTGATATTTTTAGATATCCATTTTGTGTTCAAAATACTGAAGGGGACTCAGTATTACTCAAAGGGATGCCTGTTTTCAATAATTATATAGAGATATATTTGTCTCAATATAAATTAAATGTATATTATTCTCTTTCCTCTTTCCTTCTTATCCTTCCCTCCTGCAGTTTTCCAACTAAAAAGACCATTAATTATTATCCATTCATCTGATTTATTTTTATTTACTTCATTCATTTATACATTTATGTTACATTAAGCATCTACTGTCACACACTATTAGTTCAATTTCAACAAAATTTATTAGTGGGTAAACCAAAGATGCTTTCCTTTCTAGAGATGACATTCTAGTGAAGACAAACATTCTAGTGAAGACAAAAATAGATCTGATACACAAATAAATCATATAGTGTATCACAAGGTGACAAGTGTTATGTAGAAAAGAAAACACTATAGCACAGTAAGGGCACTACAAAACTAGGGTGGGGATGGTTTGGAGTTTGAAATCTTTGTTTGATCAGACCAAGACAATACTGGGAAAGTAATTTTTGTGCAACAGCCTGAAAGCAGTGAGGGAACAGGCTGTACAGATACATGGAGTGAATTATCTCAGGCAGAGGGAACAATCAGCACAAAGGTCCTAAGTAGAGCAAGCCAGGTGTGTCAAGGCCCACCCAGGAGGTCAGAACCTGGTAGTGGGAGAGGAAGTCTGAGACACAGGGGGTTGGTTAGGGTCATACCAATAGGGCGCTGCAGGTTTCTACTGTGAATGGGACAGGCGGCCATGGAAGTTTTTGGTGCAAAGAAGTGTCCTAAGTGGACATGTTTTTTTTAAGTTACCATGCTGGTTGGTGGATTAAGAGTAGATGATAGGAGACAAAAATAGAAGCAGGGAAATGTGCAAAGAGGCAAGTGCAGTAATATAGGCAAAAAGACAATGGTAGCTCCAACCACAGCAGTAATGCTGGAAATAATAGAAAGTTCTCAGACTGCATATATTTTGAATTATAGCCCCAAGCATTTACTGACAGACCAGATGAGGGTTGTAAGAGAGAGGAATCAATGATGACTTCAAGATTTTTGACCCAAACAACTGGAAAAATAGAATTACTATCAAGTTTAAGACCAAAAATGTCCTAATCATGGCTGCGTAGGTGGATCATCTCTGCAAACACTTCACTACCTGTTGTATATCTTATATATGGAAGGAAAGGACCCATTGACAGCCACGTCTGATCCAGGCCAAAAGAAGCTACCAGCTTTTAAACCTTGATACATTGCTGTCAGCCAGATCTATAAGAAGAAAAAATTTAAGGTAAGTGAAGAGAATAATTAGTGTAGAACTGGTAGGAATGGTGCCATTTTTTTTTTTAATTAAACAGTATTGACAGTTGCAAAATTTAATTACCCAGGGATCTACCTCAAAAATCAAAAACATATTAAGGCAGTAAGAAAGATCTTTTTTTTCCCCAAATTGGTGAAATTGTACAGTTCCTCCTTCCCTTTTAAAGATCATAAAACAGAATCGGGGCGGGGGCATTAACAGAAAATCCTTAGAGAAGTTTCTACATTGATATGTAGAATCTTCATGATTCAATGAATCTTGGATTCCCAAGTTTCAAAAGAAGGCAAGTTAGGTGAGCAATCATACATATTTAGAAGATTTCAATTATAAGTGGTGAAACACCTTCCCACCACCCTCCACCCTTAGAAATTAGAAAGATAATGCAAAAGTGGAGAGGGAAGTGTGATCCACTGTCACACTGAAGAATGGAGATTATTTTGGAGTCACATGTAGAATGCTACATACTGGTTGTCCTTGCCACCAAGCGGGATTATTTTTCTCCTTTGATGAAAGTGAAAAATTCAAGTTGAGGTTTACATCATACATGTTATTGTCGATGATGCCATGGGATTCTGGATATAATCCCTAAAATGATCATTTCAAAAATGATTTAGAATAAAATGATGTGCCAATAAATCACAGTTAAATTGAAATAGCGTAAGATCTATAACTCAGGTCTTGGAAAGATGTCGTATACCTTTCAAAATAAAACCTCTGGGTCTGAACCCAAATACCAAATATATATATGTGTGTTTGTGTGTGTGTGTATGTACATACATAGGTATTGGTGTTAGTGTAGGTGTAGGTGTAGGTGTAAGTATAAGTATTTATACACATGTGTAGCTATTCTGGCTCTACCATAGTCTAGAGCAGAAAATGAATGACATTAGGCAGATGGCTTGTGCTGATGATGTTAATACAACTGTTATGTGATTAATTACTGTATATGAAAGTTTCCTGCATTATAATAATGATCAGCCACTGGTTATATTGGCAAAAATAGCCAGAAATGTACTACTTGGAAGCTTTTAAGTATCAAGTATCTTGGGTAAGGGGGTTAAATGTGTTACCAGCTCTTTAGAATGGACCCTGCCTAGTCTCTAACCATCTTCCTTTCCACCCATCAATCAATCCAGTAATTCTTACAATACGATCACACATATTTCTTTATTCTATACATTTCACTGAATGCCTATGATAGCTCATGCATTCATAACCACTTTTAGGTAGATTAATTTAGAGATATTCCTTCAGAACACAGAATACATATATACAGTAAGTTATTAGCACTTATGTATAACCCTTTATATATACATGTTATATGTGTGTTTATATATAATATATGTATATTTATGTATGTGTCCATAGGTACATTCAATCCTTTTTTTATTGAAACATAGTTGACCTACTATGTAATAGCAGTTTCGGGTGTAGAACATAGTGACTTGACAATTCTATCCAGGTGTACAACATAGTGATCTGACAATTCTATACATTACACTATGTCTACCATGGTAACTGTAGTTGCCGTCTGTCACCGTACATTATGATCTTATTGTTCACTATACTCCTCATGCTTATTCTTCATCCCTGTGACTTATAACTGGAAGCTTGTATCTCTAAATCCCCCTCACTTATTTTATTAATCCCCCCAACTCCCTCCCTTCTGGCAACCACCACTTTGTACTTTGTTATTTCTTTTTTTTTTTAATATTTTTATTTATTTATTTGAGAGAGAGACAGTGAGAGAGAACATGAGCGATGAGAAGGTCAGAGGGAGAAGCAGACTCCCCATGATGCTGGGAGCCCGATGCGGGACTCGATCCTAGGACTCCAGGATCATGACCTGAGCCGAAGGCAGTCGTCCAACCAACTGAGCTACCCAGGCACCCCTGTACTCTGTTATTTCTGATCTTGTTTCTGTTATTTTGGCTTTTGCTTGTTAGTTGTTCATTTGTTTTGGTTTTTAGACTCCCCGTATAAGTAAAATCATAGCGTATTTGCCTTTCTCTGTCTGACTTATTTCACTTGGCATAATACCCTGTAGGTTTATCCACGTTGTCACAAATGGCAAAATATCATTATTTTTTATAGATGAGTAATAGTCCCCATATACCGTACACAGTGCAATATTACTCACCCACCAAAAAAAGAAACCTTGCCATTTGCAACAGACACTTAAATACTTCTGTAACTTGGCTATTGTTGTAAATAATACTGCAACAAACATAGGAGTGTATGTCTTTTCACTTTAGTGCTTTCATTTTCTTTGTTTCTTTCTTTCCAGATCATATGGTATTTCTATTTTTAATTGTTTGCAGAAACTCCATATCGTTTTCCACAGTGACTGCACCTATTTACATTCCTACCAAGAGTGAATGAAGTTTCCTTGTCCTCCACACACTCGCTGACATTTGTTATTTCTTGTCATTTTGATACTAGCCATCCTGGCAGGCACACGGTAGTATCTCATTTGTTGTTTTTTTTTTTTTTTTTAAGATTTTATTTATTTATTTGACAGAGATCACAAGCAGGCAGAGAGGCAGTCAGAGAGAGAGGAGGAAGCAGGCCCCCCGCTGAGCAGAGAGCCCGATGCGGGGCTCGACCCCAGGACTCCAAGATCATGACCTGAGCCGAAGGCAGCGGCTTAACCCACTGAGCCACCCAGGCTCCCCTCTCATTTGGTTTTTATTGCATTTCCTTGTTGTCTCTAGTAATTACGTTCTACAAAGTTGCTGCAAACACTGAATTAGTGAATACTAACCACTACCCTTAGAGAAAATTTAAGGATAGGTTCCTGCAAGCTTCTAGTCATAAGACTTTTGCCTGCTGACCAATACATAGTCTTGTTTTTGTTTAAAGATACCTTATGTACCCTAGGTTATTGGTTCGCTATAACTCAGGCCTGAATGAAACTTATCTAACACACATGTATCTTCTCTATGAGGCACATCACAGCCATTTTGCTTTTAGGAACACCAGACAGTGCTTCAGCACTACGTTGGAGGGCTATTTTAAGCAGCAATTTAAAAATCAACAAAAAGCACAAACATGTAAAAACTATGACACTAAACAGGCAGTAGACTGTGGAAACAACACTAGTTTACTGTTCTGAGAGTTACCGTATGAAAGACAGAGTTTTGCCTTGGTAGACCTCAGGGGGGAGTATGTGAGCTATGAAATTTGAGTATTTAGGAAAATCTGCAAGTATATGTATGTATATATGCACACATGTGTATAAATGTTTGTGTATGTATATACACACACAAACATGTGAATAAATTACATATTACTTAAGAGTTAAAATTTAAATATTATACTGTTTCACAGCAATTAAAGTGTAAGTGCAAAGCAATAAATAAAAAGTAATAAAGTAATAAAGACACAAATATCTTTGTGTCTGGAAGTAATACAAACATAATATCCTTTGGCCTTCGGTAATAAAGGTTGAGGTGAAGGACTCTTTAAGATGTGTTCTAGATCTATAAAAGTTATATAATTTTCTTTTGAGTTCATTTTGATTATTTCACTTATTTTTTTATCATACCTGAGAACTCACTCGCTTCACCTGCTTTATCTAAAGAGATCTAGCCAGCATGAATTTATTTGAAACAGAAGGCTTTGTCAAGTTAAATACAATGAAAAGATTAGGAAAAAAAGAAATTTCCTACATCAAAGTGGCTGTCCCCACACATACCTACATTTCCCAGCAGACCTTCAGATAAATAGAGGCAAATCCAAAGATCAAAAGGAGAATGGTATTTCTCCTCTCTGAGAAGCTATCCTAGCTAGTCACACAGGTGAATTAGCCTATTGCTGGGACATTCAGTCATACTTCACACCTCAGTGCACTGGACTGGCCTTGCAATGAGACGCTACCTCCTAGCCTGAATGAAGCCATGAACTTGTGAAACATGTAGCATGGGGATCAGCCACTTCCTACCTCAGTGGGTCTGTGGTGACCAGTTGCCTGTTTATGGGCTATCTGACTTGCCACTGGGCCGAGCACTTACCGTGACAATCGTGTAATGATTTGGGAAGGTTTTGGTTGGATAGACAGCTCTCATGTATTTTGAATGAATTCCACATGTTTCTGCAACAAAGCACAACAAGAGATTAAGAAGCTGCCATGCTCACAAAACCCTATTTGTAGTAGCTGTGGTGGCAGCAGCTCTCCAGACCCAGGAAGCCCACAGCCCCAAAGGTGAGAACCTAGGCTTCTTGGTGGGAGACAGAGGGGACCTTGGCCCCCATCAACAATGAGGACCCCCCACCACCATATTGGACTGACTCTAACTCAAAAAACCCCCAGAGCTACCAGCTGGGTTGAGGGAAGGGATCCATCATATTGTTCAGAAGCACCACCTCCCTCCCCTAAATCAGGCTGAGAAGGAACCACCCAGCTCTTACCTCTGCCTGGTTGTTTTTCTTTCCCATCCCAGGTTATTTTTCGCCTACTCTCTAGCCCCTACCTCTGAAGCCATTTTATAAACTATCATGTGCCACCTGAGACTCCAGTAAAAACAAAAACAGGCTTTCCCCATGGGGTGGGGGGTAGAATTATTTTTTTCCTCAGAAGGTTATTTTTATAAATAAAAACTTAAGCATAAAATTTTCCAGAGAAATAAAAAACTAAGAGTGGATTAATCCACTAAGAGTGGATTAAAAATGGAAAGAGGTCGAATTCTGACGTCTACAATTCCTCCATCCCAAGGAATGTCAGTTTTTAGTAGAGAAGTGAGTCAAACAAAGGGTCTACATTTTTCTGTAAAGACCTGATAATAGATATATTGGGCTTTGCAAATCCATATGGTCTGTTGAGGCCCAAAAGCATCCACAGGCACTATGTGAACAAATGAGCATGGCTGTCCTCCAATAAAAATTAATGAATGTTGAAATTTGAATTTCACATAATTTGTACCTGTCACAAAGTATTCTCTTCTTTTTCCCCCAACCATTTAAGAATGTAAAACAATTCTTACCATTTAATAGACCACACAGAAACAGAGTGGGCCACATTTTGACCACGGGCCACAGCTTGCTGACCCCTCAGCTAAGCGTATCCTAAATTATATACTACCACCAGCTTTGTTTTTCCTGCTCCCCTCCTTCTGAACCAGATCATTAGGATGAGAATTTCTAGATCACATTTGCATCTCAGCTAATGGTTCTTAAATGACAATATCCAATAAGACAAAAGTCAACACAACTATCCAGGCAACTGAGAAGGATTTGGTTTGTATCAAGAGCATAAGCCCATGTCATGCAGTAACATTTACCAAATGAGCTAACTTTACTACTCATTATTTTTACTACAGTTTCCATCGGATCACTACAGTTTCCTGTGATCTGTTTTCCACAAAGCATGGCGTCAATATTGCTTTCAAATGTTCTGTTGTTTTTGGTCTGTGCAATGATCCTGCTGAAGAAGGTCAGAACCATTACAACATTGCTGTTCCCTCTGCAACAGTGACTTGCGAAAAATTTCCCATACCCAAATCCTGTCAGCTCAAATTCTACAAGAAAGCTTCACCATTATTGATTCTATATAGGTGAAAAAATAAAGCAAAAATGATTACTGTAAAGCAAGTTACAAACTTAGCAGCTGGAAATAATGAATGTTTGCTCAAATAGCCTTGGAGTTGTTCCGATATGCAGTGTTCCCAATATGGAAATTTCATATCAGGATGACCTCCTTCAGAACCTCCTTGGGCTACATATCAAGTCTACTAAATAGGACTCTGGTAGGAATGGAAGGGTAAGAGGAAGGTGAAGAAAAGGGAGCTCAATCAATCAATCAATCTACATTTGTGGTTAGCATCCCAAGTGGTTCTGATGTACCTAAGTTTGAGGTATGCCTTGCAATTTGATTCCTAAGTTTAATTAAAGATTAGAATAATCTTTTTCTTCTTTTTTTAGTCAATACTACCTACAAATAAATCTTGACCTCAGAGAAAGGTACGTGTATTATTGTTAGGAAGTCATATGGTTTAAGAAAATAAAATGAGACCTACACCTTTCAAAAGAAAAAAGCCTAAGATTAGAACACTTCACTGCTGAATTCCATCAAACATTTAAAGAAGAATTAATTTCAATCATTCTTAAACTCTTCCAAAACATTAAAAAAAAATACCCAAACTCATTTTACGAGGACGGTGTTACCCTGATTCAAAGCCAGACAAAGACACCATAAGGAAAGGAAACTACAGGAAAATACGCTTGAGGAACATAGATGCAAAAATCTTAATGTGATATATCACATTAATATAATACAGCATAAAAATCACATGATCATATCTCAACAGATGCAGAAAAAACATTTGATAAAATTCGATGCCCTTTCATGATAAAAACTCTCAACAAACTAGAAATGGAGGGATAATAAAGGCCATCTCTGGAAAGCCCACAGCTAACATCATACTCCACAATGAAAAACCAAGCTTTTCCAGTGAGATACTGGAGCCTTTCATATACCACAAACAATAACTAACTCAAAATGAGCTAAAGACTCAAATATAAGGCCTGAAACTGTTAAAGTCTTAGAACAAAAGAGGAGGAAAGATTCATGTCATTGTTTTAGTAATGATTTCATGAATATGATACCAAGAGCACAAACAACAAAAGCAAAAATAGACTAGCAGGACTATATCAAACTAAAAAGCTTTTGTGCAACAGGGGAAACCATCAACAGAAACAACATATGGAATGGAAGAAAATATTTACAAATTGTGTATCTGATAAGGAATTGATTCCTAAAATATATAATGAATACTTACAACTCTAGAAAAAAAAAAATAACCCACTTAAAAATGCACTAAGGATTTGAATAAACATTTCTCTGAAGAAGACCTATAAATGACCAATACACAAGGAAAACATGATCAGGAATGCCTAGGTGGCTCAGTTGGTTAAGCATCTGCTTTCATCTCAGGCCACGATCCTAGGTTCCTGGATGAGTCCCGCATTAGGCTCCTTGCACAGCAGGGAGCTTGCTTCTCCCTCTGCCTGCCGCTCACCCTGCTTGTGCACACTGTCTCTTTTTCTTTTGACAAATAAATAAAATATTTTTTTAAAAAGAGGTACAATGTCACTAAACATCATGAAAATGCAAATCAAAACCACAATGAGTTATCACTGCACACCTGTTAGGATGGCTATTATCAGAAACACAAAAGACGAATGTTGGCAAGGGCATGGAGAAGGTGCAATTTTTAACTTTTTATGTCACCATAGAGTACATCATCAGTTTTTGATGTAGTGTTCCATTATTCATTGTTTGTGTATAATATCCAGTGTTCCATGCAAACATGCCCTCCTTAATACCTATCATTGCCCTAACCCATCCTTCAACCCCCTCCCCTCTAAATCCCTCAGTCTCTTTCCCAGAGTTCATAGTCTGTCATAGTTCATGTCCCCCTCTGATTTGTCCCCTTCATTTTTCCCTTCCTTCTCCAAATGTCTCCATGCCATTTCTCATGTTCCACAAATAGGTGAAACCATGTAATAATTGACTTTCTCTGCTTAACTTATTTCACTTAGCATAATCTCCTCCAATCCCATGCATGATGATGCAAAAGCTGGGTATTCATCCTTTCTGATGGCTGAGTAATATATGGACCACATCTTCTTTATCCATTCCTTTGTTGAAGGGCACCTCTGATCTTTCCACACTTTGGCTATTGTGGGCATTGCTGCTATGAACACTGGGATGCATATGGCCCTTCTTTTCACTACATCTGTATCTTTGGGATAAATACCCCAAAAATGCAATTGCTGGGTCATAGGGTAGCTCTATTTTTAATTTTTTGAGGAATCTCCACACTGTTTTCCGAAGTAGCCTCACCAACTGGCATTCCCACCAACAGCGTAGGAAGGTTCCCCTTTCTCCACATCCTCTCCAACATTCGTTGTTTCTTGCCTTGTCAATTTTTGCCTTTCTAACTGGTGTAAGGTAGTATCTCAATGTAGTTTTGATTTGAAATTCCCTGGTGGCTAGAGATGATGAACATTTTTTCATGTGTCCGTTAGACATTTGCAGGTCTTCTTTGGAGAAGTGTCTGTTCATATCTTCTGCCCATTTTTTGACTTGTTATTTGTTTTTTGGGTGTTAAGTTCGAGAAGTTCTTTATAGAACTTGGATATAGGCCCCTTGTCTGTAGTGCCATTTGCAAATATCTTCACCCATTCTGTGGGTTGCCTGTTTGTTTTATTGTCTGTTTCCTTTGCTGTGCAGAAGTTTTTTTATTTATTTATTTTTTTTTTTTTAAGATTTTATTTGTCAGAGAGAGCGAGAGAGAGCGAGCACAGGCAGACAGAGTGGAAGGCAGAGTCAGACGGAGAAGCAGGCTCCCTGCGGAGAAAGGAGCCCGATATGGGACTCGATCCCAGGATGCTGGGATCATGACCCGAGCCGAAGGCAGCTGCTTAACCAACTGAGCCACCCAGGCGTCCCAGAAGTTTTTTTATTTTGATGAAGTCCCAAAAGTTCACTTTTGCCTTTGTTTCCTTTGCCTTTGGAGATGTGTTTTGAAAGAAGTTGCTGTGGCCAATGTCAAAGAGGCTACTGCCTACGTTCTCTAGGATTTTGATGGATTCTTATCTCACATTGAGGTCTTTCATCCATTTAGAGTTTATCTTTGTGTATGATGTAAGCAAATGGTTAAGTTCAACCTCTGTATGCTGATGATGAGACTACAAAATAATATAGCCACTGTAGAAAACAGTATGAAGGTTTGTCAAATCATTAAAAATACAACTACACTATGATCCAGCAATCCTACTTCCAGATGTTTATCCAAAAGAACTGAGATCAAGATCTTGAAGAGCTATTAATACTCTCATGTTCAACATAACAGCATTCACAATAGCCAAGATGTAGAAACAATCCAAATATCCATCGACAGATAACTGCATTTTTAAGTGTAATATATAATAATGCATTTCAGCCTTAAAAAAAGGGAAGGAAATTCTACAAGATACAACCATATAGATGAACCTTGAGGATATTAAAAAAAGACAAATATACATGATTCCACTTACATGAGACATCTAAAAGATTCAAACTCATAGAAGCAAAGAATAGAAGGGTGGTTGCTAGGGTCTGTGGGGAGGAGAAAGTGGTGAGTTGCTTATCAATAGGTATAAAATTTCATTTACATGAGATGAATAAATTCTAGAGATCTGCTATAAAACACTGGGCCTATAGATAACAATATTGCATTCTATATTTAAAAGTCTATTAAGTGGCTAGGTCTCATGTTAAGTGTTTTTACCAAAATAAATTTAAAAAGAAGAGGAGGAGGGGTCAGACAGATAATGGCATCTGGAGAATTTGTTCTGACATTCATGAATTTTAAACTTGGTAACTTGGTAACTCTAATCTTTAAAACTCAGCAAATGTTACATGCTAAATACACCTGTTCTACTAGTCTTAGTCTATCCCCAGTTTCTCACCCAACTTTCAGTAAACCTGACTTAAGCCAAATCACCTCTCTCCTACTTGACAGTTTCCTGTTCTTCCTTTTATTTCCTGCTCCCACCCACACAAACAAGACAATGACCTTACCTGCTCACTGGAGTTGAGTCTGAGTCCTTTTAACCATCACAAATCTGACTCATGGTGCTGTGTGGTATTAGCTCATGTCAGTTTCCATGACCACTGTCACTGTCACCCAACCCAGGGGGCTTGATGGGTTACTGGAGATGGAGTACTAGAAGGTTCAAAGTGATGCCTGTTGTCACATACCTCACCTCAAGCCTACCATTGGCAGGAGGTACTAATCCTAAGTCTTATCACATCTACTCTCAATGAGGCCTTCTGAAAGCTAACAGCCCATTTTGCCTTGGTAGGCACAGTTAGTGATGTCTACACATTGAAAGGATCAAAATCTTGTCTGCGTGACTTAAAAAATACATATTAAACCTTAAAAGGGAACACTCTCTATGGCCCAATATTTCACTGGTGTCACTTCCAACTCCGAGTGGGGTGAGCAAATCAAGTAATTCTACTTCAAAAGGGGTTCGGCTAAATTCTCTTTGGATACAATTTGACATCAACTCATCAATGAAAATGCAGATAAGGAAATAAAAAGTGTGGGAAATATTAATTAACTTTCTGGGCCAAAGGAACTCAGCGTTTCAATGGCAAGCACTGAATTTGGAACCAGTTCTGTCAGAATCCCAAACTCTCCAAGTTTTTGCTAAGGCTCTATCTCAAAGAGTGGAGAAAAGCTGAAGCAACAAAGCACCTTGTGTTAGAGGGGGAAGCAGTCCAAAATGGGGTTTCAGAGCTGGAATAAACAGTAGAAATTGTTAGCACTAACCCTCTCATTTTACAAGTGAGGATACTGAGACCCAGACAAGGGAATGGACTTACTCAGGCTCAAATAGTTATTTTTAATAATTTATAGAAAAACAAAAAGAGACACCAGTAAAATTGTGATAAACTTTGAGACTCTTGGAAGCAAAAGAGGGCCTGGCAGAAGGGGGACAAAAGAAAGAATGGGTAGGGAAGCCTATAGACCCAGGAGCCAGCCCTCTGGCCCTAACTGATTCTTCTTAGCTCTGTGTCCTTCCTTAGGTACTTGATTTCTCTTTATTAATAACCTTATAACATCATATGAGGACCAACTTTCCTGAATAGAAGTGTAACATCCTGCTTAAGATGACAATAAGACCAATAATCATAATAGTACCTTAAAGACATTCAGTGTGTACTACATTTATGTTCTCACAGTAGTCCCAACAGGTAGGAAGTGACCATTTTACAACTCAAGAGAATGGGCACCAGTAGGTGAGATAAGCTTGCCCATGCTCTCACAGCTAATAAGCAGTGGAGCCAGTTTCCAGGCAGTTTACTTCTGGAATCAGACATAGATACTGGACCTTTTGCCTTCTGGAACACTGGTACGTGCTGGCTCTGTTCTGCTCTCAGGCTCCTTCAGGATCCTGTCCTTGCTGGTCACGTTGCTAAGACCCAGGACCCAAGTCTGACAAACACTGCTTGCGAGACAGTGTATGTGAACAGATTTCCATAGGATGGAACTTACATTCAAATACAAAACAAATCACAATAAACAAAAAGGTGAATGGGTTACAAAAAAAGGAGGAGCCTAGAAGTATGAAAATTGTTACTGTGAGTGGTAAATTCCTCAGGATCTTCAGAGGAGCTGGGAGAAGCCAAATGACTAATAAGGAAGGTCAGGAAGGAAGGTACCCATCTACAAATTGGCTAACTATTGTCCTTACCCTTGTGTGCCTATGGTTGTGGAAGACTTACTCAGTTTATTGATATTAGGTATGAGGGTGTGCCATGTCTGCAAATATTCAGCTCTAAATCCATCCATGGAAAACAAAATAACTGGTGGTAGTTCAAATCTGAAAATGGAAAACAAAATATTAGTCTATTATTTTGATTGTAAAAAAAAAAATAAAGACACTTTGCTGTACTACTTACAATTCTCTAAATTAGAAAATGCTTAGAAAGCACGGTAAGAAAACAATCCTGGGTTTTGTTTTTTTTTTCTTTTTAAAAATTGTTATCTCTTGGGGCACCTGCATGGCTCAGTTGGTTAAGTGGCTGCCTTCAGCTGAGATCCCCCAGAGTCCTAGGATTAAGCCCTACATGGGGATCCCCTGCTCAACGGAAAAGTTTGCTTCTCCCTCTGACCCCCACTCTCATTTCGTGCTCTCGCACTCTCTCTCAAATAAATCTTTAAAAACAATTTAGAAATAAAAATTGTTATCTCCCTTAAGCATCAGTTCTTCCAGTGTGTAAGGAACCTCTAATTAGCTGCTAGTAATGACAGCAGGTCAGTAATCCCTTAGCTTCAGTCTTTAGCATCTATTGAACCCTAAGCAGTTACTTGAACTCTCATTATTGCTGTCCTGACCCACTCACCTAATACTTAGGAATCACTACCACAGAACATTAGTATCATTGCGTTACCTCAAATACATTTGGTATTTTACAGTGGTAAGTATACATGGAGCTTATTAATTGCAATTTTTCAACAGAGGTCAATATCATGCGAGCAGAACATTAATAAAACATGCCCAGAGATGGGGCTGTTAACCTCAGACCTTACACGGACTTCAGTTTGCTAAGAGTCAAGAGTTATGACTACTGAATTCAAGGCTCAAACTCAAAATCTGTTGAGGTTCTAATTCTATTGTATTTCAGATATAAGTATGATATGAAATTTAGGAACTCTACAGCTTATGAGGTTATTATTTTAAAGTTCTACGCTTTTGATTCTCTATCTAATATCCCACTAGATTAGTATTAACATCAAAAGCATTACAATCTTTATAAACATATATTTTTATCCCCAGGGGTACAGGTCTGGTGATTCACAGACCTGTACCCCTGGGGATAAAAATATATGTTTATAAAAAATTAAAAAAAAAATAAATAAAAAAATTTAAAAATTTAAAAATAAAAAAAAAGCATTACAATCTTTTTTTTAATATCCATATTTAAGCTAAAGTGATGGAAGGTTAGCTCTTAGGATATAGCCAGAGGTTGTCTTTTCTTCGTTTAATTTTTTTTCACTTTTAAAATTTTACTTGTATATAATTTATATACAGACACACCCACACACACATTTCACAGATGTATAGTTTGATAAATGTTTCCTAATTTCCTAACTGAACTCCACTGTGAACTTTATCACCCAAATCAAGAAACAGAATACCAGCACCCTAGAATCCTCTCCTCGGGCTCCTTCCCACTTAACAGCTTCTGCAAACCACACCCCCACCAAGGGTGAGCAGAACCTTGACCTCAAACAAATAGATTTATATTTACATGCCAGGATACAGGATGTATCCTGTACATGCATGGATGCCAGCATGACTGGCTTTTTTTTTTACTGAACATTATGTTTGAGATTAATTCATACTGTTACGTGGAGCTGTAGATCATTCATTCTCATGCCTGTCTTGTATTCCAGTGAATGAATAAACCACAACTTAGTCATCCTACTATTGCTGGACATTTCCACTTTGGAGCTATTAGGAATAGAAGCTATAAACACCAACATTTGTTTTAAATTCCAAATACACTGCATGCAACTGATAATGTGAGGCTCATATTTCACTTTAGATGTGAATTTTAAATTTTTATACAGGGGGGATTGGGTGGTTGGGTGATGGACATTGGTGAGGGTGAGTGCTGGGTGTTATGGACCTGTCCCCCTGAAACAAATAAAACATTATATTTTAAGTTAATTTAAAATTGTTTAAATTAAAAACAAATTTTTAAACAAAAACACACTTTTCCAAGAAACTTGATTGGAATTGTCCTTAAAAATTCTGACGAATATCCAATATTATTATGGAGAAAATTCTGAATGCTAATATAAACTATTTCTTTAAAGATTTATTTATTTTAGAGAAAGATTGAAAGAGTGTGTGAATAGAGGGAGGGGCAGAGGGAAAGAGAGAGAGAGAGAAACTCAAACAGACTTCCTGCTGAGCATAGAGCCTGATGTGGGGCTCACCCACTACCCATGAGATTGTGACCTGAACTGAAATCAAGAGTCTGACACTCAACTGACTGAGCTACCTGGAAGCCCCTAATACAAACTATTAATAAGAAAAATAATTTCTATGTTTTTCAAGGTGCTGAGTAAAGCTATAAAAATATCACCCTGGCCATCTAATTCCACATTGTAAGAGAAACTGAGGAGAGTCTGGAGGACAGGTCTATATGGTTTCCCAGAATACACATTTACTGTAGAGTAATTCATTTAACAAATATTTGAGTCAGACATTATACTAGGTATAGAAAATAAAGGCATGAAGGGATTACAGCCCTAACCTAGGGGATGAAATTGAGAAGTAAACAGGAGTGGTTAAGGGTTAGATTTGATTACACAATGCTACTCAACTACATAGGGGATGTCAGATTTGATCTTTGTAAGGTTAAGAACAGACACATGAACTTGGCCCTAAAGAATGAATAGAAATAGTATGAAAAGAGAATGGGACCAATGTGTTAATCAGAAAAAAAGTATGCTGTGCAAAAGCCCCTGTGAGAGATATGGTACACACACACAGTAACATTTATGAGTCTCAAAATCACTGGATTAAGAAAAACAACACAAGGGAACATATGGAATGATTCCATTTATATGAAATTCTAGAACAGGAATCTATGGTGACAGATATTAGTACATGACGCATCTTTCTGGGTGATGAAAATATTCCTTATCTTGAAAATATTCCTTATCTTGGAAAATATTCCTTTATCTATGGGTTATATGGGTTTCTGGATTTCCAAATCTTATTATACTGTAAACATAAATGTGACCCTTTCAATATATACAGATTATATCTCAAAACAAAATGGAAAATTAAGATTGTTTTAACTACAATATATAGAAAACTCATCAAGCAGTTCAAGCAGTGCAGGGGCGCCTGGGTGGGTCAGTGGGTTGGTTAAGCCTGTCTTTGGCTCAGGTCATGATCTTAGGGTCCTGGGATTGAGTTCCGCATCAGGCTCTCTGCTCAGTGGGGAACCTGCTTTCCTCCTCTCTCTCTGCCTGCCTCTCTGCCTACTTGTGATCTCTCTCCCTCTGTGACACAGCAGAGAGCCCGACGTGGGGCTCGATCCCAGGACCCTGGAATCATGACCTGAGCTGAAGGCAGAGGCTTAACCCACTGAGTTACCCAGGCGCCCCAATAAATAAAGTCTTTAAAAAAGAAGAATTTCAAATAGTGCATTACAATTTGCATTGGAAATACTTATTTTTCATAAATTCATTAGCATAGTGCTGTTAAAACTTTTATATTCATAAATATGCCATCAAAATAACCTTGCAGCTTAAAAACAAGGTCAGACATCTAAGGGATCAAGATGTTGACTTCTCACATGAAATCTTCTGAACTTGGCTTATGATTATGATAATGATTTTTACAGCTACTAATACTATTTTTATAGAGGAAGCTCAGAGAATTGACTAGAGCAAAGATACTCAAATATCCATTTTATTTTAATTTTTTTGCTCTTCCACCCAGAAGCCACTGAACAGGGCAGCTAGATCTGGGGATTGGGAAACCAAAGTCACATGGTACAAAAACAGACAGTATCCACACACATTCTTTAAATAAAATAATACTATCTAAAAATGACTCTGCCAATACTTTCTGTCACCAGATATTCCATTTTTCTTTATCTCACCATCTTCCTTCCCCTCCTTGGGCCAAAAGAATGAAGTTGGTAAAGGGCAGAAGGGGCAACTGGACAGGAAATCCACCCTGACTGAGAGATGATGTGGGGCGTGTTTCCAGAACTGGGAAAAGTCCAGCAGCAGCCATTATAAATATGTGGAGGAGATGTGTGGAAGGGTTGCCTCATGCGTTCCTTACTCATGTACAAGTGATAAAGTCCTTATCCACTTTCCCTTGTGAGGCCTTCAATGGACAAACTTTCCTTTTCCTCAGTGAATATCAATTCAAAGTTCCAGGATGTCAATAGGAAAGATTCTGCATGGAGAATTCAGATCTAAATCCTAATCCTGACCAGAGGACCTTAAGAATGTTAGTATTTAATATTTCACCTATTTTTGTCATTTTTATAAGACATGAATGTAAAAAATTAATTAAAATTGCTTTTGTAAACAATGATGTGAACAAAAGTCCAAGTTTGAAGCCACCAGGAGTCCTACTAGTTGGTTAGGTGTATTGGCTTTTTTGGTTTTGTTTGGTTTTTTAAAGAGTTTATTTATTTATGTGTGAGAGAGAGACAGAGGATGAGAGGGGAGAAAGTCAGAGAGAGAAGCAGACTCCCTGCTGAGCAGGGAGCCCAACATGGGACTCGATCCTGGGACTCTAGGATCCCGACCCGAGTTGAAGGCAGTGCTAACCAACTGAGTCACCCAGGTGCCCAAGTGTATTGTTTTAAAATATAAATAAAGTGGAGGGAATGCAGCTGCTTCTCAGCTACATTCCATGTTAAAGGAAGATTAAAAACCCCTATATTCTCACCCTTCTGGGCACTGAGACTGTTGGGCTGTGCCACACTTTTCTTTCACCCATGAGGTTTCTCCTGAAAAACAAAATTGAAATCTTTAGACAGGTGCACCACAGAAAAGAGAAGAGAAACAAATGTGCAATGAACTTGATCTTTCCAAACTACTTCAATCTTGTTATTCCAATGACTAAATTCTTCTAGAATGTGTTAAGTGCCATTTCACATGTTGAAAAGATCAGTGTGTCCAGAGATTTGCACAGATTGAATACCAAGAAGCCCATCTTTACCAAGAAAAACAAAGGGGATTCTTTTAGCTGGAAAGAGACAATTAGAAAAAAATGATGTTAATAAATATAGATATACCATCCAAAGAATAGAGAAAAGAAATCATGGCGGGGTTGGGGGGCACAGAAGCAGTCAATGAGAGTAACTGATTTAAACTGGGAAAAATTGAACCAAGAAATTTTTAAGATCTTAACTAAAAAATTTTTACTTCAATGTTTCTGATTATAGAACATTCCAGCTAACCAATGAAGTAGAAATGATCTAGTATAATAAATATCATCACTTGTATCCCTTGATAGATACAGGCAATTATCATCAATGGCTAACGTCCCAGAAAAAGCAACAAGCAGACAAGATGTGTCATACAGAAGTAATAACACCATCTATGGTGTATACTTGCAAAATAAACAAACACATTTCCTTTAAAAAAAAAAAAAAAGATTTTATTTATTATTTATTTGACAGAAAGAGATCACAAGTAGGCAGAGAGGCAGGCAGAGAGAGAGGAAGGGAAGCAGACTCCCTGTTGAGCTGAGAGCCCGATGCCGGGCTCAATCCCAGGACCCTGGAATCATGACCTGAGCCAAAGCCAGAGGCTTTAAACCACTGAGCCACCTAGGCACCCCTAAATAGATACACTTCTATTAAATTTCAGCAATGGTATGCAATGAATCCACTGGGAGAATTTACCATATGACTCAAGGATCAGTCTTGATATAAAAAGTTGAAAGAGTTATATATTTGAGGTAGAAAGTGGGAAAACAGAGTGGTTAGAGGCAGTGTGGTCAGTGACCTTATAGAATTAAGCAAACAAGAAAGTGCCCTCATGAATTTAGCAGAATTTTTAATGATGCATTATTAAATGTCAAACAATAATTACTTGGAAAAGAAGTTACCATTTCAGGCATCTATTTTTCCTTTTTGATAGCTCTTTTTAGTTGCTTTTCAAATATATTTTGTAATAAAAATTGACTCATCCATTAGTGTAAAATCTATTTTCTACTAAAATGTTATAGTTAATGTTTCTTCTATAACATTTTCTTCCTATTTGAGAAAAATCAGAATTCAACCTGATCTCATTCTTTTGGTCTAGAAATATTAAAAGTATAAGTTACTTACTTTTATTGGTTGTGGCATTATGAAAAAGGGGTTGTTAACTTGAAGCAATTTTGTTGCTGTGTGTTTATGTGCACTTTTTATAAATTTCATTACATGTTCCGAGGGTAATTTAAAAATATATATATCTGCAGTATGTCACTTACAGCTGGAACCAGGAGTTGAATAATCTGTATCCTGATCTTGGCTCTGCATTAACTCTCCAAAGGTCCCTAATCAGTCATTTGATCACTCAGGATACAGTCATCGGAACAGTAACATTGGTTTAACGGACTGCTAGATGGGCCAGATAACCTCTTTCATCAACTCTGCCATCTGTTATCTCAAACCACAGATATTTCTAGCAGCGTTATTATTAGACTGGAGAAGACCCTGCTTTACCAATGAATATGGAATTTTTATCTTTCTCTTCTTTTCTATAGTATCTATGCTATGAGCTCCCTCTCTGTATAGTGAACAAGCCACATTTTTTGCCATCGTAAACATGTTGTCTCCGACTTGATTCAATTTATGTAGCCTGGGTCAGCCAGCTCTGGGGTCAATGAACACACAGGGGTGAACAGGTCAACCTCCTCTGCTTACCTTGGCAGACACTCTTGTAGTCAGCACAGCAGTCTTTCCTCTGCAGACAGTCATCCGAACAAGAGCAGAGGCTGGACTCTAATCTGGTCTCCCCACAACGGAATCTATTGCATGTCCATATTCGAGCTGGAAAAGCACACAATTCAGTTCCCAGCATTTAACTTAAATACTTCAGTATCCAACAGCAAACATAAATTCCATGCATCTATCCCTGGACTGTTGTAAGGTCAAATTCTTGGCTTCTCTGCATGAATAAATGAAAATAGGTAATACAAACAAGGGGGCAATGCTCCTTTGTCTTCATTTGGCATGAGCAGCAGAGAGAAAGGCGGTTTTATAAGCTACAGCCCTGGTCTGGCTGGCAGGTACATCTCTGAGTTTGGAGAGACTCTGAACACTGGCTCTATTCCCACCCAAAAGTAGGAGCTCCCGGTGGAGATGACCCACTAGGGATGGGTGCCACCCAAGAGCAGTTTTGTTTAAGGACAGGCAGCAAGGAAGAGGCAGTGCAACAGAAGTAACAGGAAGAGGGTGAGGTCTGTAAGAAAGTAGGCAGGTCAGGGCACCTCCCAGCTGAGGGTGAGAGAGGGCAAGATGAGTCTCCACCCAGGCCTTTGCTGCTCTCCCAGGCTATGTGCTCAGTATGAGATCAGTGTAAATAAACATCAGTGCTAAAAACAGCAAGAGGCTGTCCCATGGCTGTTTCCTAGCACCGTCTGCTGGGAATCAGTGTCTAAAATCAACATCAGGGCGCCTGGGTGGCTCAGTGGGTTAAGCCACTGCCTTCGGCTCAGGTCATGATCTCAGGGTCCTGGGATCGAGTCCTGCATCGGGCTCTCTGCTCAGCGGGGAGCCTGCTTCCTCCTCTCTCTCTCTGCCTGCCTCTTTGCCTACTTGTGATCTCTCTGTCAAATAAATAAGTAAAATCTTAAAAAATAAATAAATAAACAAATAAAATCAACATCAGTCCTGGGTTTAGACAAATGCATCAGACCGGTGCCTGCTGTGTGCTTTGTCTTGTACAGAGTTCTTCGTTGTCCATTATGTATCATTTACTTAGAAAGGATTTGGGGAGATTAAGTAAAGGGAATCTTTTTTAGACTAAGTCATAATAAGGGATCTTATTTATACTAAGTTATCCCTTCCCCCTTGCCCTTTCCAGAAAATATAATGTAAAAAGCTCTACTATTCTCATCTTTATTCTATGAACCACTAGCCAACTCCCTACACACATGCCTTCACTGATTTCTTAAAAAATTAAACATTGAGAACTCTCTCTTCTACCCAGAGAACAGCGTTTCTCAAGTCGTGTTCTGTGGAGTGCTGGCATCAGAATCACCAAGGATCACCAGCTTTCCAAGTAAGCCTTACGCACCCTGAAACCTGAGAACCACTGCCCATGAAACTATTAAGATGATTAGCTTGAGCCATAGTGAAACTGTACTGAGACGTGTACTTCCGGCAACACATATGGAATTTTGTCTCCTGGAGACCATGAGTCCTCAACCTCGGTCAAATCAAGTGTGAACTCTGTTTAGCACTGCAGAAGGGGAAACGATAATCCTGTACACAAGTTATGGGCTGAATAGTGTCCTCTCAAAATGCTGGAGTGCTAGCCCGCACTGCCATGGATGTGACTTTGCCTAGGAAAAGATCTTTGTTGGGGCGCCTGAGTGGTTCAGTGGGTTATGCGTCTGCCTTTGGCTCAGGTCATGATCTCAGGGTCCTGGGATCAAGCCCCATATCGGACTGCCTGCTCAACAGGGAACCTGCTTCTCCCTTTTCCTCTGCTGCTCCCCCTGCTTGTGCTCTACATGTCAAATATATAAATATAATGTTTAAAAAAAAAAAAGATCTTTGTAGATACTCAAGTTCATATGAGGTCATTACAATGGTCCCTATCCAGTGCAACTGGTATTCTTATAAAAAGGGGAAATTTGGACATGTGCATGCACACACACACACACACACACACAGGGGAGACTGTGAAGACACAACAGAACTCTGTGAAGACAAAGGCAAAGTTTGGGGTTATGCTGCCAAAAGTCAATGACCGCCAATGACTTATAACCCACCAGAAGTTAAAAGAAGGGCAAGGAATGGCTCTCCCTCATAGCCCTTAGGAAGAACCAACCCTGATGCAACTTGCATCTCGGATTTCTAATCTCTAGAACTGAGAAAAAGAATTTCTGTTGTTTAAGCCCCCCCAGATTCTGTGTTATAGCAACCCTAGTAAACCAATACACAAGATGTGTGGGGAGCACTTAGACATGCGTTAACGACAGCACAACCAACATGCTAGAGTGAACTTATCCTCAGAATCCATACTTGATTCCACACAGGTGTCTTCAAAATCCCAGCAGCAGTCGCCTCTGTGTTTGCATTCCGTATCACACCGGCAGTTCTCCAGTCCTCTGAATGAAGAATCGAAGCATTTCTTCCTGCAACTGCCTGTAGGAGCTGAGGAAATAAGGAAACCAGTGCTTAGAAGTGATCTGAGGGGCACCTGGGTGGCTCAGTCAGTTGACCACCCCACTCTTGATTGTGGCTTAGGTCATGATCTCAGGGTTGTAAGATCAAACTGATGTCAGGCTCTGTGCTCAGAAGGGAGTCTGCTTGAGATTCTCTCCCTTGTCCTCTTCCCCTCCTTCCATGCTCTCTATCAAATAAATAAAATCTTAAAAAAAAATACAAAGAAAAAAAAAGTTATCTGATATCTCGGAGCTAGATGGTAGAAGCACACAGAAGATATACCTAGTGCAAACTAGGTCAGACAAATAGACATTTTTTAATTGTGATGTATGATTCATCAGTGCAAAGTGATAAATAGTAGGTGATTTTTCCACAGGACTCTAGAGATTACCCAGACTCAGCACACCAGGCACCATTAGGTGAAGGTAGGAGAGATAGGCAGAGGCTTAATAAAGTGAAACTGACTTAAAGTATGGAGATGGAGCAGCAATGATCCACCCTACCTCTCACTTGATAGAAGGCTTATAATCTGGAAGAATTTAGGAAAAGTAGCTTTCACCACAGAGGCAGACATAGAGAATAGCTAGGATGAGAAAAGATGAACACGTCATACTCACAAAGGTGAACAAATGGTTATCAGACATTTGCGGATAGCAAAACACATAGGTCAAATAGTATATTGCTATACATGCTAAAAAGTACTATGTAGTTGGGATGCCTGGGTGGCTCAGCTGGTTAAGCGTCAGCTTTTGGCTGGAGTCACAATCCCAGAGTGTAGGACTGAGTCCCAATCAGGGTCCTTGCTTGGCAGGAAGCCTGCTTCTCCCTCTGCCTGCTGCTCCCCCACTTGTGCTCGCTCTCTGACAAATAAATAAATAAAATCTTTTTTTTTTTTTTAAGCTCTACTCAAGTAGTAGACAGATGCCAAAGAATAGAAGAATGCATAACAATTTAGATGGATCTTAAGAAACATTCAATGAAGAGGTAACCAAAAAAAGTTTATATACCATTTGTACATAAGACCTTTACATTTTTATATTCACTGTCCTACTTTGAAACATTTTCTGCACATGGCTTCCAGGACACAGCAATCACCTGGCTTTCCTCCCACATCCCTAACCAATTATTTTTAGAATTCATCCACACTGCACCCCCAACCACATCCTCCCTATTTTTAAGGTTAGTGTGTTCCCCAGTCACATTGCTTTAATTCGACATATGATGCTGATAACTGCCATACTGCATGTCCATATAGGACCTCCATTCAAAGTCAACCTCCTATGTCCAACTACCTTCTGGCTTTCACTTGGACACCTAGTAGGTATTTCAAACTTAACATGTCCAAGTTCCTGATTATTGTCCCCAAATTAGCTTCTTCTGTAGTGTTCCCATCTCAATTTTGGGAATTCTGTATTTCCAGATGGTCATACCAAAAATCTTGAAGTCATTCTTGACTTCTCTCTTTCTCCATATCCATTCTGTGGATAACATCTGTCTACCACATCCAAAGATATCCAGGATCCAAATACTTCTCACAGTTACAATGTCACCACCCTAGTTCGAGACATAGAGCTTGTGTGGGTTATTGCAATAATTCCCTAACTGGCATCTCCACATCTCCTGATTTCACTCTGCCATTTACTCCTAACACAGCAGCCTAAGTGCTTGTG
Organism: Mustela lutreola; assembly: GCF_030435805.1. Classification (NCBI taxonomy): domain Eukaryota; kingdom Metazoa; phylum Chordata; class Mammalia; order Carnivora; family Mustelidae; genus Mustela; species Mustela lutreola. The sequence continues at coordinate 69,698,636 of NC_081295.1, forward strand.
TGAAAAAGCAAACCACCGCATGTCACTTCTCCGCTCAAAACTCCAATCACTTCCCATCACTCTCAGAATGAAAGCCTACGACCAGAATGGACCCGACCACGTCACTGGCTTGGCTTCTCTTCCGTCCTTTGGTTGATCTCATTTTATGACTACCCTCCTTCTTGTCCTCTTAGTTCCAACTCACCGACCTTGTTATTCTTTAAATGAACTTGCCAGGCGAGACCCTGCCTTAGGCCTTTGCCCTTGTTCTTTCCTCCTGCCTGGAATGTTCTTCCCACAAATATCTCTCGATCTTCCTCACTTTAGCTCTTTACAAAAGTCATTTCACATACATCCCCCATCCCACCCTAACTCCATATTTCATAATCTTTTCAGTTTTACTTATCCCTTAGCACTTTCCTTATCATATTATATATGTATTTGGATTATATGTATTTTTAGTGTCCGTCTTCCTGCAGGACTGTAAACTCTCAGATGGATGTGTCCATTTTCTTCGCCACTGCATGCCCAGTAATTAAATTGTACCTAGCATACAGTCAGTGCCCAATTGTTGAAGAATAAGTAAAAAGGATGTGCACATAAATGAATAAATTTGTAAGAACACATAAAAACTCAAACCAGAAAAATAGCTTAAAAACTCACACTAGAAAAAACACACTACGCTTACGAAAAGTGGGTTAATTGGAGTGGAGAATGGTGAAAATGGTGCCGGATTAGGAATCAGTCATGGAAGAATGAGGGATGTCTATTTCAAGGAAGCTGGCAAAGGAGGGGCTAGAGGTAAGTCCCAAGGCCCTGGGTGGGAAGGGGCGATGCCACATGAGGGCTGGTAACCTGAGATAAAAGGACAAGAATAGGGAGCAGTGACACTGGGAAGCCAGCCAGTAGGTGTACTAAAGTAAAGAAGGGAGAGAAAGAGCCAAAATAATCAGAGATTTTATTCAGAGATTACTATATTCCTCTTCCAATTAATTTACATGATTTAGGAGTAAGACAACCAAGAAGTGATACATTCCTATGCACACGAACATCAGAATAATATAGCAAAGTGGCCCACCTACATGTGTCAGGTCTAGGACTGGTACTGTAGTTCCGAAACCCTACAGCCAAATGACCCCAAAAAAGACAATAATTTTCCAGGTAAGGCCCACCTTTCCAGTTCCACCGTGTTCCCATGTTATGTATGCCACAGGTACTGAGTGTTAATTCTTAAGTGAAAACATACCTGGAAAAGTGTCTATTAATCTCACCAAGAGTCTCCCTAAACAAAGAAGCAATAAGACCTTCCCCAAGAAAGTCAAACCAGAACTTAATCAACCAAATTAAAAAGGAGAGTAAATTACCCAACATTTGACCTCATACCTCCCCTTTGTAAAAGTACCAAATGATACATTACAAGATTTAGAAAATGCTTTTCATACAGTCGCTTATAAATGGTTTATGTACTGTTCATATTGATCAGATATGGCAAAAGAGATTATGATTTGATAGGTTGGGACCGCTCTCTCATATTTTTTTCTTTGCTTTTTTTTTTTTTTTTTAGATTTGTTTTTATGACAGAAGGAGGGTGGAAGGGATAGCACAGAGAGAGAAGCAGACTTCCCACTGAGCAGACGCCCGGCTGGATCCTAGGATCCTGAGATCACGATCTGACCCAGAGACAGAGGCTTAACCCACTGAGCCACCCAGGCATCCTTTTCTCTGCTTCTTATGAGGAAAAATAAATAAATGTGAAGCTTTTACTCTGTACTACATTTAAGACTGTGGCACTGCCTAACCAAGGAATAGTGATTTCAGGGAGCGTGCAGTACTAACAGGGCAGGAGGTCCTGGGAGGGAAGCAACCAAAACTTTCGAGACCAAGTTTATCGGCGGAGAAGAACGAGTAGAGTAGGGGCTGGGACGGGAGTCTTTGACCCAGTTATCAGAGTCCTCTACCAAGGTGAGGACAAATAAGAGGAACAGACAGGAATGATAGGAATCTCAAAGGAGCAGGGGTGAGGGCAAAAGGGTAAAGGCCAGCAATGAGCATGGAGAAGGCTCACCGCGATGTGGGCTCCTAGGAAGGGCAATGTGGGAAAAGGAGAGGCCTAGAAAGAGAGTGCTCCCCTTAGAAGAGCAGAAAGGGGAGCTTTCGGTTTCAAGGGGTAAAGGTGAGGAGAAAGGAGATATAAGGAACTGTGTGGGGAAAACACTGAGAGTATACCTTGCTCTTCTTGTCGCCTGAGTCCAAGCCCCAGCCCCAATCCTAGTGACACAATCACCAACAAAGCAAGAAGAACCTATTATGAAAAAAAGGAAAAGTGACCTTTACAATTTAAAAAAAAAAATGTAAAAAGGTACAAAGATACCCTCCTCCCTCTCTCAGTCAATATTAAGGACACCGAGCGCACCAGCTCCAACAATGATAGGGGCATGTACTTTTTTCTTTTTTTTCCTCCAAAGATTTTTTTTTTTTTTTTAGATTTTATTTATTTGATAGAGATCACAAGTAGGCAGAGGCAGGCAGAGAGAGAGAGAGAGAGAGGAAGGGAAGCAGGCTCCCTGCTGAGCAGAGAGCCCTAAGCAGAAGCAGGGCTCAATTCCAAGACCCTGGGATCATGGCCTGAGCTGAAGGCAGAGGCTTTAACCCACTGAACCACCCAGTCACCCCCCTTTTTTTTCTTTTTAATGTCTGAAAATAAGAATGCTTTGGGAAGAATTTTAAAATGTTATTGTTACAGAACTTCATATTCAAATACATTCGTTAGCTTAACCAATGGTTAGCTAATGGTCCTGGTTAGCTTAATCCCAAACAGAGTTAAAGCATGAATGAAACCATGGGAGCTATTTACCTTTGCCCATTTCTCATTCTTAACTAGATACCAATTTGGAGATCATTTATCTAAAAGCATTCCTCAACTGTGAAATTTTTAACTACCTCACTCCTCAGGAGCAGAGGTTCCCACCTCTCCCTTCCCTGCCCAGCTATGTCCTACTGAGGTATGAAAATACATAACCCATGTAAAAATCTAGTTTCAAATAATTAACTGACAAATGATCTGCTTTGATCTATAGCTCAGACCAATGAGGTGAAAGTTCTGTGAGAAAAGACTGTATGTGTCATTTATTATCTCTACTGTTGACCAGGCTCTTCAGTGCAATTTATGCGATACCTGGAATTAAACTGTCATGTAGTTAACGAGAATTCTCCCCACTGACCTTTTTCCCCACCCAGTAAGTAAGCCCAATGATAAGTATGCTGGATAACAGAACTTGCATAATATACAGCCATAAACTATGAATGGGACAGACACAAATTACTTAGGAAGGTATCTTAAAACACCAATAACCTTCATTCTGACTTAAAAAAAAAAAAACTCACAGCATCAAAATTGCTTAGAGAGCAAAGATCTATGTAAACATTGATTGTGTTTGTTTTCATTTTGAAAATCAACTGGGAAATTAACCTAGGTTAACTTTTACCATAGAATTGGTTTCAACAATTGAGAAAATACTTTAAAATGCTGTAAAGACAATTTTTTAATGAAACCTGAAAGTGAACCCAAGTTTCAGTGACCTTCCAGCAGGTATGGATTCAGTGGAGAGAATGGAGGGGGAAAAGTGAACATAAACGGTTATTAAGTAGCATGACTAGTACTTAGCCCCTCATTATGATGCTCAAAACCCACAGGTAACCAAGACTGGGAACACAAAGTGGCAAAATGGGGTAATAGTCCTACCATAAACGTCATGCATAGATTTACCATAGTCCTGTGGTAAACCTCATAGATTCACATATTGGTATATTTTGGTTTTATATCCTATCTTTGGTCCTTTTGCCATTCAAATTTGATGGGAAAATAAGCAGCATCTAGCTGTCCATAGGATCCTCTCAAACTTCCTCCTGTTATATCTTCATGTCTGTTTCATAATTATACTTTTTCCATACATTTTTTACTTCTTCCCTGCATTATTCTGTAAGTTCCTCAAGAAAAAGGTTCATTTTTAATCTCATATAATCATTACCTTTAAATATGTAGTAATTCTTAATAAGCTTCTCTTTTTTTTCTTTAAGAATTTTATTTATTTGTCGGGGTCGGGGGAAGATGCACATGCAGCAGAGGGAAGAGCAGGCTCCCTGCTGAGCAGCGAGCCCAATGTGGGACTCGATCCCAGCACCCTGGGATCATTACCTGAGCCGAAGGCAGACATTTAACTACCTGAGCTACCCAGGCATCCCTGGAATACGCTTCTTGATATTGAGATGCATATGTATCTTAAACTATCGACAGGGTAGAGAGGGGATAAGCTCTGGACTCCAAAAACCACTAAGAATCCAATTATTTAGCTTTAGATGGCTGAATAAAGAGTGTTAAAAACGCAGTAGGGGGCGCCTGGGTGGCTCAGTGGGTTAAAGCCTCTGCCTTCGGCTCAGGTCATGATCTCAGGGTCCTGGGATCGAGTCCCGCATCGGGCTCTCTGCTCAGCGGGGAGCCTGCTTCCTCCTCTCTCTGCCTGCCTCTCTGCCTACTTGTGATCTGTCTCTGTCAAAGAAATAAATAAAATTAAAAAAAAAAATAAAAATAAATAAAAATTTAAAAAAAAAACGCAGTAGGTACAGGTCAAGTTTTTTAAATGAAGCTTGTGTTAAAATTTGGAAACAGGGTACTTTTTTTTTAAGATTTTATTTATTTGTTTGACAGACAGATCACAAGTAGGCAGAGAGGCAGGCAGAGAGAGAGAGAGAGAGAGAGAAAGAGAGAGAGAAAGAGGAGGAAGCAGGCTCCCTGCTGAGCAGAGAGCCCAATGTGGGGCTTGATCCCAGGATCCTAAGATTATGACCCGAGCCGAAGGCAGAGGTTTTAACCCACTGAGCCACCCAGGTGCCCAATACGGTACTTTTGAAACTATGATTTTATTTATTTATAAATATTTTATTTATTTATTTGAGAAAGAGACAATGAGAGCGAGCATGAGAAAGGAGAAGATCAGAGGGAGAAGCAGACTACCTGTGGAGCTGGGAGCTCAATGGAGGACTCGATCCCCAGACTCCAGGATCATGACCTGAGCCAAAGGCAGTCGCTTAACCAACTGAGCCACCCAGGTACCCTGAAACTATGATTTTAAAATGATGAGCCTCTATTATATATAGTAGTAAACCATTAGAAGGATACAAGGAAAATGAATGATGTACAAAGTTTTGCTTCCAAGGGGTTTATAATTTCTTAAATTTGGAAGAAGGCATAAATATAATAAATGGTATTGAAGTGAACACTCCAAAGTTCCCAGAAGGATAATGAATAAATAGAGTATCTTGACAGTTTACTTCGTTCTAGTTACTGGGCCCAATGCTTACATACCTTGTTTCATTTGCTTCTAGAAACAATGCTTGAGGGACAGAATGATGGTGACATTAACTAACATAAAGAACTAAGGAGAAAACTGCAACCTGGTAAGTGTAGAAAATTAATCAGTTGGTTTTTGCCTTGTGATACTGGACAATAAGTCAGCAAGAAAGGGTTTGAAATTGTGTGACTCAAACTCAGTGAGAAGTCAGACCTCTTGGCTTGCTTGAAATTCTTGGTTGAAAATGTCACTTTTTTAAAAAATCACGAAAAAATGAGGGGCATCTGGGTGTCTCAGCGGTTTAAAGCCTCTGCCTTTGGCTCAGGTCATGATTCCAGGGTCCTGGGATCGAGTCCCACATCAGGCTCTCTGCTCAGCGGGAGCCTGCTTCCCCCTTTTCTCTCTCTCCCTGCTCATGATCTCTGTCTGTCAAATAAGTAAATAAAATCTTAAAAAAAAAATCATGAGAAGATGAAATCGCCTACAGAGAAGATCTTTAGACAAGGTTCAGTGGAACACTGAACACTGCAATGTGCAAAGAGAAGAGAAATCAGCTAAGAATGCAGATAAAGAGAAATGTCATAAAAGTAGAGCCTATCAATGCCATCAGAAAAGCAAGAGGAGAGAATAATTTGAGATGAGATGAGAAAATTATAATAATAATCACCATCATCATCATCATCACCATCATCCTATGCCATGTAATTATTGCTGTGGAGATGCAGCAGGACAAGGACAGAGGAAGGACTGACTATCAGGACAGTAATAACAAGCAGAAGAGAAATGGTTGGGTGGTGAGAAAACCAAGGCAGTGGATGGACTACTCAGAGTAACTCTCTACTCTTAAAGATATTCATGCAGTATAAAAGGGTGCCTTAGGGGGCTGATGATAATCATACTAAAATCAATGCTGCAAAGTGTTTCACCGCAGATCCCCACTTTTTAGATTGATCAAATATTAATTTGTTGTTACTCATATTTCTTAAGCAAAACATGATTAAAAATATTAACTGGCATCACAGTTGTCAGAAGGGATAAAGCTATGTACAATCACTTAAAAACTTTACACTTAAATAGCAACACAAATATAAATGGGGATTTATACACTTAACATTGTCATAAAGCGACAAAGACTAGGGGTATCTGGGTGGCTCAGGGGGTTAAGCCTCTGCCTTTGGTTTAGGTCATGATCTCAGGATCCTGGGATCTAGCCCCACCTCAGGCTCCCCAGGGAGCCTGCTCCCCACTCTCTCTCTCTCTGCCTGCCCTTCTGCCTACTTATGACATTCTCTCCCTATGTCAAAAAAAAAAAAAAAAAAGACTACAAAGACTATCATTAAAAATTATACTTACAATACAAATTATTTTGTATTTCTTAACACTGCTCCTCTCAACAGGCTCTTCCGTTGCTAAAACCAGCATAGACTCCATGAGCCGTAGAAACCTGTTTTACTAGAAGACAGCTGTACTCCTTCCTCTCTCTAGCCCAGCAAAGAGAAACTGAAGGAGTTACATGGCTGTGACTAACTTTTAAGTGTTTGGGAAGATTATAGCTCTTCAGTGATTGGACGATCAAAAGAGAGGGAAATATTTAAATAATAATAGCATCAAGAGATGAAAGTCCTTTTCCAGGACACTGTAGACAAACATTAAATACTAATCAAAACACAGGTAACAAGAATAATACAATAGTCAAATTTTAATATGATCTGGCTATTTATTTTCTTCTAAAATAACCCAAAACAAAAAGCTTCTTTAGGGAAATTCCAGAAGGTTTCTATATTTGTATAAACTTCACAGCACAGCTAAAAACCAACATATTAAAAAAATGCTTTAGGGATGCCTGGATGGTTCAGTCGGTTAAGCATCTGCCCTCAGCTCAGGTCATGATTCCAGGGTCCTGGGATGGGCTCCCTGATCAGTGGGGGATCTCCTTCTCCCTCTCCCTCTGTCCTCCCCAACAGCTTGTGCTCCCTCTTGCTTTGCTTACTCTCTCTCAAGTAAGTAAATAAATCTAAAAAAAAAAAGAGAACACATTATTTGGGTGCCTTTGGCACATAGTTCTCTGCACTCCATAAACAGAAACATCCAGAGTACTCTTTTAATTTTAATTTTAATTTTTGAAATTCTGATGCCCAGGCCCCACTTCATCTGCATTAGAATCTTCTGGATTTGGGGCTAAATTACCCCAAAGATGCTTAACCAAGCCATTTTATATGTAGCCAAGTTCAGTGGAGACACTTCCCTTTGAGCAGTGCACGCACTTTTGAATTCCCTTCTGCAAACATTTACTCTGGATTCTATTTAAACTTGCCAATTTTGCAGATAAAACTAGAGGACCTCTAGAGCTTGAGTACTTGACCAAGGTCACCTGGGGTAGCACTATCTCAGAAGTGAGACTCCACCTGGTATTGAAACTCCAGCTTCAGGGGATGCTATTGTTATCATTGCTGTAATGGCAAACTGAGAGTGAGGGAAAAAAAAAATCAAGTGTACATCACAATTGGCATCAAAATTAGGAGATTCCTAGTAATTAGGGCCATTATCTAGTCATCTGACATACAACTTCAATTTTTCTATCTGCATTTATGACACCCTACTCAACCCGCCTTGACTCCCATCAACAGTTCTACTTTTGCTATCCTTTCTATGATGGCAGTTTTGTGCATCAATTTGGCTAAATTATCATTTCCAGCTATTGAATCAAAATCTAATCTAGGGTGTTATCACAATGGTATTTTGTAAATGTGGAAACATCTACAATCAATTGACTTTTAAATAAAGGGGAATATCCTCAATAATGTTGGTGGGTTTCACCCAAACAGTTTACAGCTAAAACAAGAAATTTTGCCTCAAGACTCTCTACCATTAGCCCTCCATTCCAGCCTATCAGCTTGCACTGCCCTTTGGATTTCAGACTTGCTCAGCGCCAACAATCAAGGGAGTCAATTCCTTTTTCTCTCTCTCTCTCTCCCTCACTCCATCTTCACTGTGTTCTGTTTCTTTGGAGGAACTTGACTGATACATCTTTTGAACATCTCAGATTTTTACTTCTTTTTAAGACTTTGCTCTATTTTAACCTCTCCTATTTGGACCTCCAGAATCTGTTATCTTGGCTTCTGTCTTCTTGATTTTTTTTTTTTTTTAAGATTTTATTTATTTAGGGACGCTTGGGTGGCTCTGTTGATTAAGCATCTATGTTCAGCTCAGGTCATGATACCAGGGTCCTAGGATAGAGTCCCACATTGGGCTCTTTGCTCAGTGGGCTCTGCTTCTCCCTCTCTCTGCCTGCAGGTCCCACTGCTTGTGCTCTTTCTCTCGTTATCTCTGACAAATAAATAAAATCTTTAATTATTTAAAAAAAGATTTTTATTAAAAAAAGGATTTTATTTGTTTATTTGTCAGAGAGAGGGAGGGAGGGAGTGTACATATGTAGGAGAGTTGTACCTGAGTTTTTGCATCTGAGAGACCACCCAGGAGCCGACACCAATGCAATCACAGGAGGGTTTATTCGACAAGCTTAAGCATGGGCCCAAGTTTACCCAACACAGCAGAGTAGGGACTTGGACCCAGAGCTTAGTTAAGGCAGGGGTATTTATGGGTTCCTGTTACTAAAGCAGGATGGGGGTTCCTGGAACCAAAGTAGGGTGGGGCTTTCTGTTCCTAAAGCAGGGTGGGGGTCTCTGGAACTAAAGCAGGGTGGGGCTTCTTAGAACTAAAGTAAAGTAGGGGGAAAGTTCAGCCCTTGGGCACAGGGGTCTGCGATGGCTACTGGAGCTAAGATGGCTGTACTTATGCTAAGGCTAAACCTGAGGTGGGATGGCCTTAGTTTTTCTCACCTCCACAGGAGTTGGTGGGGGGGTGGGTGCAGAGGGTGAGGGGAAAAGCAGACTCCTGCCTGAGCGGGATCATTCCTAGTCACTGAGATTATGACCTAAGCTGAAGGCAGATGCTTAATGGACTGAGGAACCCAGATGTCCTTCTGTCTTCTTGATTTTTAACTGTTTGTCTTGATATTTTCTATAATAATTTGTATACCTGACTCCAGCTTGCTTACCTGGTACTGATTCCCCAGCTGCGCTCAGATGCTGCTTTGAGGTACGGCCATGACGTCACGTGAACCTATACTAGCTTTGCTCTCCAGAGTTTCACTGGCTCTGACTCCCTATTTTTATTATGGTCATGCCCGCACTGCGAAGGCGCACACCCGAGTCGTGTCTTTCCACGGTGTCAGCTTTATTCAGTCATAAAGCAAAGTTAAACCACAATGATAAAGCAGGTTCAGGATTCCAGACTCCATGACAATTCACCCTGCTATTAAACTTGGCGTCCTCCACAGCGCAGGGAGCAGGACGAGAGGAGTCGCACGACAAACAAGATAACAGAAGGGTGGGTGGAGGAAGGAAGTAAACACACGCCAAGTCCGCCTGCAGGCGCACAGCCGAGATAAGGCCTGCAGTCCGGGTCCGCTCTGGGCACTGACTGCCACTGAGGTTCCAGCAGGGAAGGCTCCCAGTTCTGTTCGGGGGTGCATCGGGCAGAGACTTCAGCCGCGGTTGCCCTTTTTAAATGGTCAGATGTAGAGGAGTCATGCTGAAGAGTCTGACAGTTTGCTGCCCAAATCCTCCCCTTTTTAAAGGGATTTGATTAGTTTGGGGCCTCTGCAGATGTCCTCTGGTTCTGCTCCTTATCAGCTGTGGGGTGTCAGCTGACTTGGTCTGGGTGTTACCTTCCAGCTAGTTTAACCCTTTAAGTCGTACCTTGACAAGGGCTCCTGCCTGACATGAGAGACTCCATTTTGCTCTCTACGATTATATAATTCATTCCCACACTGCCAAAACCTCCTTCCTCTCTGATTCCACCCCCATCTGCCACCTCTTTCAACCCCGTGAACACAAAAATACTAGATAAGAAAGTCGAGAGGCATCTGATACAATCTTGTCTTTCTCACAAGTTAATTGACTCTTGACATTATTCATTTTTAAGGGGATCTCAGTTTATCTCTAAATTACTAAATTAATGGAAAAATAACTTAGTGCTTTAGGTCCTAAAGTGAGTAAACCTCAGGAGCTCTACCTGGGGCACACACACGCAGTTATGGTAGAGATGTTATTAGCATTGTCCAGTCTCTAGTCATATTTTCTACTATAGCATTTCCCCTAAATGAGCCCTAAACTCCAACCTCTTTTGAGTGTCCCAGGTCTTAGAAACTTAGTCCCAACCGTTCCCCTGAGCACTGGACACTGACCAAATCTACAACCCTCCCATGCAACTTAGACTTTGGAATACACTGTCTGGTTACTTTGATTGGATCCTATACTCTAAGTCTCTTGAACCTTGAAAGCCACTCTATTCTTTTCCCCTCTAAACTTTATTTTAAGAAATATATTTATTTATTTATTTATTTGACAGAGAGAGACAGAGACAGAGACAGAAGCAGGGTGAGTGGGAGAGGGAGAAGCAGGATTCCGACCAAGCAGGGAGTCCAATGTGGGGCTCAAACCCAGGACCCTGGGATCATGACTTAAGCCAAAGGCAGGCGCTTAATCAACTGAGCCACCCAGGTGTACCTCCCTCCCCCTTTAAACTTTAGAACAATCTGCACCTTCTGGGTTCTGAAAGCTTCTTCCTAGAACATTTATGCTCTGGTAGGCAGCTATCATTACATCTCTCACCAGTCCTAAATATTTCTCACACTCTACAAGGTCATCATGATTTCTGAGAGCTTTTCTAAAACCACAGACAACCTATTTGCTGCTGTCTCGGGAAAGCCCCAGGGACTGCCCGCATCAACTTTCTTAAGTCACCTAAACCTGCCCTTTCTGGTTCCCACCCTAGAGCTTGAGTGGTAGTTGGATGGGCCAGACTGGGAAGGTCCAGAGAAACTAGATCCGCTGAGAGAGGTGGGGGAGGTGAGGTAGATACTAGGCTCAGGTCCAGCAGCAGGAAAGAGTCTGTCAAGGTTGAGAGACCTCAAATAACATAACAATAAGGGGGCAGGTGGCCAACTTCAAGGAGGGCCTGTCCTAAGGAAAAGGCAGAAACCACAGAGATACTGATGAGCATGCATAGCAAGCAGAAAGTTACACAAATGGGCAGTTAGTATAAGAAGGGCAGATGCCAGCCCTTGGCAAGTGAAGATCCAGCACTGGAGCTGATGCTAGGACTAGCAGTCTAGGTGGGACTGGTGTTAGCAAGGCTGAACCAGGGCTGAGAGGCAAGATTTTACGTGAAGGTCAAGGTTAAAACTCGGCGTGGGCTATAGGACCCAAGTTCTTGAAACCGAAATATAAGTAGAGTGTCTGGGTTATTAGACATCCAAACAACGATGATGATAAAGTAGAATCAGAGCCTATAGATTGATTGATATCAGTAATTTGCAATACCTGTGAGTGTGAAAAGACATTTTCCAAGATGAAATACATAAAATCTCATTGCCAGTCAACACAGTTGAACATTTATGATCAACTTGGAGATTGAGAATGGTCATTTTGAACCTCGGTTAAACAAAAATTTTCTCCCAACCCTGGACGGGAAAAAAGAGTTCCATACTTCTTATCAGGAGCCACTTATTACCAAGAAGGGGGGGGAAGGTACCCTATTATTATTACTTTTTAAATTTTATCAATAAAAATTTGCAAGGATTTATTTCTTAACTTATTTATAAATACATACACACTCTGAATTTATACGCATAACTACATAATTTCTTTAGTTTTGCTTCTGACCCACAAAGCATAAAATACTTACTAACTGGCCCTTTGTAGTACTGCTAATCCCTAATCTACCCCTAATTTCTTCCATCTTTCAAAGGCTGCCACTAATGTATGTGGTCAGAGAAACTTGAGCCAACTTGTCACTTGAACCACCAATTACTACCTCTTATGAATCAGAAGTCAGAAACCTGGCTGATGCCTCCTATGGCATCTCTGTTGTTTTCTACTGAACAATCAACATTTCTAAGGTTGTCTCTAGGTCCTGGAGCACTGTTTCTCTTACTTTGCCTCAAGTGCATAAATAAATCCCAGTAATGTAAGAATTTTAAGAGTCTTTCTTATTTGTTGCAAAACTCAGAAATAACATTACTGCCGAAAATTTTCCAGGTTCTGATAGGCTCTTCTTATTTTCAGTGTTCTCAAGTGGAGATCATTTGTGACTGAAATTCTGGAGACATATCCAGAAAAGACAACCTACAACTAGAGTGTTATCATGCTACCTGAATTCTCCAAGGCTCTCCAAGGTCCATGAAAGTATAGGCTGTGGGTTCATTCTACTTCCCTGAAACCTGGCAGGAATGGATTATTTTCCAAGACTCTGGAATCTCTCTGGCATGCAGGAACAAGGTCAGTTTTGGCTCCCCACTTGGTCCAGTATCTATTATAATGCCCAGCACCTAGAAGACATTCAATAGACACTTGTAAAATAAATCATTAATGGTTTCAAAAATAACCTAAGAAAACTAAACCCACCCTCATAAATGTCTAGTAAACCAAATTTTAATAAATTATAACTTATCTAGATATAACCTTGGATGTGATTAAAATCTTTTGCTATATCCAGCATCTCAGAAATAGCTATCATTTCAAAGGTAAGACACACTCATGAAACAAAGGCACTTTATTTGGTTGATTTTTTTCAATTCAGAGTAACAAATAACAACTGAGCACCACCAAGCCCTAGATTTTATGCCAGATGATCCAATAATGTTTAGCATCTACTCTAAAGAGCTTCAGTCTGGTAGAAGAGACAGTTGCAACCACGACACAGTGTGATATGTGCTACACGAGTGGTATTAAAGAACTTCCAGGGGAATAGAGGAGGAAAGAATTTTTTCCATACAAACATTTATTCTGTCCCTGCCTTGGGTTGGGGAAGAAGGGCTCAGGGCCCTGGGGAGGCTGCAGGCCTTTACAGACAGCCCCCGGGGAGGGTGAGGCTTCGGCCGGAAGACAGGGTCCAGAGGCTGAGGTGCCCTGAAGGGGCCCAGAAGGCAAGGCCCTGGGGGGGGAGTGGCAGGGGGTGGGGGCTGGCTTGGTTCCCAGAGGTCATGGAGTCCAGTTCCCACCCGTCCGGCCCAAGCCAGGCTGGACTCTTGGTCCTGGTGGCTGCCCAAGTGCCAGCTTGTCGGCCCCTGGCCCCCCAACTTCTCCCCCTCCCCCAACAGGGAAGGCAGCACCAGGGTCTTGCTTCTCCAGGTAGGGAGAAGATTGGAACATAGCAGAGAAGATTGGAACATAGACAGAGACAGCAGACAGATGCATGCACAGAGAGCCAGCCATGGGAAGTCATAGAGAGAAGGTGTCCCAAGTCAGGGAGAGAGGCCTTAGGAGAAGCCAACCCCACATCACCTTGATCTTGGACTTCCAGCTAACACATTCACATACACATACACACATCCACGTTATTACATAATTGTGCAGTCTAGGGTATTTTGTCATGGAATCCCTAGCAAACTCATGTTGGTACCTTTCTGAATTCCCTTATAAAAGTTCAATTCTTTCCTTATAAGGACACTAGCCATATTGATTAGGGCCTATGCTAATGACCTCATATTTTTTAAAGATTCTGTTTCCAAGCACAGTCATATTCTGAAGTAGCAGGGCTTCACCTATGAATTTTAGGAAAACAAATAATTCCATAATGTAATAGGTAACATTTCTAATAAACATTATGTAACTTAAAACATAACTCAAACACCGTTGCTGAGTAGCGGGATCATGATTCCCATCACCCATGCCAGTTATGTTTAGAGCACAGTTTTTGCCAAGCTTTCAAGTTCTTGCCTGTATAGGCTTCAGGGGAAGTTCTGTGAGCCACTTGAAATTACACGCAACCTTGATTTTGTGAATATGTGTATATATATGCATATGGGTATACACTTATTTTTTTCTTTATAGCTTACATCAGGCAAAGAGCTAAACCTTCTAAAAAACAACACTTTAATTTTTTTTAATATTTTATTTATTTATTTGACAGGCAGAGATCACAAGTAGGCAGCGAGGCAGCCAGAGAGAGAGGAGGAAGCAGGCTCCCCGCTGAGCAGATAGCTCGATGCGGGGCTCGATCCCAGGACCCTGAGATCATGACCTGAGCCAAAGACAGAGGATTTAACCACTGAGCCACCCAGGCGCCCCCCAACACTTTAATTTTTTAAAAGATTTTATTTATTTATTAGTCAGAGAGAGAGAGAATAAGCAGGGGAAGGGGCAGGCAGAGGGAGAATTAGGCTCTTGCTGAGTAGGGAGCCTGAAGTGGGGTTCTATCCCAGGACCCTGGGATCATGACCTGAGCCAAAGGCAGACGCTGAACAAACTGAGCCACCCAGGCATCCCAAGAAACAACATTTTGAAGGAGAGGATGGGACCAATATGGCCTGAGAAATTAGACAAATCCAAATTGAGGGACGTTCTGCAGAACAACTCTGTGGAATCTTCAAGTGTCAATTTTATGAAGTGGGGACAGAAAGGATAACAGAACTGAAATCTCAAAGGATAAACCTAACAACTAAACACATGCAAGATCCCTGATTGGATCCTGGAAGAGTAAAATGGAGTAAAAGTAGAAGAAAAAAATGACAACTGAAGGACACTACTGAGACAAGTGAAAAAATGTGAGTATAGGTGCATTCCACATAACAGTACTATATTGATATTTAACTTCCTGACTATGATATGTTTATGTGGTTAGGATAGTCAGGTCCTAGGTGCATTGACTTACCGAAGGCACATGGTAAAATACTTCAGAGGGAAGTTATGAGGTCTGGAAATAAGTCTCAAATAGTTCACAGGGATAGAATTGGATTGGGAGAGCGACAGAGAAAAGAGAGAGAGGAAGAGATAGAGAGTATATGTGGTAAAATATTTAAAATATGTGTGTTGATTGTAAAATTCTAATTTTTCTCTAGGCTTTAAATGTTTCAAACTAGTTTGGGGAAAAGAATCGTCTTTTGAGAAAGATAATGGGAGATGCGCTCTCCTCCGCCCCCAAACAAGGGAGTAAATAGAGGAAGGGGAAGGCATGAAGCTGAGCACACAGATGTTACATAGGAGAGGGCAAAAGACAATCACCGGGCACCTATCCCCTGGCCAGGAGCCTTGAGGCAGGTGTAGAGAGCAGACAATTTGGACAGGCAAAGGATCCAGGGGAATGTCCCCAAGGGAAAGATAAGTTGGTGAATACTCCTGACTCCTGAGAGGAGATTTAGGACTCAGAGGTTTCTGCATGAATTAGTGATAGGCACATACCTAAGCAAAGAAAAAAAAATTAGACAATTATTAACTCTCAAAACAAAACAAGAAGTGATATAGAAAAGGGAAATGTAATCACAGTGCACTGTGTTGTTAAGCTGTAAATAATAGCTACAGAGTCGGAATGGTATGAATGGTCTGTAATTATGTGCTTAACAAATTCTGATACATGAATAGGTTGGAGAAGGAGGAAGTGTGAAGCGTATCAGGGAACAATACATACTCCTCTTTCATGGCAAGTTGAAATATAGTCTCTAAAATGGAATTAAAAAGAAAGAGTAGAATGAAGCATGTTATTTGGAAAAAGAATTGGGTGGCTACGTTCTGGGAAATGAGAGGTGGGGGGAAGTTTGGTTGAAAATTTTTTTTCAATACAAGCTTTGGAGAATTATTCATCGTTTTAATATTTACATATAGTGCTTTGAAAAATTGTACAGCAAAAAGGAGTTAAGAATTATATTAATGGGGTACCTGGGTGGCTCAGTGGGTTAAAGCCTCTGCCTTCGGCTCATTTCATGGTCTCAGGGTCCTGGGATCAAGCCCCACATCGGGCTCTCTGCTCAGCAGATAGCCCGCTCCCAACTCTCTCCCTGCCTGCCTCTCCGCCTACTTATAATCTCTGTCTTTCAAATAAATAAATAAAATCTTTTAAAAAAAGAATTATATTAATAGTACTACCAATTGATTTCACAAAGTATAACCAGAAAATTAAAGTTTTTAATTCTGGAGGTGACTGGGTAGCTCAGTGGGTTAAGGGTCCACCTTCAGTTCAGGTCATGATCCAAGGGTCCTGGGACTGAGTCTCACATCAGGCTGCCTTCTCAGTGGGGAGCCTACTCCTCCCTTTCCCTCTGCTGCTTCCCCTGCTTGTGCTCTCTGTGTCAAATAAATAAATAATCTTTTTTTTAAAAAGTTTTTAATTCCAGACAACACAATGAACACTACCAGTATGAGTTACAATACTATCTGAATCAAAACATCTCTATACAAATAAAATGATGCAGGAAAAATTAGGTTTTTCAGGGCAAAATAAATTATAAGAATCAGAATTCTTTAGGATGTGAAATACATATGGTCAGATTTAAAAAATAATAAGCTTGAAGTTGAAAAGCCATTCATTCAAAAAAAAGAAAGGAAAAAGGAATGAAGTAGCTTGGGTTGAAGAAATTTAAATGTGAGTCTTTTGCCACAAACTTAGTGGCAAAAGACTTTGTTGTATTAAACAACAAATTTATTTTATAGCTCTGTTTGTTACAGGTGTGCTACAGGTCTCATTAAGCTAAAGTCGTGGTGTCCATATGACTGGATTCCCTTCTGGAGTCTCTAGGGGGAGAATCTGGTTTGTTGCCTTTTTTAGCTTCTAGAAGCCACTCACACTCCTTGGCTAATGGTTTCCCTTCTCCATGTTCTCGGCCAGAAATCTTG
Organism: Mustela lutreola; assembly: GCF_030435805.1. Taxonomy (NCBI): domain Eukaryota; kingdom Metazoa; phylum Chordata; class Mammalia; order Carnivora; family Mustelidae; genus Mustela; species Mustela lutreola. Next base: position 69,715,635 of record NC_081295.1, read on the forward strand.
CGACACTTTGACTATTCTTCCTTAGACATGCCTTCTGGTTCTCCTCCTCGGGTTCCCCCTTCTACTTTTAAGGACTTTTTTGATTACATTGAGTCTATCCAAATAATGCAGGGTAGTCCCCCTAGGTTAAGGTCAGCTGATTAGCAACTGTAACTCCATTTGCAACTTTAATTCCCCTTTGCCATGAAATGTAACATCTTTTCAGGTTCTGGAAATGAGGATATGGACATCCTTGGGGGGCTATTATGTTGCCCACAAGAGACGAAAATACTTCTATACTTTCTCCTGATGCGTGCAATCACATACCTGTGAAGATAGATAGTGGTTGACATTTTCTTTCTTCTCTTCCTCCGTCCTTCCCTTCTTCCCTCCTTCCCTCCCAGGCTTTCTCCCTTCTCTCTTCTCTTCTTTCCTTCCCAACAAAAGTGTAATTGTAGTGTGTATAGTTAAAAGGGGCAGTCCTCAGGATTATCCTCATCTCTGACACTCATTTCAAGTTTGGGAGTCCCTAAGATAACACTTAGGTTTGATAATTTTCTAGAAAGACTCATGTTATGCCCATTGTTGTGGTTCATTATAGCTAAAACATACATATGGAAATTAGCCAAGGGGAAAAGGTACATAAGACAGAGTCCAGGGAAGCTCTAAAAGGAGTTTCCAGTGTCCTGCTCCCATGGAGTTGTGGGCAGCATTACTTTTCTGACATCAATACGTGACAACATACATGAAACATCGCTAAAGCTCACTTGAATCCAGTGTCCAGAGATTACTGGGGCTCCACTGTGTAGGAATGCTTGATGCCTACATAGCTGAATTCAATCTCCAGCGCCTCTAGAGGTTGACCTCATGGGAGAAACTTCCTTACCCCAAATCACATTGTTAGACTACCTAGGGTATCTCAAGGGCTCCAGGGAAACCAAAACATGGCACAACTTTACAAGGGCTTCAATATTATCCTTCAGAAGTCAAGGGCAAAGAGCAGATTTTCATTTCATTGAGGAGTCCATGAGATTATTTATCTACTTGGTACCTGAAACCCAGCTTACTCTCCACACCTTCCTTTACAATCTTAGTATTCCTTCATTCATCATCCATTCATTCATTCATTCATTCACGACTTTATACTAGAATTTGGAACAGAAAACATGAAGATACACATGGTACCCTTATGTTGTTCACATGTTGGTGGGGTATGTCTCCTCTCTACTCCCATCCTCCAAAGACCCTAAGCTGTTTCGTCTCCACCCACGAAATCTAGGGTTCCCAGCTCCCCATTACATTTGCCATATCCTATTCCTGAGGGAGGTAGGTAGACCCTTGGACTCTCAAATCTAGCCTAGTATTTCTTCTAAACCATGTGCTTGTTTTTTAAGTTTCTTTTTTCTCTTTGCCTTTCTTTTTTCTTTTTCTTTTGTCTTTTTTATAGCTCACTCCACTATTTACAAACCCCAAACAAACTTATCATTAGCTGCTGACTCAGCCTACCCACCTAGGCTTTTAGGGTCCTTCAATTCGGAATGATGCCTGCCCTGGCCTCACTCCCCAGGCTGATTCAAGTCTTTGTCTTGAGTCCAGCACTCACAAAAATCTGAATGTACCAGCCTTTTCCACAGAGATGTCCTAGGTGTTCTCAGTTTGTTCCATTCTTGCTGGTCACCTCTACCTCCATTTATGCCTTTACTTATTTCCTCAACTTCTGACTTAGTTCCTGTTCCCAGCACTAAGCCTCCACCTGGAACCAGTTCAGCTGCACTGGTTTGATCATTAGCACACTGGCTTGGGTGCAATTACATGTTCGTCTTTTTGCCCACTCTCTTTAAGTTGCTCCAGGTAATTATTCTTCCTGCTGAAGGTTTCGTCATTTTTGAGGAAAGCTAACACAGTTGATATGTTTACACATTCAAGCAGATCTCCAACCAGTCCTTTCCTTAATACATTTTTTTTCCTTCCTTCTAGTGAACACTTAGTGGCTTGACATTTTCTGCGGAGGGAATTATGTCCCATTTTATAGAAATCTCAAGGTAAGGATTTAGAAGACTATTTTAACAGAATGGACCAATTCTTGATTATGGCATATAGAATTAACAAAACCACTCTCTCACTTAGGGCTGTGATCATCAAATACTGCTAAGAAATAAAAGAAGACATACTTAAATGGAGAGATCTACCATGTTTGTGGACTAAAAGACTCAATATTGTTTATGTAACAATTATCCCCAAATTACTCTATAGATTCAATTTAATCCCAATAAAAATCCCAGTATTGCTTTTTTGTCAAATAGACAAGCTGATTCCAAAATTATATGGAAATGCAAAGGGCTTAGGATAACCAAAATAAGCTTGAAAAAACTATTAAAATTGGAGAACTTAGGCTACCCTACTGTAAGACTTGCTATTAAGCTATAGCAATTGAGACAATATGATATTAGTATAATAATTGGAACTCTCACACATTTGTAGTATAAAATGTATAAAATGGTAAAGTTATAAAGTTTATAAAGTTAAACATATACTTACCACATGACCCCGAAATTCTGCTCCTAGGCATTTACCCAACAGAAAAGATAACATATGTCTGTAGGAAGACTTGTTCAAGAGTGTTCATGGCAACTTTATTTTTTTAATAATTTTTTATAAACATATAATGTGTTATTAGCCCCAGGGGTACAGGTCTGTGAATTGCCAGGTTTATATACTTCACAGCACTCACCATAGCACATACCCTACCCAATGTCCATAACTCCACCATCCTCTCCCTACCCCCCTCAGTTTGTTTTGTGAGATTAAGAGTCTCTCGTGGTTTGTCCCCCTCCTGATCCCATTTTGTTTCATTTATTCTTCTCCTATCCCCCAAACCCTCCACATTGCATCTCCACTTCCTCATATCAGGAAGATCATATGATAGTTGTCCTTCTCTGATTGACTTATTTCACTAAGTATAATACCCTCTAGTTCCATCCATGTCATCGCAAATGGCAAGATTTCATTTCTCTTGATGGCTGCATAGTATTCCATTGTATATATATACCACTTCTTCTTTATCCATTCATCTGTTGGTGGACATCTAGGTTCTTTCCATAGTTTGGCTATTGTGGACATTGCTGCTATAAACATTTGGGTGCATGTGCCCCTTTGGATCACTAAGTTTGTATCTTTAGGGTAAATACCCAGCAGTGCAATTGCTGGGTCATAGGGTAGATCTATTTTCAACTTTCTGAGGAAACTCCATGCTGTTTTCCACAGTGGCTGCACCTCATGGCAACTTTATTCACATTATTCAAAAACTGAGAATAATGTAAATGTCCACCAACAGGTGAATTGATAAGCAACCTCTAGTATACTCATAAAGTGGAATGATACATGTGGATGGGTCTCCAAATATGCAGTTGTGTGAAAGAAGCTAGACACAAAAGAGTACAGACTGCATGATTCCAATTATATAAACTTCAAAAACATGCAAATTAATTAGTGGTTACAGGAATTAAAACGGTGTTTGCCTCTGGAAGGGAGATTGGCTGCAAAGTTACACCAGGAAGTTCCTGGTGTGATGAAACTGCCTCATATCTCAATTGAAGGGGCAGTTAAGCCAGTGTAAATACTTATCAAGATTCACGGGAGCTGAACATGTAAAAGTTAGGTTATTTCCTTGTTTATGGATTATACATCAATTGAAAAAATGATTATTGGGGGAAAACACATCAAGATCTGGGACTAGGTGGTCAATTTTTATTCAACGGATGAAGCATCAGCAAACATGATATAAAAATTAAATTATATTTGGTTATGAAAAAAGATATAATTCTTTCCTGACTACTGTACCTTCTTAACTATACAAGCCCTGGCTAATATTAAGGTTTGCTAGTGTTTCCTGAGAACATACTGATTTGGAAACAGCATTGAGGCATGGAAATCTGCCGACAGTAACTGAAAACTCTTAGAAGTGTTATCTGATTAAAGATAGTCCAAAATAAAATAATGTGTTTAACATACAAAAAAGAAAGAAAGAACCCTAGATTGTTAGGCTACTTAGATTTTAATAATTCTGGCTCTGTCATTCTTCTGGCTGGAACATTCTACAAAATTGATTCCTGCCAATACAGTTCATTAAGTACCTAACATTGTGTCTAGCACTGAGCAAAGGGTGAACATATATTTCATACATGGAGAACTCCACTACTAATGCATTAAGGAGTTTTATGAGGATTAGAAAGAAACCCTAAATCAAGTTGAACGAGGAGGGCAGGCTTCCAGAAATAGGTCAAACCGATGCTTAGAAGATCGCGGCGGTGGGGGGCACTCTCCCGCGATGCACTCGGCCATTGATCTGACCCACCAATGGATCAGCCTTCCCATCTGCCAATCATTCTCTACCCCTACCTCCACCAAAGATGCTCTAGGTATTCAGTAATTGATAAATATTATTTTAGATGATTATAACTAGAAACTGTAGACATTATTGTTTGATTAATTAAAAATCAGTAATAATGCGTTCTTTTTTTCTTTTTAGCCTTTATTAAAAGCCTGCTATGTGTCAGGCACTGTGCAAGGCATACTTGAGAAGATATGGTTCCTGTCGTCAAGGAAATCGTGGTTTCAACTCCTGGCTCCGGAAAGTCAGCAGCTCACAGACACCAACCAGGTTGACCTAGGTTGCAGGAGGGAGCTCTTGTCCCTGCCTGCGATTCTCTGGGTTCCAAGCTTCTTTCCTTCCCGGCAGGCAAAAGTATTAGTCCAGAGCAGGAAGCAACTCCCGCTCCAGCCGGGAGGTGGCGGCCTGCAGCCGACGATGCCTAAGCGTGACGTAGGCTCAAGGCTCCACTTGGGGGCGCTCTCGTCTGACTCGGCGGGCCGTCCTTCCCCGGCAGAACCAACGGGCTGAATCCTGGTTTCTTCAGGTTTCATTATCTGCGCGCACCAGACGCTTTCCGGCTTCCGTGTGGGCGCCGGCGGCTAGCTGGGCCGGGGCGGGGGAATCCTCTTCCGCGGGACGCTTGAGAGAAAAAGCAACCCCCGCCAGCGGAGGTTTCCTGCGGGCGTCTCCGCCCCCCTGCCGGTCAATTCCCGGAGCTCGGGCCTCACCCGGGCCGCGCGCCGGGCGTCCAGGGCCGGCGGGGGCCATGGTACAGATGGAGACGCAACTGCAGAGCATTTTTGAGGATGTGGTGGTGAGTGGAGTCGCCGGGGATGCGGGGCGGTGGCTGCCGGGGGGAGACCCCGGGAGCCCGACCCCGCCGACCCCTCTCCTACCTTTCCTTTGTCGTAACACCTAGTGTGCCTGCCGGGGGTTAGCGAGTCCCCAAATGCTGTCAAATTCAAAGTCGCCTTTCAAGTCCACAGCGCCCTTCGTGACAGGCCAGGCCGGAAGTGATATTTTGTGCGGGTCGGCGGTTGAGGTGGCCTGCCCTGTATTATTACATTGTGATAGCTTCCTCAGGGAGGTCCCTGTTTTGTTTTGTTTTTCTTTTCTTTTTTTTTCTTTTCTTTCTGTTTTTAACATCGCTGACTTTTTGTTTTTGTGTTTGTTTTTTTTTTTTTTTACAGAAAACGGAAATTATAGAAGAGGCTTTTCCTGGGTGAGTTGTCTGTGCGTGGCACAGTAAGTGGAAGTGTGTCTTGGTCAGATTTTACCAAGCTTTGTCTTGGAGGTAGCTCAGGTCCATGAGCTATTTTGGTTATGTGGAATGACCCTTTTAGAAATAGTGGCAAATACTGTGATTTTTGTTTTTTAGAATGTTTATGGACACCCCCGAAGATGAAAAGACAAAACTAATTAGCTGTCTGGGGGCCTTCAGACAGTTCTGGGGAGGTCTTTCTCAGGTGAGTACTGCGTTGTTACCACATTCAGCCGAGGGGTTTTGACGCTTTCTTTTTTACATTACTTTGATGTTGCTGTTAGGGTTTTTCCAGAAAGGGGGACAGAGAAATGTCCTCATTTGTTGTTTGTATATTCTGGTTTCCATTTGTTTCAATTTGCATTCTTTTATTTTATTTTATTTTTTTATTAGAAGATTTCTTTTTTTTTTTTTTTAAGATTTTATTTATTTATTTATTTATTTGGCAGACAGAGGTCACAAGTAGGCAGAGAGACAGGCAGAGAGAGAGAGAGAGAGGAGGAAGCAGACTCCCCGCTGAGCAGAGAGCCCGAAGCAGGGCTTGATCCCAGGACCCTGCAGTCATGACCTGAGCCGAAGGCACAGGCTTTAAAACCACTGAGCCACCCAGGTGCCCCTGGAACATTTTTTTTTTTAAAGATTTTATTTATTTATTTGACAGAGAGAGAGATCACAAGTAGGCAGAGAGGCAGGCGGAGAGAGAGGAAGAAGCAGGCTCCCCGAGGAGCAGAGAGCCTGATGTGGAGCTCAATCCCAAGACCCTGAGATCATGACCTGAAGGAAGAGGCTTAACCCACTGAGCCACCCAGGCGCCCCTCAGTTTGCATTCTTCCAGTGCAGAACTGGTAGTAAGAATTCAAACTGATGACAGCACAATGTGAGGTGTCTTTAAAATAATCTCCACCCTGTTACCTTCCATAAAACCATTTTCATCCTATTCTGATTTATTTGGTGCATGTGAGAACAGCTCTGGTAGGGATTGTAAGGGATATAAATTACATTAATTTACTCAACAAAGCAACTAGCTAAAGCATTGATACAAAGATATTTTGGTTAAAGATACTATAGTAAAGAAACAAAGATGCTACAATAAGGATACTATAATAAAGATACAAATGTATTCTTTTTTTAAGATTTTATTTATTTGTCAGATAGAGAGAGTGTGTGTGCACAAGTGGGGGGAAAGGCAGGCGGGAGGAGAAGCAGACTCCCCACTAAACAAGGAGCCAGATTGGGATTCGATCCCAGGACACTTTGATCATGACCTGAGCCAAAGGCAGACACAACTGAGGGAGCCACCCAGGCGTCTCTACAGAGATACTCTAACAAAAGTGAGGAAAGGAGCAGTAAAACTTAGTAACAAAGAACAGTCACTAGAAAATGTATACATGAAAAAGACAAAATGTATGATCCTTAAAGAGCTGGTATTCAGTAGTCTATTATCTTTTCATGGTGTATTCTTGGTAGGAAAATGAGAACTGTTTGCATTTGAACCTCTGGTGGTAAGACTTGCTACTCAGACATGGCTCACATCATGGCATACATTCATTTTTTTAAAATCTTGTTTTAATTTTCTTCTAATAGGTAATCTTTTTGTATGACTCCAGATGCAAAAGGTACCAAAAGGAGAACCCAATGTATAATCCACCTCCATCTCCCTTAGCTTAATTACTGCTCTTTTTCATATCACCAGCCAGTATCCCCAGTTTGTTGCCTTCTGGAAATATTTTACACGGATAGGATTCCAGTTTTATAGAACATTCATATAATGTGTTCACTGTTCATTAGCATCTTTTTTTCCTCCTGTTCATTTCTGAAAATAATTCTACATCAGTCCATTGAAAGTTACTTCTGCCTTCTTTTTTACAGCAGCAGAATCTATTATGTGGCTGCACCTTCCTTTATTTAACCAGTCCCCTACTGACTGACACAGGTTATTTCTTAACTTCTCCACCTTCAACAATAATATAATGAACAATATTATGCACAGGACATTGAATAAATTCCTGGAAGTAGTATTGCTAGGATAGAGGGTATGTCTACTTATAATTTTTATAGAAATTGCCTAATAGCTTTCCATAAAAGTCAGAGCAATTTATACTCCTCTAGCAGTGTCTAGGGGTATCTGTTCCCTAGGGTCTCACAGTAGGGTATTCTTGAATTTTTTGATGTTTGCCAATCTAAAACAGAAATTATATCTCATAGGTTATTTTGCATTTCTTTGGTGTTGAACATCTTTTCAACATATTTTAATTTTTTAATTAATCCATTGAACATTTTATAAATTAAGGATGGCCCTTGTTTTCAAGAAGTTTGTATTCTAATGGCGGAGCCAGGAAGAAAATAGCTATTTCTAAATCAGCAATGTACATTCAACAATAGCAGTGTCTGAGAGACAGTAGCAGTGCAGACCAAGGGGACATGTAGGTTCTTCTTGAGGGCATCCTAGAAGTAAGACTGAAGTGGGGACTATATTTTGTTATCAGATTTAAAGCTATACAGGTCTAGAAGTTTAAGATGTCTTTGGATTCACAATTGAGCTCTTAGGGATTAGATTCACACAATTCTCATAAGGCTTATATACTCATAGTGGATTTTTCCCCCCATTGACACATCCTTGTTAGAGTTTTCTGTTGACCATGGGTATATTAATAAAATCTTACCCCTTTTGGAGGTCCATGTAATAAAAATGGTGGGAGTTTATAGAACTGTATGATTTTATGCTTAATATAATTGAAACACTAAATCTGAATTTTTCCATTTTTTAAAAATTGTTTCCGTCCTTTAATGTTTATAGTGGAGTATTTAATTCGTGGTCTTGATACACTCCCAGACGTAGTATTAGGTATTTGTCAGTTTTAAAATGTCACTTTAGATCTAAAGTGTAATCATTTTCTAATTTTCCAGGAATCTCATGAACAATGCATCCAGTGGATTGTTAAATTTATTCATGGCCAGCATAGTCCTAAAAGAATTTCTTTTCTTTATGACTGCTTAGCAATGGCAGTGGAGACTGGTCTTCTTCCACCCAGGTATGTTTAATGCCAAATATGAGCAATCCAAAGAATTTTTTAAATTAATATTTGGAAATTGATCTAGATGGTTGTTATAAAAGGATGAAGGAATGAAGAAGGAAGTTAGGCTCAACAAATAATCCTTCATAAAACCTCAGGTTTTAGTTTCTAGCATATAGTATTCCTAGAATTGTATACTTAAAGGCTCAAAACCAGGCAGGCTTTGCCTTTCAGTCCAATGGCTAGGATTACATAAAATTTTATTAACATTCATGGTTATGGCGG